>NW_027185860.1:15056375-15288356 GCF_028583685.1 Petaurus breviceps papuanus | reverse complement strand
AGAGAGGGACAGAGAGAGAGAGACATAGACAGAGACAGAGACAGAGAGAGACAGAGACAGAGAGATAGAGACAGAGACAGAGACAGAGACAGAGACAGAGAGCTCATACATTTCCCTATTGGTCTCTTCCATCTCTGACTGATTTAATATTTCTCAGATACACAGAGGGACATATGTGTATTAACTTTTCTGCTATCATTTAATAATTTTTTAAAAATTTAATTCTTTACTTAGAGCTACAGAACCCACAAAATGACAGAGTGAAACACATCTCCAGCAGAAGACAGCCCGGCAGGCCGACAGGAAGAGTCTGTTGCACCAGGCTGGGAGGAGAGCACAGTCCCATGTGAGCTGCTCAGGCACAGATCAGTCCAGAGCAGACCTCCAGGGACTAAATCACTGGCAGCTATAGCAGTTTCCAGACTTCTCAAACCATAAATGCCAAAGACAAAATAAAAGGTCAATGCTGGACCTGGGTGAGAGAAGAGCATGGTCTGGCCCCAGTCCCCAGAGCAATGGAAGTGGCCATGGTGGCAGCAGCAACAGTAGCAGGGACTGTTTCTGCATCTACAGGTCCACAGATGATGTGGGGATCAAATAGTTGATCAGAGGGCAATTGCAGGAATCTCCTTGCTGGTGCTGAGGAAGGATTCTCTTGCTTTGCCTTGCTTAGATCTGGGTTGCCATCTTGGGTGACAGTCCTGGGGTGAGGAGGAGTGCTGGCATGGCAGAGCTTGAGGAAGCTGTGGAGAGGGAGTCCCCCTCATACTTCTGAGGCAGGTGCCTAGAAATAGCTCTGACAACAGCTGTGCAAAACCCCAGAAAATTTAGAACAGAGCACTCTCCACTCTGGAAGCAGAATTCTATTGTGGCAAAGAACTCAAAAGTCAAGTAATTGACTGGGAATATGAACAGGCAGAGGAAAAGAAATAAGACTAATCTTTCTTTGGTAACAAAGAAGACCAAAGCATAAGAAGACAACAAAGTCAAAACTCTTGCATCAAAAGCCTCCAAGAAAAATGTGAATTGGTGCTCAAAAAGGATTTTGAAAATCAAGTAAGAAATAGAGGGAAAATTGGGAAGAGAAATGAGAGTGATGCAAGAAAAGCATGAAAAACAAGTCAATGGCTTGCTAAAGGAGACCCCCAAAATACTAAAGAAAATAACATTTTAAAAACAGATTAACTCAGGGCAACTAGGTGGCACAGTGAATAAAGCACCTACTTTGGAGTCAGGAAGACCTGAGTTCAAATCCAGCCTCAGACACTTAATATTTAGTAACTGTGTCACCTTGGGCAAGTTACTTAACCCCAGTTGCCCTGACTTCCCCCTTCCAAAAAAAAAAGACAAAAAAATAGATTAACTCAAATGGCAAAAGAGGTCCAAAAGCTCACTGAAGAAGATAATTCCTTTAAAATTAGAATGGAGCAAATGGAAGCTAATGACTTTATGAGAAATCAAGAAATTACAAAACAGATCCAAAAGAATGAAAAATATAATGTAAAATATCTCATTGGAAAAAGAGCTGACCTGTGTAATGGTAGTGGGGATTTGAAGATCTTCCCTGCCCCTTGTATTGGAAAGCAAACAAGTACTTAGCACCTTGTTTCAAGTTAATTAAGAAATGGAACTTGTGAATCCCACAGTGGGAGGAACTTGCTGATGCAACAAGAAGGGGTGGGGCAGGGAGGAGCTAATGATCATTTATAAGGAAAGGTCCAGTCTGAAGAAAGCAGAATTGAGACCTGAGAAGAACTGAGAGGAGAATTGAGAACTGAGAAATGAGAAGAGAGGAGAACTGGGAGGAAGCATGGCTGTGGTGCCGGTACTTCGTCTGTATGTTTTGATGTTACTTTGTCAAAGTCGTCTGCTAATAGAGGACATTACTATTACAGAAGCCCTGGGACCTTACTGCTGTTTCAGAAACTCTGAAAGGATTTTCTTGTTTTATGTTTACAGAAATCCTGGAGGAGGTTCTTGCTGATGTTTTCAGAGGTCCTGGAACTATACTGATGATTGTATTGATTTCTCAGACCTTGTTGTTGGGTGTATGTTGATTTCACAGGCATAAAGTGAATTGATGATGTAATGTGTTTGAATGTGATTGTGGCTTTGTTAAGCTTTGTCTTCCCAGGAACAGAAGCTGTGAAGGACTTGAGGTGGGCTAGACACTGTGAGCTTCAATATGGAACAGGAACTGCACAAGGAGCTGGACAAGGAACTGAGAACTGTCTGCCTTTGTACTCAGGTGACAGTTGGGTAGATTCTGCAAGGAGCTGGGACTGTGAAGAGGAACCACGGAAGCTGAGAGCCCGCCTTGAGTCAAGATGAAAAGACCTCTCCTTGGGTATTTAATGCAAACTGAGAAGATAATGATTTACTGTGATCTAGGGGTGGAGGACTTTGTACTCTGTATCCTGTACCTTTTCAGGATGATGGAATTAAGGATGATTGGAAAATAATCTTCAATTAAGAAGAAAGAAGACCTTTTGACTGAAAGATTAAGACAATGTGACCAAGAGGTGGACAACCTTGACCTTTGTACTGTGTGGCCTTTAAGGAGGCTTGCTTCCTTAAGGATGATTGAATTAAATTTTTACTGAATGATTGTACTTTGTGTCCCTTAAGGAGGCCTTGCCTCCTTATAGGAGGATTGAATTAAAGACTTACTAAATGATTGAGCTACTAAATGAATGTTATCTTTTGCTTGAAACTTATGTGACCACTTCAGTGAAAACTATGTGACCATTTTAGTGATAAGTTGTTCAGTTATAACATTGTGAATGCTGTACTTTGATTTCTGTCAATGTTTTGTCTTAGTCTATTACTGAATAAATAGAGAGTTCACTATGCTACCTAATCAGAACCTTGAAGCTGTTCTTCACAGCAGCAGTCCTCTGGAAAGCTGCTTGTGCTTGGTTTTACAATCTGAAAAATAGATCCAGGAGAGATAATTTAAATTATTGAACTACCTGAAAGCCATGATCAAAAAAGGCTTAGATATCATATTTCAAGAAATTATCAAGGAAAATTGTCCTGATATTCTAGAACCAGAGGGTCAAAATAGAAATTGAAAGAACTCATCAATTGACTCCTGAAAAAAATCACAAAAAGAAAACTAAGGAATATTATAGCCAAATTAAACACAACAGGATAACACAAGATCTAGCAGCATCTACATTAAGGGATTGAAGGGCTTGGAATATGATATTCCAGAGGTCAAAGAGCTAGAATCAAAACCAACAATCACCTACCCCACAAAACTGAGTATAATACTTCTGGGGAAATTATGAACATTCAATGAAATAGAGGACTTTCAAGCATTCTTTTTTTTTTTTTAAGCAATTGGGGTTAAGTAACTTGCTCAAGGTTACATGGCCAGGTGTTTCTGGGTGGGGGTTAAGTATCTGAGCCTAGACTCAATCCCAGGTCTTCCAACTCTGGGGCCATGCTGTTACTCTCTGCCCCACCTGGCTGCCCCCTTTCAAGCATTCTTGATGAAAAGACCAGAGCTGAACAGAAAATTTGACTTTCAAATAGAAGATGAAGAGAAACATAAAAAGTTAAACAGGAAAGAAAAATCATAAGGAACTTATTAAAGTTGAATTGTCTATATTCCTACATGGAAAGGCAATATTTGTAACTCATAAGATTTTTCTCAGTATTAGGATAGTTGAAGGGAATGGATATGTATATGTATATATGTACATATATACACACATATGTTTACATATCTATATGTATGTATATGTATATATATACATGAACAGAGGGCATAGGGTGAATTGAGTGTGAAGGAATGTAATCTTAAAAATGGAATTAAGAGGTGGGAGAGGAGTATATTGGGAGGAGAAAGGGAGAGATAGAATAGAGTGGATTATTTCCCATAAAAGAGGCAAGAGGAAGTCATTACAATGGAGGAGAGGAGTAGGGAGGTGAGAAGCAATCAGTCAACCTTACTCTTTTTGAATTGGGTTTAAGGAGGGAGTTACATGTACCCTCAATTTGGTATCTTATCCTACAGGAGGATAGGGGGAAGAGGATGGAGTGGATGATGGAAGAAAGGGCAGATTGGGGGAGGGGGTAGTCAGAAGCAAACACTTTTGAAAAGGGACAAGGTCAAAGAAGAAAATGAAATAAATGCGGGGAGGCATAGGATGGAGGGAAATATCATTAGTCTTTCACAATATGACTACTATGGAAATGTTTTGCATGATTGCACATGTGTAGCCTATACTGAATTGCTTGTCATCTCAATGGGTGTGGGTGAGGAAGAAAGAATGAAGAGAATATGGAACTCTAAGTTTTAAAAACAAATGTTAAAAATTGTTTTTACATGCTACTGGGAAATAAGATATATAGGCAATGGGGTATAGAAATCCATCTTGCCGTACAAGAAAGTAAGGAGAGAGGAAGGAAAGGGGAGTGATGGGGAGAAATTAGTATGCTTGCCATCTTGCGGTGGAGGGTAGGGAAGAAATGGGGAGAAAATTTGGAACTCAAAATCTTCTAGAAATGTTGAAAACTAAAAAATAAATGAATAAATTCTAGAAATAAATTAGATTAAATTATTAAAATTCTAAATAAAAAAAAGAAGGCATGGGTGGACAGGACAGATTTTGAGTCCCTCTTGCATTGTTAATATTGTCCCTTCCCTCCTTAACATGCTCCTCTCTCCAGCTCCTCCATGTTAGAGGTGAATAGATTAACTGACTGCAAAAGGACATAAAGCTGGGGGCCTTCAATGTCACAATGATGGCTGGCTTCCTATCTAGGACAGGGCATCACAGGACTCATTTCTCCTACAGGTTCCTGGGGAAACACATCAATATCCCAGGACAGTCCTTTTCAAAAGAATTACCTATGCTTTTCTGTATTTATTTATTTTTATTCTTTATTACCTTACTTCTAGTGGAAATACTTAATCCCATAGTTTTCCTCTATTGGAGAAAGTTGTGGCTAGTAAGGACATTTGCATTTGGACTAATCAGCTTCCTTATCTTTCCTGCTTCTCTTGAACTCCTGGTGAGAGGTATTTTGCAATTAAAATATGTCTGGGTGGGCGGATTGCAAATTGAGTAACCAAACTTTGTGTGGGTAAGATTTTGGGCTAGGTGACACAAGTTAACATTCCTTTGTCTTGGTTTTATGATAATGTGGTTCATTATTGCCTAAAATGATAAAAAAAAATCTCAAAATTAAATTCATTGTATTCCATTTTAATTAAGATAAGTGTCAATGTATTATTAGAGGGTGGATTGAGCTCTAAATTTTAAGTCTGGAAGAACTCAGTTCAAATTCTGCTTTTAACATTTTATTAGTTGTCTGACCCTCGGGTACATCACCTCTCACTATATTTAGCTAGGTGCCACAGTGAATAGAGTGCTAGCTGGAGTTCAGGAATACCTGAATTCAAATTTGACCTCTTACTTACATCTATTTGACCATGGGCAAGTCACTTAAATTCTGTTTGCTCCAGTTTCCTCAATGTAAAATGGGAATAATAATAGTATCTACATCCCAGGGTTGTTGTTAGGATCAAATGAAATAATATTCATAAAAAATCATTTAGAATCTATTAAGTTCTACACAGTTGTAACACATTCTACCTTAGTAGAAGGGTTCTTCTGCCACCTGGGATACTGGAAAGAGCCACTGACTCAGGAGTCAAAGAACCTTAGTTCAAATCCTCCTTTTATCATTTACCTCTGGTGTGATAATGAGTAGCAGTCACCCTGGGTCTCAGTTCTTTCTTCTATAAAATGAGGGGTTGACCTCTTAGGTCCCCTTCAATATGAGCCTGTGCTAATGAAGTCAGTGTTTATATAGTTTATACACACGTAAGATCTCTTAATATTCAGGAAAGAAAAATGTTAGTTGAGTCTGGTCTTGGAAAACGTGGTTCAGAGAGCTAGAAGAGACTATCTATGAAATTACGTCCTGAATTTACTAGCTGGTATATGAGATTCTACCTTTACAATTTTACTATTTTAATAGAAATCATCTCTATATTCCTGTTAAAATTTCCCTGGAAAGAATAACCCTTCTTTTTGTAAAATAAGATAACCTTAGTACAAATTCACTTATTAGATCTTTGTTTAGAGTTAGTTTTTTTTACTTGTATTGTTTTTTGTTTTGTTTTGTTTTGTTTTGTTTTTGGAGGAAGGAAGACAGGATAATGGGGCTTAAATGGCTTGCCCAAGGTCACATGGCTAGTGTTAAGTGTCTGAGGCTGGTTTTGAACTCAGGTCCTCCTGACTCGAGGGCTGGTTATTCACTGCACCACCTAGCTGCCCCCTAGAATTAGTTTTAATAAGGGCTAGGTGAGATATAACAGGCCCCTGGAGTGTAATGACTAGTTTCCCAATTGATTATAGCTGTCCTAACACGAAGATGTTAATTCATTAAGGAAGCAGCACAACTGAACTGTGGAGATGGGAAGAAAGCCTTGTAGCTACTAAACTGGAAAAATGCTTCAGTGAGAAATCCTGTTGCTATACTGAGTATACAATACCTGGGGGTCAGGAGGAAGAAGAGGGATCTAGGGTGGATCAAAAAGGGGCACTGTCCTTTCAGACCTGGTAGCTAAAGTGGAGAGAAGCAAAGAAATGATTTTCATCATAAAGCCCTCTGAATCCTGAAAATGGACAGCAATGGAGAATAAAGAGAAAAGAATGGCAAGACCTTTGTTTCAGTGAAGCAGCCTGACGGAGTGGGGTTGTGTATAGCCGCTTCCTGGCAGGCAACCGACAGATCACATACTACGTATGCTTCCTTGGGGGGGTCCTCTGTTGTCAGTGATTATCTTTTAAGCTGCTCTGAGATGTGGCCATGTATAGTACCACTAAAAGGCCCCTTCATTGTTGATTTTTATACCCTAGGCTCCTCCATGCTACATACCTGACTGTATCTTCCAAGAACACTTTGCTTATCATTAGGCATGTTATGCAGTGTCACATGTCGCTAACATTAGCATTGATTAATCATCTCTCCATAGCCCTAGACTGGTTGTTTCAGATGTACCAAGGCTTGAAGAAACTGTAGAGGTTCTATAAGAGGTGACCATGAAAGGTCATGGCATAGCAAGATCCCAGTGGCACTACAAATTCCTCTAGCTATGGCAGCATGTTAGTCTTCCCATCTAAATTTTGAAAACATATTATAAAGACACTTGGGCTTTCAGAAATGATACAAATAAACATTTAATTAAAACTTACTTCTGAATCTATGTGATTTCTCAGATTGAGATAATTCTAATTTCTGGCCAGTTTGGGAAGAACCTCCTCATGTGGAAAATATATTGGCTTTGTTCTGTTTGATCCAGAGGGCAGAACCAGGAACAATGAATGGCAGTTACGTTGAGGCTACTTTGGATTTGAGATCAGAAAGAAGCTTTCTAACAGTTAAGAGCTTCCCCAAAGTGATTGGGGTGCCTAGAGAAGTGGTGGGTTCCCTTTCCTAGAAGGTTTTCTAGCAGAGGCTTAATAACTTCTTGTCGAATAGGTTAGAGTGGGGATTCCCATTGGGTGTGAGATGAATTGAATGACTCTTGAATACCTTTTAACTTTCAAATTCTGTGGAACATGATTCAGGACTACTGAAGCACTGCAATTTCAATCTTACCTCATCCTTTTAACTAATTGCCCTAGTAAAGTCAATATCTCTTTGTCCCAGCCTATAGTGCCTTCCAAGTTGGGGATATAGAGAGGATCAAATAAGATAAGACTATATGATAACAAGGGACACAAGCAAGAGCTTTGGACAAACAAAGCATTACATACTTTTCAATTATTACTGTAATGTATGAAAAGTGTTTTTAGAAATAAATAAATGCTTTGTTACTATTAATATTGTTATTAATATTGTATTCAAAGATATTTTCAAGTTACATTGCTAGAGATAATAGACACTGGGTTTTGAAAAAGAAAAAGATACAGTCTAGGTATGTAGACTAGCAACTATATGAATAGTCATTGACCTGGTCTCCTTTTTTGGTTTATTGAAATGTTTTATTTTTTTGTTAACAGTTTTTTTTCTTTAAAGAAAAACCTCCATTAGATCAATGGGGAGAAGAAACTGCCAAATGGTGAGATCTTTGGCTTTTATCTATCTCAAATGGTCTGTCATCACATCTTTGCATAATTTTTACCCCTATTCTTTGTGACTTCATTGACCCATATTTGTTGTTGTTATAGTTCCCCTTCATTTGAAACTATTCCTGTGTGTGTCGCTGGTGATTTGATGGTCCGGTGGAGAGGGCACTGTGCTAGGAATTAGACCTGGGTTCTGATCCCAGCTCAACCACTTAACAAAATGATATAATTTTGGACAAATCATTGAATTGCTTTGAGCCTCATTTCTTGATCTGCTGAATGGGGATAATAATACCTACCCTATATGCATTATTGGGAAGTAGTGAGGATCAAATGATGAGGGTACTATACATGAAAATATTCTGAAAACTAAAAGAGGAAATCTTACATAAATATAAGGTAATATTATTATATGAGAACTACAAAGTGCTCTACATGTGCCAGACATTAATGGTAATCTAAGATCAGATCTCTGCTATCCCTTCCCACTGCTCCTTATTCCCCATAGTTGCCTTTCCCATGCATGCTATATACATACATATATGTATATATATATGTGTATATATATATATATATGTGTGTGTATATATATATATATATATATATACATATATATAGTATTTGCTTACCCTTACTCACAATCTCTTTATCAGCAAACCAACCTCAACTCCCACCAAAATGCTATCACCCAGCCAAAAAGGTGGTGATACCATGTTCTTCACACTGGAGTGTATCATTATGCCCTCAAGATTACCTATCCAGGTCTGCACTCATGCCGCATCTCAACCATCATGACAGGATCAAGGTGTCATCTCATCTTGACCATAAGACCTCAGCTACATGCTCCCCAAACCCCAAACTTGGAGTTGAACCTGCTCAGTTACCCCAGGCTCTCCAACAGGCAGGCACTAGTGGTCAGGCTACCACCACCCCATCAACAGGAACAACAGTTTTGTCCTTACCATGCCTTGACTCCTAGGCCAGGGTACCTGTTCCACCTTTCCCAAACCCTGATTATCCAGCAGCAATTCCACTGGTTCTAACCATCATGTGGAGGCTCCACCCATCCCTGATCATTTTTTAAAAATTCCATCAGATTCCGACCACCTACCAATGATTTCCCAAGGCTGTGACCATTGGGCAGAGGATCAATCATGTCCAGATCACAAAATCAAGACCACACCTGTACCATCATTAAACCACAACTACCTGTCAACAGCTGCACCATTACAAAGGCCCAATCAACAGACTCCAACTTCACAAGGTATCAAGATTCGGCCTAAAATAACAACCTCCCTAGAGCGGTACCTCAACCACTGGCACAGGGCCATATTTTCCCCATTATCATGCCCTGAGTGGTCTGGAGTTACACCATCAGACTCTGACCATTGGGTTAAGGGTACAACTGCACGAATGTCATGTCCTGCCCACTATCTAAGGACAAAAACTGCACTGTTACAGCACCCTGAACACAACCCTTGGGTCCTCAGGGCTTCTGCTTCACCCTGCTCCAATCAACAGATCAGGGTCACAGCTGTGCCACCACCATGCCCTAACCATAGGGAAACCACCACTACCTTTTCACCCTTCCAATCTGATATCCCACCCAAGAAGCCATCAGGCCTTCATTTTGAGGTTAGGGATACCACTATATCATCAGTACAACATGATCACCAGGATATACCTCTACCAAACCTCAGTGACGATACAGAAGGTTCTATGAGTGTTTCTAATGACTGGACCCAGGTTGTACAGAATAGAGACCCTCCTTATAATTCTGAATACCTGGCCAAGATTCCACTTGATCCTGAACACTGGCCTGTGGTTTTACCACACCTTGACTGCTGGGCTATACAATACCACAACCAGTCCCTGACCACACAGTTATCAAATATATAGACAACCAGACCAAATTGCCTCTGGGCCCCAAGCACAAACATTCACCAAGTGTTGACTCTGTCTGTGCTGAGGGTCTTTCTCCTCTCGAATACTGGGCTACACCTCTATCAGACTCTAAATAGGAGCTAGAGGTTCCATCAGACCCTAACAACAGGCCACAACTCCAACTGTCCCCAACCAATGGCTTGGAACTGTATCAGGTACTTGGCAAGAGGTGTCAGTGGGTTGCAATCATTGGGCCCAAGCTCCATTAGATACTTACCAACAGGTGGAGATAGCATCAGATCCCAACCACTGGGGCAATGCTGCCCTGGAGTCAGATTGTAGGATCATGACTCCACAAAACCCTAACCCTCAGATTCCTCCAGATACTGACTACCAGGCTGATATTGTTTCATCAGTTCCTGAACATCATGGCAATATTATTATGGTTATTGAAGATTGGGCCATGGTTCCACCAGACATTGACCAACAGGTGGAGCTTGAATCTTACCCTATCCACTGGGGAAAGGCTACAGTGGATCTAGAAAACAATGTCACAAGACTCCTGGGTCCTGATAACCAGTCCCTGACTCCACCAGACATTAGCTTTCAGAATGAGGATATAACAGATATAGAACATCAGAATGAGACTGTAATAGTCCAAAATATGATTACCAAGGCTCTTCCAGCTTCTTGTCATTGGGTTGAGTATATACCAGATTCCAAGCACCAGATTACATCACCAAACCTGGTCTATGAAACCAAGACAAATTCACTTCAATCACAGTATCATGGATACACTAGGTCATGATCATGTGGTCATATTTCCTATTATCTCTGAACACCAGAATGAGGGCACATCAAGCTCTCACCACCAGGAAGATGCTGAACCTTCACTAGATCTGAATTATGCATTCAAAGCTGGACTTGACCAAGAATCCATGGACATCTTAACTCCAGACCATAGGTCTGAAACTGAGGAGGTTCCAGACTGTGGGGCCCTACTTCCTCAGACCTCTGACTACAAGAATGAGAATTCATCAGACTGCAGTGACCAGGATGATGATGTACTGCTGCTTCCAAGCTCAGATTTTGAAGCTATACATCCATTAGATTTGAACAATGTGGGTGAGATTCCACTGAGGACAAACCATCAGTCTAAGATGACTCCAGACTTTGATCACCAGACTGAAGTGTCGTTGGATACCTCAAACCAGGTAATCCTACCCTCCAGCCTGGATCAGGATTCTAAGATTACATTGGATTCTAATAACTGTGACAAAGTTCCATCATTTTCCCAACACCAAACCAGGATGCCACCTAATAACCCTAAACCAAGAAAGACTTTATCATACTTTGACAATAAGCAGAACATCAAGTCTCAGACCGTGGTTCCAGCAGAACCCAACTACCAGACCCCACAGCGACCTTGCCACAGGGCAGAGGTTCCACTAGACTCCAAACACAGAGTGACACATCAACAAAGTACAAATCATAAATTTACACATCCATTACAACTAAAGAGTTTGGTTGAGGACCACCTTGACCTTGATCTCCAGGCTAAGATTGCACAAGATTGCAAACACCAAGTAAAACGTCAACCATTCATGAATAATTGGGCTAGAACTCCATCTGACCCTAACCCCTTGACTGAAGACGGGAAAAACAGAGAATCTCCATAGTTTTTAACATATATCAAACCATATAACATTGAGGGTGGGAATATCCCTCACAGAACTATCAATAGTATCATCAGGTCCATTCCCCAGGAGAAAATAAAAAATAACACCTATAAGCAAATTCTCTTGCAGCATATAACAGATTATTCAAATTTTGAGAATGGCTTATGCCTAACATCTACTTATATTGTCTGCTTAATTTGTGCCTCTTGGAGCCCTTGTGGCTGTCCTCATGTTCAAGAAATGAAAGATCCTTGTAGAGCACAATTGCTATCTATATCATCACTTCCTGGTTCCAAGGAAGAAATGAGTATGAAATTTGTTTTACAAGTTCCCCAACTATAAGGAAGTTCCATTTTTACTGTCAGATATCCAGATTATGGTATTGCCTTCCATTCATACCATACATCTGGAAAATCTTTTCATACTCAATCCAGCCCTTCTAAATCAATGACTTTCCTCCGAGAGCCTGGTTCAAAACTCACTTGGCTTGATTTTATCCGTGGCAAGTCTGACCAGCCATATGAGGAAAAAAATTATCTGGAAGTCAACATTCACTTTTAGGGAAAATGTACATAAATTCCACCACTAGAGAAGAAGGGACAAAGGGATCTGATAAAGTTTTTTAAATCTTTATTAGAAAGATTTCAAAAGAAAAGAAGTACAAATTAAATTAACACTCTCTTCAAAAGTAATTGACTGTTTTGTATATTTGAAATGTGTGTGATTCTTTGTCTTATTTATTTTTCTTTGTAGTTAGATAGGGCAACACTGTCTGCTTTTTTTTTTAAACTAATAAAGGTACAGGCATGTATCCTCCCAGACATATACACATTGAGAAAAGAATCTTCATAGCATTCTCACATAGATCTATCAATCTGGACAAATGTGTTAACCAATGCCTTTTAGCATCAAAATATAACAGGGATTGTTATAAACCCTGACACAAAGCTGTGAAACCTGCTGTAACAATATTTGGCTCCCCGGTCAATGGCATAATTTATAACTTTCTAAACATGTGAATTGCTCATTAATTATGGAGTTATTAAATGAATAAGGTAATGGGATTATAAGGTCGTCCCTCTGTGTCAAATGGAGGTAGGCACATCTAGGTCTTTGGATACTTGCTGGGAAAGACCATGCTAGCAGCAGGGAATAATGCTTCAATTGCACTTTAATAAGGCACAAAAGGTAGGGAGAAAAGTCACAGAAAGTACAGAGACAAATCACTTGGGGTGGGAGTACAGAAGAAGATGGCATGGGGACAAGGATTGTAGAGTAAAGGAAAACAGTGTAGTGAATGGAAAATAGGGAAAGTCATGTAGCCATGGATTAGCATTGGGAACACTCAGAAGCATGGACCCAGATGGAGATGAAAGAGTAGTTAGGGGCAGGAGTTTGGGATCTCATTTTTATAGGGTTTTGATGGGAGACAGACTCTTATCTATGCCACCTTGGGGTTATTTCAGAAACACACCTGCATCAATTCAAAATTATCAATAATATATTAAGATTACTTTATTAATGTAACCACATCTCAAAGTGATTAGCAATAGTTGGTGTTCTGTTACTCTTACTGAGGAGGTCTGGAGCTTAATTTGAGGCTTTCAGACCATGGAAGTTAGCAGAACCAAAATGCCCTTATAGCAATGTCTAAAACTGACTCTCCCTAATTTAGCACATAGTTTGAGGATGTGAATTTTAGCTAATTTATAATACAGTTTTCAAATAATCATTATGTTATACTCCTTTGATCTATGGGACCCCTAGGTGCCCCTTAGCAATTTTACCTCCTGCTATTATTATATTATACTGACTACTTATAAACTTTATTAATTAGAAGTGAGGAAGGGGGTTCTCAGGGCATCCAGAACAAATCGGAATTTTATACCCTATAACATCATTCCACCTAAAAACACATGTTTTAGCAGGTCCAATGAACAATGTTAAGTGAGATATTTCTGTATTCTAGCCTTTTATCATATGACTACTCAATTCTAAGGGCCATAAAGCAGAAAAGTTTCAATCTCTCCCTGTCTTCCTACTTCATTCCAAGAAGGCCTTGTTTTGTAACAATACAATGAATAGCATTGAGTGTTATTCTCCTTTGTCAAATTACTGGTGTGAGTTCATTTCATTATCCCCAAAAACTATTCTCAAAGGGAATTGTGCATGCAATCTAAAGGAGATAGAAAATACAGTTAGGTCCTTTCAACTGTTGTTTCTTGGAAATGAAGTAGGCTTCTTGCTAAGGTTCCAGAATGAGATGTTTGCTGCCTTTCGGTACTAGTAAGTTGCACAACCTTTAAGAGATAGAAAACTCATAAGAGATATGCACAAACATAAAATAAAGATCAGGATTAGAATGTTAAGGAAAAAGGTGCAGGGGTGGTAGTCATGATCTTGGACAAAGTTAAGGCTAAAATAGATTTAATCAAAAGACAAAAATAAGAAAACTACAGTATGTCAGCCATATTCATCAATGTTGTTTTGGACTATTTACAATAACTAAACAGTCTTAAGGTTGGAATATTGCTATGGTGTAGGAAATGATGAGTTGGTGGGCTTGGAAAAATATGGAAAGACTAAACTTAGGAAGGAAGAGGTTATCTATTCTCAGAGAAACAGAACAAATAAGCATAGTACATAGATGCATATGAATGTAGATGTCTATATGACTATAATTATAGATATCTAAGTTTATGTATCTAAGTTTACGTATGTATGTATATATCTTAGTGTGTATATCTATATATGTGCATGTGCATGTATGTATTTTGTGTGTGTGTATATATGTATATATAAATATATACATGCTTAATTGTAGCCTTCTTGGGGGAAGGGGGAGAAAGAACAAAGTAAAAAGTTAATACCAGAGAAGAAAAGAAAACTTAAAAGGAAGCAAAGAAAATATGGATAGTTCTCTGAACACAATGTGTAGCACTTGTTATATAGACTTTCTTGAACTGGAAATTTATTGCTGTATATTTTGGATCCTCTCTTACATTCTGCTGTACACATGGCAATGATTTTTCTTTTTCTTATTTTATATTTATTTCAATATTTGTTTACAATGTTCCTTTTTCTTTCCTTATTGTGTATTTAAACTTAAAATTTAAAAAAATGAAAAAAAGAAAACTCATCTGGGACTGCCTCTACCTGCTTAAAAAACATAGCAACTAGTTCAATAATTTAGGGTCTACTAAGTCACTTGTAGATAGTAATGCTGGATAAGGAAAAAGAAGATCTTGTCAAACGTGAAAAACTTCCTAGGTTTACTTAGTATTATTAACTGAGTCTTTAAACGATTTCCTTAACTATACATTGTTCTTATTCTTTTTTTGCCTATGGACACTTGCCTTATCAAACATCAAACATTGATTACCTCCACCAATCACAACTATGTTAACTAGGTCCATCACAAATTGAGATTACCTAATATTAATTGGAACCTCCCTGGTACCTAGAAACCCTTTTACTCTATCAAATTGCCATAGAGACTGATCTAAATATTCTTTCTCTACTCCATTTGTCAGTAGAAGACCTTATATACTTTACCAAGCACATGGAAGTCTGAGCTTCTTCTGAGTATTATGAACTTTTTTTCTTCATCTCAGGCTGCAAACAGCTTGAGACTAGCTATTGTTTGATTCTTTGTTTAACCCCAGGGCTTAGCAAAATGTCTGGCATACATTGATTAATAAATAGTTTTCATCAATAGATCACACACCTGAAATTCCCACATAATAATCTGTAATTTTTTCTTGCTTTCTTACAATCTCAGTTTCTTCCCAAGGCCAATTCTTCTAATTATGTCTTGGATTCCAACCTCTTCAAATTTCTCTGGCAGTTTGACTTTCAATCATCCTCTCTCCTTACCACCTCCAATATTTAATCTCTACTTATTTTTTGACTTTTTCTTTGTTACCATTAAGATGTTAAAAAAAACTCATCAATTGACCCAAGCTGTATTCCTCTATATCTCCTTCCTTTCACAGACGTACTAGGAAAAAAAACATACACATTTATTGCCTCTGCTTTCTATTGTCTTGCTTATTTCTTAAGCCAATGGAATATGACTCCTGATTTCATTACTCAACTGCAACTTGTCACACAAAATGTCAAATGATCTTTCACTTGCCAAATCTAGTGACTTTTTTCAGTCCTTATCCTGGATCTTTTTGCATCATTTAGAAAGATTTCAAAAGAAAAGAAGTGCAAATTAACACTCTCTCCAAAAGTAATTGACTTTTTTGTATATTTGAAGTGTGTGTGATTCTTTGTCTTATTTATTATTTTTTGTAGTTAGGGTGACACTGTCTGCTTTTTTTTATAACTAATAAGGGTACAGGCATGTACCCTCCTTCTGTACTTCCTCTATACTCTCTCTAGTTTTACATAAAACTATTCTCTCCTGCTTCTCTTCCTACCTATATGACTTCGCCTTCTTAAGATCCTTTTTCTGGCTCATCATCCTTATGACTCCCTAATTGTGAGTGTACTTACATTTGTGAATGTAACCTTGGCTCTCTTCTCTCTCTTATACACCCTCAATACACTCCTAGGGCAGTTAGGTGGTCCAGCAGACAGAGCAGTGGTTAAGAGCATTGGTCCTGGAGGCAAGAGGACTTGATTCTAAATTCAGCCTCAGACATTTACAACTGTGTGACCTTAGGCAAGTTAATTAATTTCTGCCTCAGTTTCCTCAACAGAAAGGTAAGAATGATAATAGGGCCTACTTTCCAAAGTTGTTGTGAAGATCAAATGATATCATATTTGTTAAGTTCTTAGCACAGTGCCTGGCACATAATAAATGCTTATTCCCTTCTCTCTCTTGGTGACCTCATCACCTTCTCTGTTTTTAATTATTATGTCTAGAGTGTTGACTCCTTAGGTATATAAATCCAGTCTTGGTCTGTCTTCTGAGTTCCAGTATTATTTCACCAACTGTCTATTGGCTTTCAAAGTAGGTTCCATATTTTCTTTTTAAAGCAATTGGGGTTAAGTAACTTGTTCAAGGTTACATGGCCAATTATTTCTGGGTGTGGTGCTAAGTATCAGAGCCCAGATTCGATCCCAGGTTATCCCGACTCTGGGGCCGGTGCTCTTACTCACTCTGCCACCTGGCTGCCCCTAAGCAATTGGGGTTAAGTAACTTGCTCAAGGTTACACAGCCAGGTGTTTCTGGGTGGGTGCTAAGTGTCTGAGCCTGGATTCGATCCCCAGGTCATCCCGACACTGGGGCCGGTGCTCTTACTCACTGTGCTACCTGGCCACCCCAAAGTAGGTTCCATATTAAACTCAATATGACAAAAGTAGAACTCAATATAATTTCTTCCAAATTCACCCCTCTTCTATTATCAAGGGTAATAAAATCTTTCTAGTTTTACATGTTCTTTGTTACCTATATGCTATTCTCATCTCATTTTCCCTCAAACCATTTATCCAATTAGTTGTCACATCATTTTGTTTCTTGTTTCTACCATCACAACATCTCTTGTATCTCTTCCCCTTCTCACTACTTTCACAACTATCATCATAGTTCAGGCACTCATTACCTCTCACTTGGATTATTGCAAGGTCCTTTCTAATTGTCTCTCTATTGCAAGTCTTTTTGCACTCCTATCCATCCTCCGTACTGGCCCCGAGTTATTTTCTTCAAGTTCAGATCTGACCATGTCATTCCGCTATTTAGTAAACTCTAGTGACTCCTCATAACCTCTAGGATAAAGGATGTATCCCTCTTCTTGGCTTTTAAAGCCCTGTCCCCAACCTACTTTTCTATGTTTTATAATGTGTTAATTTCCTTACTGCACCTGATGGACCATTCAAACTGTCCTTCTCTTTGTCCTTTACGCATAGCACTGAATCTCCTCTCTACATACCTGTGCATTTGTATTATACCATACCTGAAATATCCCTCATTGTCTCCTCAATTTATTAGAATCCCTTACTCACTTCTAGATAGTTCAAATGCCATCTTCTATGTGAAACCTTTCCTTTTAAAAAATTTCATTTAAGATTCAAATTCCAGAACACAAATACAGAATAGAGAAGAAAGAAAAACATAGCGTAAACTTAAATATTGGAACTTAAATGCAAAGAAAGGAAAAAAAGCACGTGGTGTGCATAGCAGAACATAAGAGAGGATTCAAAATATGTAAGAATAAATTGTCATTTCAAGAAAGCCTGCATACACATTATGTTGAGAATTGTCTATCTTTGCATCCTTGTGAGTTTTCTTTTGTTCTCTGCTGTGTACTTTTTTATTTTGTTCTTTCCCCACTCCCCCACACTCCAGAAGGCTACAATAAAGTTTAGATATATTTCCCTATACCTATAGATATATACGTATACATATATCTCTTGCTTCCTATCCCTTCTGCTTCCTCAACTTTACTTCTACCCACTACTTTGACCTCCCATTACTTGCCTAGCCCCCTCCAAGAATCCCTCTCATTCTCATAAATCTCAACAATCTTTTATACCCCCTTTTACTAATTCTTTTATTTTCCCCTTTAAAGATGCTTCCCTTGTTCTGTCCCTATGCCTCTTAACATTTTATTTCTGCCAAATTTAGAAGACTTTATGGTCTTCTAAATATATATGTATTGTTCCCTCTTAAATACATTTCTTTTTTTTAAGCAATTGGGGTTAAGTAACTTGCTCAAGGTTACATGGCCAGTTATTTCTGGGTGGGTGCTAAGTGTCCGAGCCCGGGATTCGATCCCCAGGTCATCCCGACACTAGAGCCGGTGTTCTTACTTGCTGTGCTATCTGGCTATCCCTTTAAATCCATTTCTGATGAAAATAGGTTACCAGCTCTCCTCCCCCATCTAATTCTTTTGTATTGATTTTCCTCTTGCACCTCATTTGTATAAAATAGCTGTTTCTAATTGGTTTTACTTTTACAATTCATATCATACTCTGTTTTACCCCAATCTTTCTTCCTCTGTTTGCTCATTTTCTCAGCCAATTACTTGACTTTTGAGTTCTTTGCCAAGGTAGGACTGTCCTAAGTTTCTAGGGTTTTTCACAGTTGCTGTCAGAGATACTTCCAGGCACTTGTAAATTTTCAGTTCTTCTAAGGTTATATGATCAAAGGAGAGATATTTTCTCCTCTCCTGGCCTGTGGTCTGGTCTATGAGTGACCACAAGCACTCTTTTCCGCCTATAAACCACCATATTTAAATTGTTTTAGTCTTGATGTGTGAGGAGGACTCCCTCTCCACAGCTGCCACAAGCTCTGTCATGCACCACTACTCCTTCTCACCCCAGGACCACCAGCCAAGATGGCAACCCAGATCCAATTAGGGCAAAGCAAGAGAATCCTGCATCAGTGCCAGCAAAGAGATCCCTGCAATTGACCTGTGATTAACTGCTTGATTCCCCCATCATCTGTGGAGCTGGAGCTCCAGAAGCAGCCGCTACTGCTGCTGCTGCCATTGCCACCACCTTGGTGCTGGGGTTGGACTACACTCTTCTCTCACCCAGGCCCCGCAGAGTCTTCCCACTGACCTTTTACTCTGTCTTAGGCAATTGTGGTTTGAGAAGTTTGGAAACTGCTACACCTGCTAGTGATTCAGTCCCCTAAGGTCTGTTCCAGCCTGGTCTGTATCAGCATGGCCCATGCAGGACTGTGCTCAGCTCCTAGACCTGTGCAATAGATCCTCCCTGTTGGCCTGATAGGCTGTCTTCAGCTGGAGATATGTTTCACTCTGTCATTTTGTGGGTTCTGTAGCTCTAAAATTTATTTGGAGTTATTTTTTACAGGTATTTGGAGGTGCTTGGGGGAAGAGCTCAAGCAAGTTTCTGCTTTTACTCTGACATCTACTCCAATCTTTCTTTTGAGCTACCCAATTATTAATAAGAATCTTAAGCATACATTTTATATGTAAAAAGTAAGCAGTCTGTCCTTATGAATGCCTTATAATCAGTCTTTGTTATATACCTTGTATTTCTCTTGCTTCTTATATGTTGAATCTTCTATTAAGGGCAGGATTTTTTTTTTACAAAGTTTTGAAAGTCTGAGAGTTGATCAAATATCCATTTCTTTTTCATGAAGTATAATACTTAACTTTTCAGCATATGATATTTTCAGCCAGAGTTCCAGTTCTTTTACTCTTTGATATATTGTGTTCCAAGACCCGCAATCCTTTAATGTCTAGGTCTTGTGTGTTTCTAATTGTGGCACCACCATATTTAAATTGTTTTAATCTTGATGCTTTTAATAGTTTATCCCTTGAGCTGGGGGTTTCAGAATTTGACTATGATATTACTAAGAGTTTTCCTCATAGGATCTCTTTTAAGTGGTGATCAATGGATGTTTTTTTCTATTTCCACTTTACCTACTTGTTCTAATACTTCAGGACAATTTTCTTTGATCATTTCTTTTATTATTGTATCAAGATTCTTTTTTTGATCATAACTTTCAGTTAGTCCTATTATTTTTATATTTTCTATTTTTGATCTATTCTCCACATCTGTTGTTTTTCTTTCTGTTGTTTCACTTTCTCTTCTATTTTTTCATTATTCATATTTTGTTTCATTACTTCTTGATCTCTTATAATTTCATTGGCTCCACTTTGCCCAATTTGAATTTTCAAGGTATCATTTTCTTAAGATTTCTGAATCTCCTTTTCTAATTGGTTGACTTTCCTTTCATAACATTCTCTTTTTTCTTGAATTCTTTTTTTTTTTTAGTTTTCCCTCCATCTCTGTCATTTGATTTTTAAAATCTTTTTTTAAGATCTATGAATTCTTTTTGGACACGTGACAATTTGATGTTATTCTTTGAGGAGGTCAATATCCTCCTCTGAAGATGAACCCTGGTCATCTCTATTCCCATAATTGCTTTCTATGGTTGGACTCTTTTTCCTTTGCCTGTGCATTTTTTTGTGGTAAAAGCTTAATTTTTCTAATCACCTCTAGCCCTGGGGGATGGGAAATGGTGCCTCTTGCTCCAGATCTTCAGTTTTCCCCTCTAGCCTGGAAGCAAAGTCAAACCTCCAGCCTCTAGTGCCCACAGTCAGGGACTTCTCCCCCACTGCTTCTGCACTCACAGGGTGTGTGCTGATGCCTTCTCTCCCCTGAGGCTCTTTGCAGCAACAGCTGGGTCTGGCGTTCCTTTGTCAGCAGAGGTTCCCTTGATCTTCCCAGGCTCAGACACCTAACTCCCCTCACTATATGGGGGTAAAAGTTCATGTGACTGGGTCTGAGGCAGCCTCTCAAACCACTTAACCTAAGGGCTTGCTGCTTGTTGTTAAAATGGATCCTAGGCTGGAGGATTACTCTTTATAGGGATCAAACCTTGTCTTGTGATTTTTCTTATGATTTTCCCAAATTGTCGCAGGAAGACCCTGTTGTGTTCCTATTCTTATTTATCTCCATCTGCATTTTGCTAGCCATAAGGTGCTATTTTAACTCTTTTGTGAGGAAAAATCTTGAGAACTTGGAATTTTCTGACCTACAGCATCTTCTCAAAACCCATCCTGATCCCTCAAATTGGTACTGTTCTCCTTTATAATATTATGTAGTATTTCTTCTGTGTTTGTATATATTTACATGTGCATATGTTGTCTCTCCTCAAAAGAATATAAACTCTTTAAGGAAAGGGATTATATGAATTTTGTGTTTATCTATGCTCAAAGAGGAGCAAATGATATCACTATGTCAGGGTCAAGGTTCAGTATGTCTGACTCAGAAGGTTCTACCACAGGTGAAGCACAAATAGTCCATATGAAAATTTGGAGTTGAGATGTCTCTAAATTTTATCATTTCACTTTTCTTTTTAACTATGACAATTCTGCTTTGCTCATAAAGCACAACAACTTTTTTTGATGTGGGCATGCCATGCTGGGTGGTCCTGTATCAGTGTCTCCCATGTTGCAAATTGATTCCAAAGTTCTTCAGAAAGACCTTGAGAGTGTCCTTGTATCACTTCTGACCTCCATGTGACTGCTTGTCTTTTGTGAGTTCTCCATAAGAGTAGTCTTTTAGACAAACATATGTTTAGCATTTAGGTGACGCAAGCCCATCAAAGCTATAGTTTCTGTAGTATAATTTGAATGTGTGACAGTTCAACTTGAGAAAGGACCTCAGTGTTTGGTACCTTATCTTTCCAGGTGATCATCAGAATCTTCTTAAGACAACTCAAATGAAAACAATTCAGTTTTCTGACTTGGTACTGGTAGACTATCCAGGTTCTACAGTATGGGAGACATACATCTTCTCTCCCACACTTTTCTTTGGAGCTTCTTAAATATCAAGCTATTTCTGGCAACATCAACTTTATCATCTATGTGTACATCCCTGGAAATTATACTGCTAAGGTAAGTGAACTTATCCACAGCATTCAAAATTTCTCCATATGCTGTAAATGACAGTTGCATGAAGGGATGGTATGATGCTGGCTGGTGGAAAACCTCTGTTTTCTTGGTGTAACTTATCAGGTCAAAATTAGAACAAATGGCAGAGAATTGATCCATACTCTGTTGCATCTCATTCTCAGAAGCTGCACTGATTGTTTAATCATCTGTGAACAAAAAAGTTGCATACCAGTTCTCCCTCCACTATATTCTTAGCTTGTAGCCTTTTTAAGTTAAATAATTTGTCATTAGTATGGTGGCTGAACTTGATGCTGTTTTTGTCCTTGAAGGCATCAAACATCACTGAATATGCCATGCTAAAAAGTATAGGAGTGAGCACACAGCCATGCTCCACTCTTGGTATATATATATATACAAGTTGGTAACTGGGAAAGGGCAAGAGCATCACCCATTATTCAGGACCCAAGCAAACATGCCATCATGGAACTGGTACAATACTGATGAACTTCTCCAGACAACCAAATTTTGCCATGATCTTGCACAAACCCTCAAATTATCAAAGGCATGATTGGATTGATGAATATTGTGTACAGACCTCTGTTCTGCTCCTAACACCATATCAACCATTCCTTGGCTCTTTCTGAAGTCACGGTGGCTCTCAGATAGATGACCATCTTCCAGGCGAAAGATTAGCACATTAAGGAGAACTCTGGCAAGATTCTTGCCAACAATGACTAAGAAAGGACCTTTCCCCCCATGATTGTCATGGACAACCTATTTCCCTTTCCTTTATAGTGATGGATAATGGAGGCATCCTAGAACTCCTGGTGGATTTCAGTCAGCTTTTACATAAGTAGTGGTCCCCCTGCCTTGTAAAACTCAACTGAAATAAAATTGGCACCAGGCACTTTGCCACATGAGAGGCACCAAAATCTCTTCTTTTTCTTCAGTTGGAAGTTTGACTAGAGAGGGATTGACTTAAACCTGAGGGATATGATCAATGACTTCAACATTCACTGATGATGGTCCGTTGAAAATGCTATGTAAGTGTCAAGCTCATCTCTTCAGGATCATGTCCTTATCAATAATCAGTGTGAGGGGCGGCTAGGTGGCTCAGTGAGTAAAGCTCTGGCACCGGAGTCAGGAGGACCTGAGTTCGGTTCCGGCCTTAGACACTTAACACCCACACACAAAAAAAAAAACTAGCTGTGTAACCTGCAACCTTGGGCAAGTTACTTAACCCCAATTGCCCTCCAAAAAGGCAAAAAAAAAAATCAGTGTGGCTCCATCACCTTTGAATAGTGAGATGCACCATAGGTCTTTGTCCCATTAGCCATCAGGGCATCATAAAAACACTTTGGATTGTTACTATCAATGTAAAACTGAATTTCCTCTCCCTTCTTACTGAGCCAAGAATGTCGAATCTCTCTAAGCTTCACTTGTGCTTCACTTTTGATGGGAGTGAATGTTGTTTTCTTAGAGACAAACTATCCTGCTGATAAACTTTGTGGAGTTCTCATTTTTCATTTAGCAGCTTCTGAATTTCCCCATCACCTTTGTCAGATCAATAGATGTTTGCAAGTGTTCTGGCCTAGATGAACAAATGCAGTGCTGTATACCAAATCTCTGAAAGCTGCTTATGCTCCACTGTTGCTAAATGTGTGTTGGCTCTGCTTTTCTTCTAAAATAAGAACAAACCGTTCATTCTTAGAGAAGTGCTCTAATCTGTTGACATTGTCTTCTGGTAATTGTTTTTCCTGGAGCCACTACTTCTGTTGAATGTGAATTTTTAGTTTCGAGAGAATAAATCTGTGATTGGTCCAGTACACTGCTCCACACATTGCCTTCATTACTCTCACATTCTGTCTTTCTCTTCTCGTTAGAGTGACATAGTCTATTAAATACCACTGTTTGCTGTGAGAGTGTATCCATGGAGTTTTACTATGTTTAGGTAAGTGGAAGACAGTGCTGGTGATGAGAAGCTCATGAGACACACGTCTTCCTTATTAAATGACCATTGCTGTTGCTGTTTTCAACTCCATTCCTCCTAAGGATTCTTTGCCATGTCTGATAGTCTGTGTCTATTCTGGCATTAAAGTCACCCAGAATGACAAGTTTGTCCTCTTTTGGCACATTTATGATAAGGGTCTCCAGTTATTCATATTTTTTTTCTTTGATCTTATCAGGTTCATCGTGGTGGTAGCTTATGCATTGATAATAGTAGTGTGGCACCTTCCTGCAACTGGCAATCACATTGTCATGAGACTGGCATTCACTCTTTTTTGGGAGGCAATACAAGCTTGGTGAGTAGATTAGTTTTGATTGTGAAACCTACGCCAGCCAGCATTCCCTTTCAATGCAGCCACTCCAGAAAAATGTGTATCCAGCTCCAATATCAGTAACCTGGTCAGCTTTGTTTCACTCAGGGCTGCTATTTAGATGCAATATCTGCTGAGTTCTCTCCCAATAAAAGCTGTTCATCTTTCAGGTCTACTGGATTTTGTGTTGTACATAAGCATGCACACATTCCATGTAATAATGACAAATGAAACCATATTTGCAAAAATTTTTGTATGACCACAAAATGTGATCTCTGCTAGGTAAACAGGCCAGGGTTGGGTGAAGCAGAAAATTATTAGGGCACCTTTTCTAGCTCCTTCCTCATGCCAAGAGGTTAGCAAGTGTTCAGATACCCAGGAAGCTACCAAATCCTATTGCTGCTTTAGTTCAGTGAGAAGATGACCCTGGGTCACCTGTGGGCAGCATTGTGACTACAGCTCCCAGGATATCCACACCTGCTGCTTCATCACTTGCCTGTCGCCATAGAACTTTGAGGTAGTAAAAAATGGTAAAATGATATGGATGATATCTTTTGACTTGTGTATAAATTGGATTTAAGTGAGGAAGTGTTGCATGAAGTCATCAGTCACATGCTCTCTTCCAGTCATTGGTATCCAGTGACAAGACAAAAATCAAGATGACTGGTGATGGCTTAGGATGCAGTAGATGGCCTTGGCATCTTTGATATCTAATCAAGCTATAAGAACTGCACAGTACCTGCTTTATCTGCTTCTTGACCCTTTGAACAAATTATTCTCATCTGCCCATTCCACTGGGGGATGTCTACACCCACTTGGAGTTGATACCCCACCTATCTCACTGAAAGATCTGAGTCCCCTTGGTTACTCTCAACATAATTCATCCCATCTACCAAATTAGGATGTGGCCACTGCACATGCCACAGCTTCTTGGGGGCCATAGGTGAAAGTTGGGTGAATCATGGGGACACCAAAGGTAGAAAAAGAGCTCAGAAGTCCTCACCTCAGAGGTATTCATCTTCTTTGAATATTCATACATCCCAGCACATTGTAGGTCTCTTTTCTCTCAATTTGTATTCAGCCTCTTATCATCTCCCTGATCTCTCTCCTGAGACACAGTTCGGTATCAAGCCAAAAATGTATATCTCTGATGGGATTTTCTGTACCTACATCAAGCTCTGCATGTTGAAAACAGAATTAATTATCGCCCCCTCCCCAAACTCCTCTCTCAGCATTCCTGTTTAGTCTTTTATCACTTGTAATAACCAAGGTTTCTAATCATAACAATTAATTCTTCCCTCTCCGTCATCCCTATCCCCATAGCCAAAATCATTGGCCAAATCTTATCAATTTTACGCTTACAACATATCTTGTATTCATCCCCTTCTCTCCATTCACATGACCACCAACCTAATTCATACCTTCATTACCTCATTATCTATTGCAAGAGCAATTGAACTTACTGCTTTCAGTCTATCCTTGCATAATCTGTCCTTCAGAACTATGAGGATAATCTTCTTAAAGCATGAGGAACATATCAGTTCCTTGTTCAAAAAGATTTCATCATATAGCCAAGATTTTAAAAGTAGCAGAAAATTGGGGAAAGATTTTATAGATAGTATCTCTAATTTTTCGAGTATATAAAGAACTTTTTCAAATTTATCACAATATGAGTCATATCCCAATTGATAGAAGGTCAAAGATGATGAACAGGCAGTGTCTTGATGAAATGAAAACTATACACAGTCATATGAAGGTGCTCTAAATCATTAATGATCAGGGAAATGCAAATTAAAACAACTTTGAGGTATTATCTTAACCTATCAGGTTGGCTAAAATGTCCTTCAACTGGGGAATGACTGAACAAGTTGTGGTATATGATTGTGATAGAATATTACTGTTATCTAAGAAATGATGAGCAGATTGACTTTAGAAAAACATGGAAAGACTTGGACCTATGAAGGAAAATACTATCCTCCTCCAGAGAAAGAACTGACAAATAGAAATGTGTATAGTTTGGTCTTACATATATGTGTATGTGTGTATATATATATATATATATATGTATATATGTATATTTGTGTTTAATTGTAGTCTTGTATAGGTGGGGTGGGGATGGAGGGAAAAAAAAATAAGATAAAAAGTACACAGCAAAGAACAAAAGAAAACTTAGAAGGAAGTACAGATAAGCTGAGTGGCTTTGAAAATACAGTGCAGTATTTATTACTTAGTACTTCACAAAAAGGAAACAATTTGAAATGTAAATTTATTGTTTTATATTGAATTCTCTCTTATGTTCTGCTGTGTTGTAATGGGAATGTGTATATGAAGATCTTTCCTGCCCCCTAATAGGCTATGGGGAATTTAAAGACCTTCCCTGCTTTGAAAGTAAACTCTGCCCCCTGATAGACTGAATGTAATCACATGGAAACTGTGATGGGAGGAGTTTGCTGAAGGATAGAGCAGAGTCTACAGGAAGCTTCCCTGCTTTGAAGATAAACTCTGCCCCCTAATAGACTGGATGTAGTCACATGGATACTGTGGCAGGAGGAGTTTACTGAAGGGTATAGCAGAGTCATAGGAATCTGGGAGTCAGAGCTAGAGAAATGGTGGGAGAGAGAGGAGCTCAGGCAAGGAGATAGAGAGGTTTGTGAGTAAATATTGATCTTGTATTGGTTTGTGGGAAGGCTAAAGGATGCTGTGGCTCTCTGTGTTGTTATGATTTATTAGCTTCTTTGCTACTTTGATGCAACTGGCTTACTGGTTTTGGGATTATGTCTTCTGGTGTCTGAATAAATGTTTTGGTTCTATCCTTTATATGGAGAATCTGTTATATTTTGTGATCAAGCACCATATGGGACTATATACAGTCATGGTCAGTGCTGTAAATATTGCACTGGCACTACATGTATAAAGGAAATATTCTTTTTTCATTTTGTATTTAAGTTTAGAATTAATAAAAATTTATTTTTAAAAAAGAAAGCAAATGACAGAACTAAGACTGTAACCTCTGCCTCCATATCTGCTTACCTCTCCACTACAAAATCCCAAACAACTTCATTTTTCTTTAGTCAATAAAGTTGATTGAATAATTCAAAATTTTAAAAAAGGGATTTAGTCATTCCCTATTCCCTCTAAGAACAGGTGGACACCAAAAGGTGGAAAGCAACCTTGAAAAGGGCTCAGCAGCCATCACACCAGAGGTAACAGTCCTCCCTGAACACACCCTACACTATACTACATACATGGAACCATTGACTACAGCAAATGGAGAAGTTTTGAATGCTGTGAATAAGTTCACTTGCCTTGGTATAGTGTATTTTCCAGGGATGTGCACATTGATAATGAGGTTGACACATACATTGCCAGATCTACCTCAGTGTTTGGGAGGCTTTGAAGGAAGGTGTGGGAGAGAAGAGGTATTAGACTAACTACCAAATTGAAGGTCTACAGAGCTGTTGTGCTAATCTAATTGTTGTATGCTTGTGAAATCTGGACAGTCTACCAGTGTCATGTCAGGAAATTGAATTGCTTTCATTTTAATTGTCTTAGGAAGATTCTGAAGATCACCTGGCAGGATAAGATACCAGATACTGAGGTCCTTACTTGATCTAAACTTCCAAGCATTCAAACTCTGTTTCAGAGAGTGCACCTCTGGTGGACTGGCCACATTGTTCGAAGGCCAAACTTACAATTGCCAAAAAGACTGTTTTGTGGAGAACTCACACAACGGAAATGTTCACATGGTGGTCAGAAGGAGCTCTGCAAGGATACTCTCAAGGTCTCTCTCAAAAACTTTGGAATTGATTGTGTGACATGGGAGACACTGGTACAGGATCACTCAGCATGGCATGCCCACATCAGAGAAGGTGCTGTGCTTTATGAGCAAAGCAGAATTGAAGCAGCTCAAAGGAAACACAGGATGCACAAATTTGGAGATTCCACCCCAAATGTTCACATAGACTATTTGTGCTTGACCTGTGGTAGAGCATTTTGAGTTTGTATTGGTCTGAGCAGCCACAATTGGACACACTGACACTTGACTTCAGCACAGTGACGTCATTTTGGTCCTCTTTGAGCATGAAGGACAACAACCATTCCCTCTGAGATGACACACCAATTCAGGTAGGCATTTGAAGCTCAGCATGAACTGTCTACATCCTAACCTAGGTTTTTTCTTTATCATTTATACTCATATTCTCAATGGTTGTGCTGGACCAGTCTACTATTTTATCTGATCTAAGTAATTTGTTTTATGACTTTGCATAGGCTTCCCCCACCCTATACCTGAAAAGTACCACCTATTCACCTTCTCTCTTAGAATCCCTAGCTTCCTTCAGGATTCAGTTCACATACTTCTTCCTAAGATAAAGTCTTTCTGATCCTTCTAGCTGTTAGTAGTAGTTTCTTTCTCCTTACATAATAACATATGTCCTTATATGTTTACCTTTTTATCCCTACAATAAGTCAGAAGCTTCTTTTTTTTTGGCTTTTTGGAGGGCAGTTGGGGTTAAGTGACTTGCCCAAGGTCACATGGCTAGTGTTTGTGTTAAGTGTGTGAGGCCGGATATGAACTCAGGTCCTCCTGACTCCAGGGCCGGTGCTCTATTCACTGTGCCACCTAGCCACCCCAAGTCAGAAGTTTTTTAAGATGGGCACCATTTTATCTCTGAATTTCTAGTCCCTAAAGAAATGCCTTAATCCAAATGGTAATTAAATGTACATTGCTTATACTGGAGTGATAAAAGAATCCTAAGTAGAGAGAGGTGGAAATTTAGAAGATCTTAGAAACTTAAGGAATATCTTGGCCCAGGAGGATACTTTTTCCCTTTTCATTCTACCATATAAATTATTTATCATACATGTAGGTAAATTTATTTGCATGGACTCATCCATTACAGATTAGTTAGTACTGGTTTCATCAATTCAATTCAATAAGCACTTATTAAATGTCTTCTTTGTTTAAGGTACTGTGATGGGAAGAAATTGATGGAGAAAATATTAATAAAACAGATTAAACTTAAAAAATATGTCATGCCCACTTCTCTTTGGAAAGTTATTTGTCAAACATTTACCATCACACTCTTGCTTGCCCTCCAGATCACCTTGTTGCAGCCAAAAGTGCCTCTTTGTAGGCTTGATAGGCTCCTGAATTCTACAGTGTGAGGCCAGATTTGAACTCAGGTCTTCCTAACTCCAGACCCACCACCCTATCCACCATGCCACCTAACTGCATCTAGAGCTGTCATTTTAAATGTGTTTACCACAAAATCACTTTTAGCTCTATTATCCCCTTCCTACTCCCTCCACACCAGTGACTGTTTTTCTCTTGCAAATTAGAATATTTCTCTCTATATTAGGCTAATAACTCTTTCATAATCAACACATACTACCCTTAAAACCTTAGCTTCACCAGTTTCCTTCTTGACTCCATGTGGCTTATGCAGTTTATAATTTTTTTGTATTACATATAGCTACTAGGTTATCAGAAGTGATATCTATTGCCCAGCACCCCAGCATCTGGCATGACAATTCCAAATTGTTCTGAATTTCCCTTTTGCTATTACCCATAATTCAGCACCCCAAGCTCTTTGTACTTATATAAATTTAATTTGTCTTAGGGAGAGTCACCCAAATGCATATGCATTTTTTGCCTTATTTTGCTATCACCCAGAATTCCCTCTGAGAAATCTCAGAATACAACTGGACTACAACACGTTTAAACCTCCACTGATACAAGTAAAAGGGTTCTTAGGACTTAATATAACAATGCTTGTGGCATAAAAGATACCTTTAATCCACAAATATTCAAAGAACACATAGTGTAATCACAGTGGCCCCTAAACTACTCATTATATTTCTCCTTTTCCAGTGAAGCCTACTTTGCTTCTAGTATCTAGACTTAGAGCATCATCCTGTGTTTTCATTTCGGCAACCCTCAGAAAGAAAACGAGCTTTTAGTTACTAAATAGACAACTCCTCAACATTCTAGTGTCGCTTTCTCTTGGGGATGCAGATAGGCCTCTAGAATTAAGAGAGTATACTAAGAGCCTTGGATTTCCTTACAAAAGGAAAACAAAATTGAAGCTGCTAGAGAACTCCCTTCCCATTGGATCTGCACTGCCTTTGGAGAAAAAAGGATGAACAATTGCCCAAATAACTCACAAGTAATAAAGCAGGGCAAAGTCTAGGTGTTTTGCTTCTGTACGCACTGACATTGGTCCCTTCCTGTTCTTGCAACCTGTAGGAAATATAGTCAATATTCTTCTCCCTTAGAGATTATCATTTTGAAGAAATTACCCTTTTCTTTCTAGGAAATTGGGTGTTAGAAGAACTCTCAATTTCAGAGTGACTATAGAGGTGACTCCAGGCTAGTGTTCATTAAATCCTCTTTCTTCTATCTAGGACTCTGGGTTTTAGGATCTACTCTGGCCAAGTTAAGCTAAGCAATTTTTTCATAGCTGGTATTTCTCTCTTTTTAAAAAATTAATTCATTTTTAGTTCTCAACACTCATTTCCACAAGATTTTGAGTTAAAATGTTTTTCTCCCAGTCTTTCCCCTACCCCCAATCCCAAAATATCAAGCCCACTGAATACCCCTTCCCCGAATTTGTTCTCTCCTACATCTTCCCCCATCACACCCCTAACTTTCTAGCAGGACAAGACGGACCTATACCCCAGTGCCTGTTCATCTTATTTCCCAGTTGCATGTAAAAAATACATTTTAAAAAAACATTTGTTTTCAAAACTTTGAGTTCCAGATTTTTTCCCTTCCTCCCTCCTCAACTACCCACACTAGGAAGACAAGCAATTCAATATAGGTTGTACATGTGCAGTTACCCACATAATTTCCATAACTGTCATATTGTGAAAGACCAACTATATTTCCCTCCATCCTATCCTGCCTCCCTCTTATTCCATTTTCTTCTTTGACCCTATCCCTTTTCAAAAATATTTGCTTCTAACTACCCTCTCCCCCAATCTGCCCTCCCTTCTATCATGCCCTCTCTTATTCTGTACCCCTCTATTTTCCTGTAGGGTAAGATACCCAAATAAGTGTGTATATTATTCCCTCCTTGAGCCAAATTCAATGAGAATCAGGTTGTTCCATTCCCTTTCAATTTCCTGCTCTCCCCCTCCATTGTAACAATATTCTCTTGCTTCTTTTATATGAGATAATTTACTCTAAACTATCAGTCCCTTTCTTCTCCCAATAAATTTCTCTCTCCTCTTAATTTTATTGTTTAGATATCATCCCTTCATATTAAACTCATCCTGTGCCCTCTATGTATACATGATCATACATATGCCCACACTCACATATATTTACATACACATACACACTCATACATACATATATGTATATGTGTGTATATCTATATGCACACACACACACACATATATATGCATACACACATATTCCATTCAACTATCTTCATACTGAGAACAGTCTCTTGAGTTACAATTATAATTTTTTCATGTAGGAATGTAAATAGTTCAAAGTTCATAAGTTCATTATGATTTCTTTTTCCTGTTTACCTTCTTATGTTTCTCTTGCTTCTTGTATTTGAAAGTGAAATTTTCTGTTCAGCTCTAGTTTTTTCATCAAGAATGCTTGAAAATCCTCTATTTCATTGAATGACCATAATTTTCCCTGTAGCATTATACTCAGTTTTGCTGGGTAGATGTTTCTTGGTTTTAGTCCTAGGTCCTTTGACCTCTGGAATATCACATTCCAAGCCCTTTGATACCTTAATGTAGAAGCTGCTAGGTCTTGTGTTATCCTGATTGTGTTTCCACAATACTTAAATTGTTTCTTCCTGACTGCTTGCAATATTTTCTCCTTGGCCTGGGGCCTCTGGAATTTGGCTATAATATTCCTAGGAGTTTTCTTTTGGGGATCTTTTTCAAGAGGCAATTGCTTAGTTCTTTCAATTTCTATTTTGCCATCTGGTTCTAGAATATCAGGGAAATTTTGCTTGATAATTTCTTGAAAGATGGTGTCTAGGTTCTTTTTTTTGATCATAGTTTTCAGGTAGTCCAATAATTTTTAAATTTTCTCTACTAGATCTATTTTCCATGTCAGTGGTTTTTCCAATGAGATATTTCACATTGCCTTCTATTTTTTCATTTTTTGGATGTGTTTAATAGTATCTTGATTTCTCATAAAGTCATTAGCTTCCAATTGTTCCAATCTAATTTTGAGGGAATTATTCTCTTCAGTGACTTTTTTGAAATTCCTTTTCCTTCTGGTAAATTCAGCTTTTTAAGGCATTCTTCTCCTCACTGGCTTTTTGGGCCTCTTTTGCCATTTGAGTTAGTCTATTTTTTAAGATGTTATTTTCTTCAATGTATTTTTGGGTCTCCTTTAGCAGGTTGTTGACTCACTTTTCATGGTTTTCTTGCATCATTCTCATTTCTCTTCCCAATTTTTCCTCCACTTTTCTTACTTGATTTTCAAAATCATTCTTGAGCTCCTCCATGGCTTGTAATCAGTTCATATTTTTCTTGGATGCTTTTGATGCAGGAGTTGTGACTTTGCTGTCTTCTTCCCTCTCCATGCCTTGATCCTTTTTGTCCCCCAAAAAGGTTCTATGGTCTGTTTGTGCTTCCTCTGCTTGCTCATCTTGCCAGCCAATTACTTCACTTTTGAGCTCTTTGCCATGGTAGAATTTTGCTTCAAGAAAGGAGAGAGCTTTGTCCCAAATTTCTGGGGTTTCTGCAGCTGCTAGAGGTATTAGTTGGGCACCCCTTCTACAGACATAACACACTCTGACTTACTGGTCACACACCCCAGGACCACTACCCAGGTCTGTGATCCAGATTGAATCAGGTCAAAGCAAGAGTGATTACCCTCTGAATGGTCGTTGGTCCCCCTGAAATCTGCAAGCCAGGAGCTCTTGAGGCAGCCAGGCAGTGGAGGCTGCCCAGCCACCATGCCTCTGCTGCTTTGCCCTGGAAGCAGGGGCCGGACCACACTCTTGGTCCCCCTGTTCCCACAAAGTACCACACTGAGCTTTTACTTTTTTTTGGCGTTTATGGGTTGATAATTCTGGAAACCGCTACAGCTGCTTGTGATTCTCTCTCCTTAAGTCTGCTCTGAGCCTGCTGTTTGGTTGGGGCCACCCTGTGGCTGGGAGCCATGTGGCTCATGTGGGGATGTGCTTGGCTCCCAGCCTGATGTGATAGATCTTTTCTGTCAGCCTGTCGGGCTTCTTTCAGTGGGAGCTTTGTTTCTCTTTGTCTCTCTGTGTGTTTTTTAGCTCTAAAGTTTGTTTAGAGTCATTTTTTATATGTATTGGAAGTGACTGGAGGGGAGCCCACACCACGTTTGTGCTTCACTCCACCATCTTGGCTCTGCTCCTCTTTTTTTTGTTATTTCTCAACCTAAGAGGTTGTGCTACTACTTTTTCCAAAAATGAAGTCAGGAATTTATAATACACAATCTCCTGTTAGGCCTCTCAAATAAGAATCATGAAAAAGAAAATCTTCCCTCTCTGGTCTATTCTCTGAAAAGGGAAAAAGGCAAAAAGGTCCTTGCCCTGCAATTGAATGCCCCTTTTATGGATCTAGCCTATAGCCTCTGACCCCAAAAAAACCTAAGTCAAACATTCCATCCCTAACAGATGAAATAAAATTAAAATCCCACAGGAAGGCTCACTATTCTATTAGCTCATCAAGTTGATCTGAGTACTTCCCTGATTTTCTACATATCTTCCCAATTTGTTTTGTTCTTTCTGTCTGCAACCACATTAGTTCTTTATCTCCCCATTTTTAATTTCCTTAAGCTACTCAAATGCCTTGTGTTTTAATTTGATATATTGTTTTGAAATATGGATATCCTCCCAACCCCTAAAGTACCTCCTTTACAAACTATATTCTCTGGAAAGTTGTTAACAGAAAGAAATACTATTAATTTTGATAGCATGGTACTAATATTGACCAAAGTAATATTTGCTCCAAGTTTTGCTGCTACTTATTATTTTGATATTGGTGTAAGTCATGCATTTTTTTCTTTTATTTTTTTATGGTTTAAATGATATTGTAATTAAAATCTTAACCACCCTTACTGGGAAGATAAGCAATTCAATATAGGTTGTACATGTGTAGCTATGCAAAACATTTCCATAGTAGGTATATTGAAAAAGACTGACTATGATTCCCTCCCTCCTATCCCACCTCCTACTTATTCTATTCTCTACTTTGATCCTGTCCTTTTTCAAAAGTGGGTGCTTCCAACTTTCCTCTCTGCCCAGTCTGCCCTCCCTTCCACCATCCCCCCTCTCATCCCCTTCCCCCCTGCTCTCCTATAGGGTGAGATACCCTATTTAGTGTGTATGTCATTCTCTCCCTAAGCCAAATTCAAATGAGAATAAGTCTGACCCACTCTCTTTTGACTTCCTATTCTTCCCCTCCATTGTAACTATTTTCCCTTACCTCTTCTATATGAGATAATTTACCCAATTTGTCTCTCCTTATCTCCTCTCATTATATTCCTCTCTCACCTCTTAATTTCACCTTTTAAGTATCATCCCTTCCCATTAAACTGGTCCTGTGCCCTCTATGTATGCATGCATGTATGCATATATACACACATTCACATATGTATTCATATGCCCATATATCCTCCTATTTAGACATATATGTATGTCTGTGTGTGTGTGTGTGTGTGTGTGTGTGTATATATGTTTTATATATATATACATTTCTATTCCATTCAATTATTTTCATACTGAGAAAAGTTTCATAAGTTACAATTATTGTTTTTCCATGTAGGAATGTAAATAGTTCAACTTTGATTAGTTCCTTATGTTTTCCCTGTATACCTTCTCATGCTTCTTGTGTCTGAATGTCAAATTTTCTATTCAATTCTGGTTTTTTCATCAAGAATGCTTGAAAGTCCTCTATTCCACTGAATGACAATATTTCCCCTGAAACATTATACTCAGTTTTGTTGGGTAGGTGATCGTTGGTTTTAATCCCAGCTCCTTTGACCTCTGGACTATTATATTCCAAGCCTTTGATCCCTCAGTGTAGAAGCTGCCAGATGCTGTGTTGTCCTGATCGTGTTTCCACAATATTCAAATTGTTTCTTCCTGGCTGCTTGCAATATTTTCTCCTTGATCTGGGAATTCCAGAACCTGGCTATAATATTCCTAGCAGTTTTCTTTTAGGGAGCTTTTTCAGGAGGTGATTGGTAGATTCTTTCAACCTCTATTTTGCCTTCTGGTTCTAAAACATCAGGTCAATTTTCCTGGAGAATTTCTTGAAGGATGATTTCTAGGTTCTTTTTTGATCATGGCTTTCTGGTAGTCCAATAATTTTTAAATTATCTCTCCTGGATCTATTTTCCAGGTCAGTGGTTTATCCAGTGAGATATTTCATATTGCCTTCTATTTTTTCATTTGTTTGGATCTGTTTAATAGCATCTTGATTTCTCATAAAGTCACTAGCTTCCATTCGCTCCAATATAATTCTGAAGGAATGATTCTCTTTAGTGAGCTTTTGAGATTCTTTTTCCATCTGGCAAATTCGGCTTTTTAAGGCATTCTTCTCCTCATTGCCTTTGTGAGCCTTTTTGCCATTTGAGTTTGTCTCTTTTTTAAGGTGTTATTTTCTTCAGGCAGGTTGACTCTCATTTCATAATTTTCTTGCATTGTTCTCATTTCTCTTACCAATTTTTCTTCCATTTCTCTTATTTGGTTTTCAAAATCCTTTTTACGCTCCTCTATGGCCTGTAACCAGCTCATATTTTTCTTGGAAGCTTTTGGTGCAGGATTTCTGACTTCACTGTCTTCCTCCTGTTTCATGCTTTGATCTTTTTTGTCCCCAAAATAGGAGTCTACTATTGGATTCCTCTGTTTCTTTGCTTCCCTCGTTTACTCATGTTGCCACCAAATTACTTGACTTTTGAGATTTTTGCCACAATAGAACTCTGCTATCAGACAGGGGAGCTTTGTACCAAATGCTGGGGTTTTCTCAGCTGCCGAATGTATTAGTTGGGTGCCCTCTCTGAAGCCTTCACATGCTCTGGCAAGCTGGTCACTCACTCCAGCCCCTCCACCCTAGATCTCAATCGAGACCCAAGCAGGTTAAAGCAAGAGCAATTAACCCTCAAACTGGTTGCTTGGTCCCCCTACAGTCTGCAGGCGAGGACCTGAATCTGTCACGTGGCAGCGGCTACATGGCCAGGGCACCTCAGCAGCTTCTCCTTCCAGGACAGAAAGGCTGACCACACTTCCAAACTACCAGATCCCAAAGTCCACACTGCACTGAACTCTCACTTTGTCCTTAGCTTCTATGGGATGATAATTCTGGAAACCACCACAGATGCTGGTGATTTGAAGTCCCTCCAGTCGGCAGCTGGTCAGGCCCACCCTGGGCCTAACCTTGGGCTCCACGGTGCTGGGGTGGGCTCCCAGAGTGTTGCACTGGCTGCTCCCTACTGGCCTGCCTAGCTGTCCTTAGTGGGAGATTAGTTTCTCTGTGTCATTTTGTGGGTTTTGTAGCTTCAAAGTTTGTTCAGAGTCACCTTTTACATGAATTGGAGGTGGTTGGAGCTGGAGCCCAGGGAAGTCCTGTTTCTACTCTGCCATCTTGACTCTGCCCCCATGTATTTTTTGAATGATATTCACTACATCATATAAGTCTAATATTTCTCTGAATTCATATTCATTTCATATATTAATATTCTACCATATATAAAAAATTTGTTCAGAGCCATTCTCCAGTCACTTGTGTATGTTTTGTCTCTAGCTCTTTGTTATCACAAAAAATAGTAATTTGTGAGCATATGGTTTATTCTAGTTTTTAATAACCTTTTTAGGACACAGTGTGAGAAGAAAAATCTGAATGAAAAGGTGTGAAAAATCAAATAACTTTTGTTTTACTGAATATTTGAACAAATTGACAGCTTCACCCATATGGAAGCATTGCCCTTCTAACAATGTTTTCCTATATTTTATCATCATTGCTAGTTTCATGCCTATGAAGTGATGCAAAGGTGTTATACATTTCTCTGATTAATGATACTAAACATTTTCAAGTTGATAGTTTATATTTCCTTGGACAATTGCTTATATATTTTCACTTATTGTCCTATTGGGGAAAAGTTCTTAATCATATTAATTTGTGTCAATTCTTTATGAATTTTTGGATGGTATTTTATTCAGAGATATTTGATGCAAAGATTTTATTCCCTGAAATATATCTATTCCTTTTACTTTAGATGCATTTTATTTGTGTAAAAGTTCTTTTTTTGGGTCTTCTATATGATCTCTTCTGTCCCATATTGGGCTATTAATTACTCCCCATCCATAAATGTGAAATACTCAACTTTCTATTCTCTTCTAATTTGAAACAAAATTTAAATTTTATTAATGTCTTTTGTTGTTTAAATTACAACCATTTCAGGATATGGTCTCCATCCCTATCCAGTGAGTTTTCCTTTTAACAAAGAAAAACATTTCAGCAAAAATCTACTGGTACCAAATTTGATAACATGTGCAACACTCTGCACCCCTACTTCCCACTTGTACGAGAAAGGAGCTACATTTCTTTACCTGCAGGGCTAATATTCGTCATTACAATCATGCAAGTTTGGGTTTCATTTTAGCTTTCCATTTATATTATTGCATTCATTGTGCATAGTTTTTCTTGTTCTGTTCACTCTGTATCAGTTCATACAAGTCTTCTCTAAATTCATTGTTTCTGCTATTTCTTATAACACCAACAAAATAAATCCATTATGCTCTTAAGCCACGAGTTCTTCAGATATACCTCAGTTGATGAACACCATTTAGCTTCCAGTTTTTGTGGTTAGAACAAAAACGCTGCAATGAATAGTTTGTTATATATTTGAACTCCTTTAGGAATATAGCCAGTAGTGGGAATTCAGGGTCAAAGATTATGAACAGTTTAGTGACTTTTCTCCCAAAATTCCAAGTTTTCAAGAATCACTGAACTGATTCATAGCACACCTATTAATCCACATCTTTTCCAACATTATTTCTGTTTTTTTTGTCATCTTTACCAATTTGCTGGATAGGTTTCTTAAATTTACGTATGTTTTATTATTAGTGACCTGGAACAATCCTTTATATAGTTGCCAATCGTTTTAAGTTCTTTTGCAAACTTCATCTCCTTTAACTACTTTTCTTTTGGGGAATGATTCTTCATCTTGTAGCTTTGTGTTAATTCTCTACAAATTTTGTATATTATACTTTGATCAGTTATTTAATGCAATTATTTTCCCCAATCCATTTATTTTCTTCTCATCCTAGCTGCCTTTCTGTGTCTTATGCAAAAACTTTTAAGAGTAAAGATAATCTATTTTGTCCTTTAAGATTTTTTTCTGCCCATGTCTTGTTACAAATCCTTTCTCTATTCATTACTGTGAAATATTTAACCTTCCCTTTTCTTTTAACATTTTTTATAGTAAAACTTTTTGTATTTAGAGTGTTTAGTCATCTGGAATTCATTATGGCATACATTTAATTTTTGTCTGAATCTTCAGTACTTAGCACAGTGTCAGGTTCATAATAGGCATTTAACAAATGTCAGTTGATTTGAACTGCTCAATGTTTAACACACAAGTCTTGTTTTTTGGTTTTTAGTTAGTTTGTTTTAGCAGTTCTTGTCAAGTAGAGTTCTTTGCCAGATAGTTTGCCTTCTTTGGTTTATCAAATACTGGACACTCATTTGGAGATATGCTTTTTAATTTTTTTTAACCAGGATCACATGGTTTTGATAATGATTGCATTATAGTATTCTTTGAGATCTGAAAGCACCAACACTCCCCTCCCTGCCCTCCATCCCAGTCTTTTTTTCCTTTCCTACTACTAAACAAGTACTTGTTATCTAGTTTTTGAAATGCCTTTATCTGTGTGTTACAATTAGACTTGTGCATAATTTGCTTTACATGTAATTCAATTGAATCAAATTGTTAGATTGCTTCCCACTGTAGGCAAGTCAAGCTATTTTATTTAAGCAATTGGGATTAACTTGCTCAAGGTTACATGGCCAGTTATTTCTGGGTGTGGTGCTAAGTGTCTGATCCCAGATTCGATCCCCACGTCATCGCGACACTAGGGCCAGTGCTCTTACTCACTGTGCTACCTGGCCACCCCATCAAACTATTTTTTAATAATAATGCAGAATAAGGAGCTAAATGTCACATTTCCCCACAATGCTTTGTCTCTTATAATCTCTGAAAACTAAAACTAAAATTCTAAGTAGAAAATGAAGGAAAAGAAACTGCTCCTTGTTGTGAGTACAGCCCCCAGGGGAAGTTTTGAATGTACAGGATAGTACTATTAAAGCTTTTTCCCACCTAGAAATGGTTAAAATCAACACTAGATTTTCTGTACTGAGGAATAAATAAATGATAGCAAAATCTCATTCATGAGGATAAAATAATTAAAAGGTCTTTGATTTGTGTGCATGACTTTTTTTTTTGAGGGAGGAGGGAGTAATTGGCTAGTAGTTAGGGAAAAGGCACCCTATACCAATAAAAAAAATCTGAGCACTAAGAAAAATTAATTTCAATTTGAGATTTATTCAGTGATTCTAATTCTACTACTTTTTCTTGAAAACAAAATGGGTTCTTCAAGAATGAATTATAGAAGTGCACACAAAAGGGGCTTTTTAGAACCCACTTCTTAGTCTTGAGAAGCAAGGAAATTTTAACCCAATGATCCTCACTTTCTGAGACAACAATTCTTACTAAATTTCAGGGTTAAAACTCTCAAGGCAAAAAAGTGAGATTTAGACCAGCCAAACTGTTCTATGCTTGCGTGTTCTGGTGGGCTCATTAACTGTGTAACCTAACATTGTATTACCATCTTAGTATCAGTGGGACAATCCATGTAACCAATAGATGGAAAAAAATAAAACACTTCCATTGATCTTAATTATGAGAATATTGGCAAGCCACCAACCCTAGCCTGTCAAAAAAACAAACAACAACAAAAACAAAACAAACAAAAAAAGAAACCAAAAAAAGCGAACCAAAAGCAAACCAAAGAAAAGCCATAATTTTTCTATTAGCTCACCTTAACTTCAGGGATCAGGCAACTACTGGGACTTTGGCATTGCCAAAGCAAGGTGGCATACCTCTACTTATACAAAATCATGGAACTGGGGAGGCGGGGGGAGGTTTGCTTAACAACTAGTCAATGGCTCCCTTAGCCTGACCAACGTTACAAACTTTATAGACTTGTGACTGAATTTTCAGGATAAGGATTTATCCCATGTCAAACAGAGGCCATCATATTCACCATACTCTTACCACTGGGCTTGACATTCCTCCATAAAAGGACCACATAAAACAAAGGACACAACTGTATTCTGCTCAAGTTACCTAGCTAAAGCCACACTTGTGCCAATAAGCCTGAAACTTGGGTGAGGCCCGAGAATCAGATCAGGGTTCTACTGCCCTATTAGGATACTTCAATCTCTGGCACATAATAATTACTTTGTTGAAACATCATCTATCCCCCCCCTCTTTTTTAAGAGCAATTGGGGTTAAGTAACTTGCTCAAGATTACATGGCCAGGTGTTTCTGGGTGTGGTGCTAAGTATCAAAGCCGGATTCGATCCCAGGTCTCCCGACTCTGGGGCCGGTGCTCTTACTCACTGTGTCACCTGGCCACCCCTTGAAACATCATCTATTCCCAAAGATTGGTCTAATATAAAAGTATTAAAAATATTAGACCTAGAATATGAAATCAAATCCAGAATTGAAAAACTATCTTTTTCTCACCTCAGTTCTAAGGCAATACCTTCACTGTTATAATGCCCAGACCACTATACCAGGACCTGCATTCATTACTTCGAAATCACAGCACCAGGGCTACAACTGCATGCTCATTATGCCTCAAACACTGAGTGAGTGTCACAACAGTGCCATCACCAGGTTCCTAGCCACCAGGCCAGGATAAAGTTATAGGATTACAGGTTTCAAACACTGGTCCAGAAGAATCACCATGCTTAGAACACTGGAACAATGCAATCGTTTCATTCTTCATATGCATAAGGCTCCACCAGGCCCTGATTATAGAGCCAAGAACAAATCTGAGCTATAGTGACTTCCAAGCTAAACATTCAGTAGGCCCCAACCATGGGACTGAAGTTCCATTAATCCTAATACTTCAGTCCACCATTTTATCAGGTGCTGGACAGTAGATGCTGGGCCATTCCTCAGTTTACACTGACCAAGCCTAAGCCACCAGGATGAGACTGAACTGGACCTCAACAACCAGGTAAGATTTCTAATAGGCATTGACCACCTAGTATAAGCAAAGCAAAACTGCAACTTAAACCTTGGGTTGAGTTTTCTTTGGAAATTTCTCCTGTTTTCATGCTTTATTATACCTCATCAACTGGGTCACTTATTAATTTTACCCCAATCACCATAGCAAGGTTCCACCGAGAGCAAAAATTAGACCAGTTGCTGTAATTTAAACCACCAGGGGACAATCCTGCACTTGACTAAAATCAGAGTTGTAAGATTCCACTGGGTTCCTATCATTGGGTTGAATCTATATTTGATCTTTACTCTGTCATATTTATGGGTCCCAACCATTTTACAGAAGATTGTATGAGGTCTTAAACTCCCCAGGTCACAACCTACTGAGCCTATGCCATTGCACTGTCATAATTGCAATGGACTTTGACCACTGATATCCTCTTCCAGTAGACCTAAACTCCTGGACTGAGGCTGTACCTGTTCCTAAAACCCAGGTTATACCAGGATTGACATCCCCACCCTCCCAACAGTCAGACTAAGAGTCTCTAATTGATCCTGAGCTCAGAGTGAGTCTTCGCTGAGCTAAAGCAATACAGCCAGATACCGAATGAGCTTGCAGGCTTCACTAAACCATGACAACTGGGTCATCCCATCACTGTGTCTGGAACAACAGGCCGAGGCTGATTGCCTAAAACCTCAGTCACTTGCTGACTGAAACTTGGCTGAGGCCTAGGCATAGGACCAGTGCTATAAGTGTTTTAATAAAATACTTCAACCTCCAGCAAAAGGCCACAGTTGCAACATTACCTTGTACTGACCACTGGTCCAGGGTCACAGCTTAAAAAAAAGAAATTAGACAGGACTAAATCACGAAGGCCACAGTTTCAAAGCCATCATGTCCTAACCACCGTCCCAGGGCAACATCTTCACTGTTACAATGCCCGGACTGCCACTCTAAAACCTTAGTTGTGCACCTTCCTTACTTCCAAATCACAGCACCAGGACCACAACTGAGCATTCCCCAGACAATGGGTGAGAGCTACAGTGGTGCCATTCCCAGGACCTAACTACCAGGTCAGCAAATAGCTGTAGTCCTACCAGGTTTCGAACACTGGGCCAGAAGAACGGTCGATGCTACACTATGGACTAAATACTGTAGAACTGAGTCCATGTCTGGGCTCTTCTTATGACCTCACCATATACTTAAGTCTCCACTAGAAGCCATACATACATTAGGTCTGAGTAATGAGGTGAAGTTTCTCATTGGTGTTGAACAACAAGTTACACCCTCACTAATTCTTCAGCATATGGTTGAGGCTGCCACAGATTGTGAACCTCAGGCCCTGTGACCACCAATCTTTGACCTTTGAGTCATACCTTGAATGTATCTCAAACATTGTACACAACATATATGGCAGCCACAGTGGCACATGGCAATGACCACCAAGCTTTAACTCTACATGGCCTTGAATATTGACAATGCTTCCTACAGACTTAGACTAATAAGTTGAAAAACATTGAAATTTTCTTATTAGTCCTCATGTCAATGGGGTCTCAAACACTGAACTAAGGTTCCCCTAGCTCAAGGACTCTTTTCTACTGGTTCTACATTAAACAAGATAATGAATGTAAAGCACTTTGCAAACCTTAAAGCACTACATAAATGTCAGCTATTACTGCTGCTAGACCACCAGGCAAAGGCTTTGTTGGTTCATCATTTACCAAGAACTCCACTAGGCCTGGGTCCCTGGAATAAGACTCCCAGAACATCTCTCCACTAAATCCTAAACATTAGATAAATGCTGAATCACAACAAGTCCCTACTCTACACTTCAGTAGGCCTAGGCTGCCAAGATACATTCCCTGGATAAGAACTACCAGGTTGAGGTTGTAATGGATACCAAAACATACTTAACATTTTCTATAGCTCTGGATTATTTATCTATGAAATTAATGGACCTGAATGACTGGATATCTTTACCAAATCCCAGTGTTCAGGCCCTACATCTGCCTAACCAAACAAGTAGGCCCTACTTCAATGCTTCTATCACCTCATTCCCCAAGTCATATAGCTACCAGACCTGTATGATTGGGGAACAAGTCCACCAATCCTGGATCTTGAAGCATATTCTTATCCTGCCTACACTACTGGGCAACAAAGTTAAGGTGCATACCACCAGACCAAACCTCTATCCTGCCCTAACTCTCAGGATATACCTTCAATCAACTATGACCATCAGAATGAAATTGTATAAGACTGTAGGCCACAACCCGAAGAGGCACAGACACTTAGTAACGCTTAACTAAGCCATGCATCCACAAGACCTGAAGCAGCAGGTAACAATGTCACCAGGATCAAACCGCCAGGATACAACTCCAACAATCCAGGACAATTGCTGCAATTATGCAATCCTTCCACTGGTCATAGATAACAAGGCTACAGCTTTGCCTAGTTCTGACCCCACTTCAGAGGCCATACCAAATTCCTCTGCTGAGGTTACACCTCCACCACTCAGCAGCAATATCTCACGGCCCACACCACCAGACCACTCCTCTACCCAGTCTTCATTGAAGAGTCATACCTAATATGCTCTGACAAAAAGGCTAAAACTGTGAGAGATCTATCATATCAAAAACCCACCTCCACTAGGTTTGAGCTACTGGGTAGTAACCATACTTCTGCCATGGTCCAGATACTAGACTTTAGAGTCAAGAGGATATAACCGCCATGCTGAAGTTGCACTGATGTGTGACCCCAAGATGAGACTCTCTCTGGGTCTCAACACCAGACCTAGACTGTGCAGAATGGAAAAGTAACATGATATTTAAATTATAACTAACGATACACCAGTTGTGGGAAAAGGACTGAGGAGCATGTCCCTTCTAGAACTGTTAATGATATTATCATTTCCACCCTCCAGAAAAAAAATAAAAATTTGTCATCTATAAGCAGATTTTCCTGGAGCAGATGAAATAATGTACCATTTGGTGGCCTAGTGAAACATGGCATCCAGTTTATGGTCTATTTAGTTTGTGTCTCCTGAATCCCAAAGGGCTGTCAAATGGTTGAGGAATAAGGAATTTTTGGAAACAATAGTCACTGGCCATACCAACACCTCTGTCTAGGTCTTTGGAGGAGATCAGCATGAAATTTGTCCTCCAAGTGCCTCAGAGGAAAAAAAACCTCCATTTTAATTCTCCTATATGCCTAATATGGTAGGCTTACACCTTCATAGCATTCATCAGCCTTTTCATTATTTTTCCACTCACATTCTGAGCATCCTATGACAATAAGGGTAAACTGGCCTGAACTTGTACCTGGCAATGGTCACCTGCCATGGGGGAGAAAAACATCTAGAAGTAAATAATCCATGAAAAACCACAACACAAGAGAACAGTGGGCCAAGATGACATGGGGGTATATTTCTAATCTGTCTTATAGAGATTTCAAAGGATTAAATGGGAAAATTAAATGAACATATATTTTCTTTTAAAAGTAACTGATCCCTAGGAAATATTTAAAATTTCTGATTTTGTGTCTTGCTTTCATAACCTTTGTAGTTAAGAAGATGCTAAACCTGTCCATTCTTTTAAGATACCTAAGGAACAGTTATGGACCCTCCTGGGTACGCAGAGAGAAAAAGCCTCTATATTCTTTTTTGCTTTGAAAACTCACATGCTATAGAAACATAAGGTGGTGCCATCCATCATTAGATTACTTTATCCCTTCCATTATTCTCTGTTCCACGTTTACCTTTCCCATACATGCTCTATGGGCAATATTTTCTTACCCTCACTCACACAGTCTCTTCTTCAGCAGCAGCCTTGGTCCAGTTCCCTCCAAAAGGTCTCTGTCACTAGGCTGTCAGTGATATTACACTGTGCCCTGTATCAGATTACACCATTTTGGGAAAAAAGAACATCAGTTGATGGCTAACCATCAGGCCTTACTTAATCATTTACCTTGTCTTTAAAAAAGAAACATAATTCTATGCTCTGCATAATACATAGCCATAGCTTCTCTAAGCACCACAAATACCAGGGAATGGCTGTGCCATTACCTTACTTTATTTACCAGAGAATCTCTATAGCTCACAAATCATGCTAGTGCTATACTTCTGCCCCTAGGTTGCCGTAGCACTAGAGTCATGGCAATGTGGTGCCATTATTTAACATCAGTTGCACTATTTTTAACCTTCCACTTGGCTCTAGTCATAGAGTTGAGGTCCTGTTGGGCTTGGGACCACAGGGTGGAAGATCCCTCAGAAGAGGTCTACCTTCCCTAGATTTATCAGGGTTAGGTGCATCTAATTGCACACATCTACCTATACCATTCCTTTAATCATGGATAGACGACAAGACTAGGGAAATAATTACCCCCTATGTCCTAACTAAAAAGAAAGGATCCTATCTCTGTCAGCCCCAGGCACAGGGTCAGTGTGGCAACTATTATCGCCAAGATGCTCTGTCCTAATCTAATATCTGGCTTACAAAAAACTTAGACCTGTACCACAACATCAAGACCAAAGTTTCAAAGCTATAATGTATATATCTGTGATTTCTAAGGCAATTCCTTCATTGTTACAATGTTCTAACCTGGTCTAGGGACAATTTTTAAAAACGTTAGACCTGGACCATGAGATCAAGATCAAAGAAGCAATTATCAAAAATCATGACATCTTTGCCTTAGCCCCAAGGAAGCAATTTTGGTGCTGGCTTCCATGACGTGGTCCAAGGTGACAGCATAAATAAATTTGACTTAGGTTATAACATCAAGGCCAAAGTTTCAAAGGCATCATGTCCTGATTTCTACCCTCAAGGCTACAACTTCATTGCTAAGATGTCCTGACATGGTTCAGGATGACAAACTTTAAAAAAGAGACCTAATCCACAACATCAAGATCAAAGTTTCAAAAGTATCAAGTCCCAAACTCTACTTCAGTGCCATAGTTTCATTGCTATGATGCCTTGACCTTGTCCAGGGCAGAACCACAAGATGCCCATATATGATCCAGGTTACAGTTAAAAAAAAAATTAGACTTCAACCACAAACTCAAGGCCAAAATTTCAAACCTCTCATGTTCTGACTTCAGCCCCAAGGAAACAGCTTCATTGCTAAATTCCTGAACTGATTTGTAAGCATACTTTACAAAATGTTGCATATGGACTACAAGAACAAGGCCAAAGTCTCAAAGACATGGTGTCTTGAACTCAGCCCCAAGGATATTCCATGACCTGATCTAGGGCTCTGAAAAGTTATATATGGACCACAAGAACAAGGCCACAGTTTTAAACCCATCATGTTCTGTCTCAAAGCAACAGTATTATTGCTAAGACACCTTGACCTGGCCTAGTTCCACAGCTTTGATCTGGGCTCCAGACTGTCCCTCTAACCGCAAGACAACAGCTTCATTGCTATGATGCCATGACCTGGTCCAAAGCCAGAGCTTAAAAAATATCAGACTTGGACAGAAAGATCAGCACCAGACTTTCAAAGTTATTATATCTGGACCTCTGCTGCAAGTCCACACCTTCATTGATAAGATGATAAGGCTTTGGTCCAGGGCCACAACTTCAATAACATTAGATCTGGACCAGAATATTAAGGTCAACGTTTCTAAGCTGTCATGTCCTGACTTTGGTTCCAGGGCAACAACTTCATTACTATGATGCCAAAATCTGATCTAGGGCCAAAGATGAAAAAGCATTATATCTGGACCACAAGATCAAGGTCAAAGTTTCAAAGTCAGCACTTCTTAAACTCTATGCCACAGCAGCATCTTTTCAATACCCTGACCTCTCTCTTCAGAGAAAGAAAGCACAGTGCACTTCTTAAAGTGAGCCCCAAAACAAAGCTATACCTCAGGGCTTATATAGCCTTCTCCTTGCTCAGAGAATGTAACAACCTTATTGACCCACTGGCCAATCAAGAAGTGTCTACTGAAAAACAAGCCTCCCACCCCAGGCTCCAGGTGCAGTCTAGCCTAGGGGCAGGGAAGATCTTTACATTTACATTCCCATTACATCAACTACCAGACCAAAACTAAACTAGGTCCCTAATACCAATCTGAGTTTCTACTTGGTCCTGACATCGATTGAACTTGGACCAAAATACTGAAGGAGGCTACACTGTACTTTGAAACTCAGGCTTAGCCTGAGGAGAAGGTTCCTTATTATCTCAGCCATCAGTTTCCACACTAACAGATCTCCAGACCATGACCCCCAGGTTACACAAGAACCTTGTATTTGATTTATATGCCACAGCTTTGCTGTGTTTCAAAAACCATTCAGAGGTTATATGGAGCTCTTTCTGTCAGACCTCAAGGGCATAGGCCCATGAACACACCCAATCTCATCTCTCTAAGGCCTTGGACACTTGACCATGCTTCCAAAAGACCTAGATTCACAAGATGAGGAAACACTGGAACGGAAGTATCTTCAACTGGGCCCCAAATACCAAACCCTGGCTGCATTGGGTCCCCTGCCCAAGAACCCTCTTCTGCTTGGCCTGGGTCACTGGGCCAGGGATCCATTTGGCCTCTTTTATGGAAAGGTAACTTCGCTAGGTCTAGAATATTGCAGCATAACTGCATGAAGCTCTTCACTTCAGCTCATACCTCTGCTCTTTTCATACTAGCGGCCCAGGTCTCCACCAGACACTAATCCATGGGCAAAACTGCAACAGCTAGCAGGCAAATGTCCCCTCAGGACTTGAATCCCAGCCCACACTTCCACTAGTCCCCTAGACCTGTTCCACCAGAATATGCACTTCTTGGGTCTGAACAAACAGGTTGAGATTGTATTAAGTATCAAATCATAGACAACACCTTGAACAGTTTTATATTATTTATCCATATCTTCAAAGAGCCTAAACTAATTAATGGACATTACCAAACCCAAATATCTTGATTACACATTTACCTACTCCACTAATTAGGACCCCTCTCTATCCTGCCTGATCACCACCCTTTTACTCAGGCTATGCTGCCGTAAGAACTATATAACTGGGAAATGATTCCACTGGTGCCAGATTTCTAACAGGCTAGGCTACTAGACTACTTAGACTATTAGACCACTTCTCCACCTACTAGTCACACTTCCCCAAAGGTCTTACAATAAGGCTAAAGCTGCCATAGTCTCCATACGAAGGACATAGCTTCACTAGAACTAGACAATCAAATAATGACTCCAGCAAACTCCAACAACAAAACCATAGCTCCATTGGGTCCCAGTCACCACATTGAGTTTTCAACAAGCCATGACCACAAAGTCGAGATTGCATTGAGCTCTGACCACCAAAATTAGGTTTAATCTGAGCCCCCAAACTAGATTCAGGCTGTGCATAGTAGAGAGGTTGCATGATTAAGTTATAACAAATCTACACCTTTGGGAAAGGGGAGGATAGCTCTATTAAAATTATTAACACCATCAGTTCCATCTCCCCTTCAAGGGAAGAGAAAAAATGTCATCTGTGAACAGATTATCCTGTGGAGGATGCAGAATGTCCTAATTCATTGGCCCAGTGCTCACATGCCATCTAGTTATGCAGTCTGTTTTGTTTCCTGTATCCAAATGGGTATCCATATAATTGGTGACTGAAGGAATGATCTTTGGTAAGCAAAAATTTCTGACCATATCAATGCTTCTTCTCAGTTCTGAGGAGGAAATAGATGTGAAATTTCTCTTTCATGCATCTCAGACAAAGGTATATGCCATCATTAGTCTCCTGTACGCCATCATAGTAACTTTAACCTCTCATACTAACCTTTCTATCATCTTCTCACTCAGACTTTGCACTAGTAAGAGTAAACTGAATTGAGTTTGTGCTTGTTGATAATCACTAGCTATGAAGGAGACAAACCTTTGGAAGTCACCAGCCATTTACATGGGAAATATCCATGAGGAGTCACGGCAGAAGAGAAAAGATATGTCATATTTCCAGTGTCTCTAAGGAAATCTCAGAAGAGGCAAAGGGAAAATGATCCATAATTGTTTTCTCTTTGAGAGGAATTGATCCCCTTTGTCTCATCTGATGTATTTTCTAGTTAAAGAAACAATGATCCCTTCTTTTCTTTTGGATTCATGAGAAATGAATTACAGAAACTCCTGGGCATGTGGAAAGAAGAATGTCTGTGTGTATATGTATGTATGTGTGTGTGTGTGTGTTATTTGAAAATTGTAGAGTGCTATACAAATGAAAAGTGTTACTATTATGAAATCTTGCCGTCTCTTCCATCATTCCTTATTCCCCAGATGCCTTTTCTTATACATACTTTAGGTATGGTATTTCCTTGCCTACACTCCCACAAGCTCTTATGGAGCAGTAGTCTAGGTTTGGTTTCTTCCAAAAGGCATCTGCAACCAGATTTTGTCATATCCCTTGCATCAGATTGCACTAATATGGAAACAAGAATCCTATACTAAGATGGGCTCAGATTCATGCCCTGACTCAACCATCAGAACTGAAATACCCAATCATGGTATTTCTTCATGAAAGGACCATATTTGTGCTCTAACTATACCTAAGAAATTTGCTACAACTATGATCACTAGACAATAAGGGTGACATTCATCTGTCATATTTTGATTATACTGCTTCAATTGTTATTGTTAATCTCAGTGCCCTCCTACCTCCCCCCCCCCTGCCAGCATGCCAGAGACTTATTATTATGCCAAACTCCCTAACATCAGGGACAGGTTAGCAGTTTTACCTTAAAATCCCTTGGTTAAAGTGTTATACCTCCACGTGACCCTAGCCACAGAGTGCAGAACTATCTCCATAAGACTTTACTGGACTGTGACCATCTGACTCAGAATATACCATTCCTTTATAAGTGCCTCAAAACTTTACCATTCCCTGAACACCTGGTTGAGTTTATATACCATGCATGGAACACAGGACTAGGGAAATAAATTTACTCTAACTATCAGGCCAAGAAGTCACCAGGCTGACAGTTCACTTTGTTGCAGGTGCCTGGCCAGAATCACAATTGCTCTATTGGGATGATACAAATTCCATCCAAGAAAATTGTTTCACCATTATTTTATTCCAAACATTGGTCCAGAGCAACAGCTTGAAAAACATTAGTCCTGGGTCATAGGCCAAAGTTTCAAAGCTAATATTCTGAATTCTATCTCATTATTGCAATGCCTGGACCACTACCCAGGTCCCACGCTGCACCATAATATCCCAATCACAACATCAAGGCTACAAATACATTTTCATCATGTCCCAAACACTATGTTATAGCCACAGCTGTGTCATTGCAAAGTCCCAACCACCAGGCTAGGGAATAGTTACAGCATCACCAGGTTTCAAACAGTGGGCCAGAGGAAATTTGATACTTCATCATTCTTGCAACACTGGTCTGGGCTGAATCTACATTTGTGCTACCTCTGTGGCACCTGATTCCAAAGATAATAACAAGTATGGGATACCACCACACTTTGACCACCAAGGTAAACATTCACCAGGCTCCAACCATGGGGTTTATGTCGCACTATCCATAAATCTTATATATTCTGTGATTCTTTGTAATATTCTTCCGAGTTCTGATCTTTTTAAGGATCTGGGGCTATGTTAGTTTTATGGTAGTGTCACTCTTGCCTCCCACTTTTTTTTCTCCCAACTTTCCCCTGTAAAAGGGGACTTGTCAAATGCTCTATGCCATCTGATAGCACTATGTCAGAAGTAGGAGTAAGAAACACATACTGGAGTTTATATCTCTCTCCTTGATGTGTCTCCTAACTTACCCTCCCCTTTCCCTTTATTGAGATCGCTTCACTTCTCATTATCCTCACCTTTTTCTAATATGATTACTGACAAATGGCAGCCTCTTTGGGTCTCAGTTTCCTATTATGTGAGGACATTGTACAAGAAGATTTCTAAATTCCTGGGTTCTGCCATCCTTACACATTATCCCCCTTTCACCAATCTCATCGTTCAAAGTATATTTATATAATATAATGGGAGTAGATCACTGGCTGAAAAGGCTATGAAACATTGATTTTGGCCATTAATGACGATTCCTACTTTTAGGCTCTAAGAAAAGGTGCTTGAGTAATATTAAGGAACAAGGATGGGGCGTGGGGGAGGGCAGAATCTCCCCCTCAGATTTCACAGTAGCCCAGGCTAATTTTCTTCCCGAACAATGTCCCTTTCCCCAACACTTCAGGCATACTGTTTTTCACTTTGTCAATAACTACAAAAAGGGAAACAACACTAAGAGCAAAATTAAAACAAGTCATTAAAAACAATGCAGCCACCCCCAAAGAAGAAGTCAGAAATATCTAAGTGACTCTAAGTACAGAGGCTCACCATGGCATGTAAGGGAAATGATGGTAAGGTGGCATCAAGATGTGATAGTCACAGATAAATCGCTTATTAATCCTTATTATTTTATGAACATGGTGTCTTAATATGTACTCTTTTACATATTGCTTTTACTAGAGCTACTTCACTAAAATTTAGCTATTTCTATAATCCTTTAAGATTTACAAAGCACTTTCCTCACAATAACTCTGTGAGGTAGATAGACTTGGTACGAGTATCCTCTTTTGGATGAGGAAACAGGCATTGAGAAGTTAAATGACTTGCTCTAAAAGTCTTGTGAGGAGTAAGAGAAACCACAGCTGGAGCTAGTTAACACAATGGAGCTGAGTAGAAAATAGAGTAAAAGTGGTGACACAACAATATTCACCCTTCCTATGGCCTTTGAATGGAAAAGGGAAAAGGAAACAAGCAATTAATGAGCTCCTAGTATGTACCAGGCACTGTGCTGAAGGCTTTACAAATACTTTATCATTTGATTCTCAAAACAACCCTATGAGGTAGTTGCTATTATTGTCTCCATTTTACAGTTGAGGAAATGGAGGCAGACAAGTTAAATGACTAGCCAAGAGTCACTTAGCTAGAGAATGCCTAGAGTTGGACTTGAACTCAGATCTTCTTGACTTCAAGCCTAGAACTTATCCACCACAGCCAACTAACTGCCTCTAGGCAGAATAGTGAAATCTTTCCTTTATTAAGAGAAACTGAGAGCCAAGAGACCTTGGATTCAAGAATGAGAAATTAGCAGCTAAGGGAATCTGTTCTCTGGTTAGAGAGCAAAGCATTCATGGTTGGGATCCTACTTGCATCTCCACTTCACTATAGCATGTTTTATAATATCGTATGCTTTTTATCTTATGTTCATTTGCTATATTAATTATGTTGACACATTAGTACTCTTTCCTTCTAATCTTCAGAGTTCTACATATAATTGCATGCATGAAACTATTGATATTAATGATAGGAATAGTTATTTTTAAAAGTAGCAAGAATTAATTTAGGAAATATTTACTGAGTAGTTATGTGTAAGAGGTACTATTTTTAGATGCTGAGAGAAATGCAAAGATGAACAAGCCCCTGTCCAGACCCTAAAGAAGTTCACATGATAGTAGAATTAAGAAGATTTGAATACAAATATGGGTGATGTACTTATTTGAACTCTGAGAGAGTCAGGAGTTGGTAAGTATTACAATGGCCACTGAATGGAAGAGAAGATAACACCTCTATTTCTAGGTTTCAAATATTACTTCCCTCCATACTCTTTTACTGTTTTCAATCATTTCTTCCTAAAATGCATTTACTACCTCTATAATCTTGTGTTCTCCACCCTTCCTCTGTATTTGCCATCATAAGAAAATCTTGAAATATTCTTATTGGGATCTTGATCAGACATAAAAGATTTTCAAAATTGGAAGGGATCTCAGAGTTTAGTAAGTCGAAGTGGAACATGAATTCCCTCCACAATAGAAGACAGATTTGTACCCTGGGAGTAACCTTGTATTCTGCTTTAAGTTCTCTACCTCTTTTTCCCTTTCCCTACAACTTTCCAGAAAAAAATATTTGATTTAAAATTCAACAAAAAGTAAATGCCTACTATGAGCATGATACTGTGATAGGCACTGGTGATACAAAGATAACAGATGGAACAATTCCTGCCCTCAACGAGCTTACAAAATGCTTCTGGGAGATTCAACAGTATAAAAAAGTGGATACAGCTTAACCAAATAATTTTAAAAGGTCGAAAGTGTTAATAGTAGTGGGAACAACTAGGAAATGACTTATTTAGGAAATACTATACAAACTGTGCTTTGAAGGAAGATAGGGATTCTTTGGGATAGAGGTGAAGAGGGAGTGAATACTGAACAAGAGGAGGGGGAACCATTTGTGAAAAGGCATTTGTTAAAAGGCAATGGAATATTATGTACAGGAAATAAAATAACTATAATATAAATTATAATATGTGAGGGTGTAAAAGTGAGGACAAAGTGCTTCCTAAATTCAGTGGAAAATTTACTAGCACATATTCTTCTCACATAGTATGTTATAATTTTCAGAGTGCCTTATATAAGGGTTATGGGATTTAAAGATCTTCCATGTCCCATTGGACTTGCTGATGTAGCAGGAAGGGGCGGAGGAAGAGGAAGCGGAAGCCAAGCTAGAGTTCCTGAGGTGGCTAGCAGTGGCGGCGATGGTGGCAGCAGCAGCAGAGGTAGCAGCAGCAGAAGCGTGAACCCCTATTTGAGTCAGCCAGAATTTCTGCTAAGGACTCCTGCTGAGGACTGCCAGGGGCTGGAGCTGCTGGGAGCATGCTTCCTGGACGCTGGGTGGTTGCTGTGAGTGGGGAGAGGAGGACCTTTGCCTGAGGTAGCCTGTTCTGTTTTAAAGGCTTGAGAATGTGGGTGCTTTCTACTTTATCTACCTGTGACAATTTCATAACTACTCTGATGGCTTTGACTTTCTGGTTTGGGGACTCAGTCTTTTGGTATTTTAATAAATGTTCCAGCTTCATCGCCCATATAGAAAGCTTGATATATTTTGTGATTGATAACTACATCAGCATATCTATAATTTCCGTAGGCATTGTGAATATTGCATTGCTGATATACCTTAAACATCCATTAGCTTTGATATTTTTAAAGTTCTAAGCAGGATAGGATAAATGTATGAGGAGAGATATTATGACTATTGTTCAGAAGAATTGTCTACCACCACTTAGGGTACACCTTCATTCCCATACTCATAAAATATTTATCCAAGTTTTTTATTGTTTTCAAGATTACCTTCTAAAAATCCACTAAATGTTTTTTGAACGTGCTGAATTGCATAGCCACTGGGCTGGGGTTGGGGAGTACTTCCATTTCATATTTGGTAAAGATAGGGTGGTAAGGAAGGAACACTTCCCATTTAAAATATGAGAGAGAATCAGGGAGGATAGTAACTTTCTTTCAAAAGGATATATGTACAAATTTCTGTACAATTCTTTTTTCTGTTATAATTTGTATATACAAATACTCATTCTTTTTGGTTTTTGTTAAGTTCAGAAGAAAAAATAAAAGGAGAAATGGGGGAAAAACTCCACAAGGATCTATGATCTCATTGTTTTGGAAGTTTCCTCCAGTGACACTGATTATAAACATTCATACATGGCCATTCTGTTTGACTAATATTTATAACCTCCCTAGATAGAGTCCCCCAGGGGAGTCGCCATAATGGGCTTTAATAGCTTTTCCCTGACATTGCCAGGTTACTAGCATATACTAGGCTTTCTGGCTTTCCATGGATTAGTCCTTCATCGGAATCCTAACCAGTCCAATTTCTCTTCCTATACTATAATCCCTGGGTGAGCACTTTCTACCTCTTTTGAAGTTTTTCTTTTTTTAAAATTAATTTAATTTATTTATATTGATGCAGCTTGTTCAGACCCACCAAGGATAATTTTGAAGTTCTCCCAGTAGTATTCCTTTGAAAGATTGAGGTGGTGGTGGTGGTGGTGGTGGTGGTGGAGGTGGTGGTGGTGGTAGTGTTGGTGATGGTGGTGGTGGAGAAAATGCCTTGGAAATGTTCCATTTCACCAGATCACATATAAAAGAAGGTAGTGCCTAAGAGGAAGAACAGGAGATGTTCACCCCAGCCTTTGGTCCCCACGTCTTCATCAGTGCTGGTTGTCCTTTAGCCCAGTAGGGTTTTCACAGCACCTCCCCCACATGGGAGGCACATGTGATCACACACTTGGGCTTCATGGTCTACCTGCAGAAAAAGACATGGACAGGCCTGTCCTATGATTTTTCTTCTTTCCTCCTCTTTAGGGTCAGGACAATGTCCCAGGATGTGGCATAATGGCCTTCTCTCCAGTGCCTCCTGGTCAGAAGTAGAACCCCAATCTTCAAGGGAGGCATACTTAGGGTTTCCATGAGTCAGAGGGATTCTGCTAGAGTCCCTTCCTTGACATACCATACATATTTAGTCTTGCAGAGGTTCTGCATTTGCATGCAGCAAAAGACAGAAAAAGGCAGAAAAGGTTCCCTTTGAAAGTCTCCTGTATGTGGACATTGAGAAAGAAGCCCTGCTCATGCCATTTCCCGCATGCCCACAGGACAGGGTAGTATTTCCTCTTGCTTTTATTTTTAAGTCTCTTTTTTGTTTTGCTCTAATGAGTATTGCAAACAGTTGGAATTATTGTAACTTTATTGCCATCCAGCACTATGAGTGTGCAAACAAAATGTGCAAATTTCACAACCTTTTTAAATTTAGATGTGATGGAATCTTCTAACTTGTGTGATCCTGGCAAGTGATTTCATTTACCTTGGTCTAATTTTTCTTATTTGTACAACGAAATCATTGGAATAGGTTGATAACTGTGCTTCCCTCTACCTCAAATGGATGGTCTTATCTAATGACTGTAAGTTTATTTAAAGGTCAGGGCAAAATTGTGCAAAAGCCAAAGTTTGTCTTATTTACTTCCTCCCTCTTAGGAATAATTTCTTCTTCTCATGTGTCTTATACCCAATTAATAAATATAAGAACTAATAAGTGACCTTGGGCAAGTGACACTTCTGAAATCAGTTTTTCTCCAGATTTGACTATATAGTGAAGCCATTGGACTGAATGATGTCTAGGTTGTTTTTTCCCTACTTCTAAATCAATCATCTTGTCATCCGATGAACATATTTTTATACACAATTCAGGACAAAACTGAAAATAAGCCAAAAGTTAGTTTATTCTTTTTCCTCCTATCATTGCATATCCTTCCTAGTCATACCCCATTCTCTATTCCTTTGACTTGTAAGACCCACTAAAAGCATTACTCACCACAACAAGCATTTGCATTTTAAAAGGGACTTTGAAGAAGTAAAGTCTTGGACTTTCATATAACGGATCTGTGATAGAGTTCTTATAAAAAACTTCTTACAAAATTTTCCTGGGCATTTGGAGGATAAAAATCCTATCCTGTGAAACATAAGTCATACTAAGGTCTTACAATGTTCTTACTACTATTAAAGGAAACAATGTCAATATTTACAGAAAGAAGAAAAATGGCATTAATTCAGTCTGTCATTTATTTAGAGTGAAAGAATTGCACAGATACGCTCAAAGGTTTCCCACATTTGTTGATCTTTTTAGAATAACTTCAATAGTTTAAATGAAACAGACTTTTTCTTTAATCTTATAACCCGAACTACTAGCAAATTATTTTAAAATTGAGCAAAAGTACTCCCAAGGACAGGATCCTCAGGTTGAAACAAACACTATTCCTGCTCACCAAGTAACTTACAATATAGTAGGATAGATGAGATATATTGTCACAAGGATCGGCATAGAGAGAATTGTACCCATGAGAGATGATAAGATCACCAAGAGAAAGGTTGTAGAGAGAGAAGAAAACTCAAAATGCAATTAACTATTTTACTTATTAATATCAAGGTTGTGTAATGTAATCTTTAAAGGAAATATACAGAAGTGTCTTCACACCTCTATATACCATAGTATAAAATGTATGCCATGAATGCCAAAGATCATTGAAATTGGGTCACTGGTACTGACAACCTTGTTCCGCATTGCTTCTTCAAAATTTTGACAATCCTCTCACCATGCAGAAATCATTCCCTCTTAGGATCCTAGGACCTACTGACAATAACCCCAGGTATTTAGCAGGAATACTGAAGGTAAGAAGTTCTTGAATGAAGGATAGGAGGAAGTAATTTAATAATTTAATGTTTTTGAGGGTTCTAGTCTAGGGAATTTGTTTTTGGAATTTAATGTTTACAGGTTTACTATGTAAGGATTCATACTAAGATAGCTAGTTGTCAACAACATATGATTTTAGTGAGGTTTCAAGGGAATGATGGGAAAGGGAATAATGGCTAAATGTTTATGACTGTTTAGATTCCAGGAGAGTTTTGCTTAGGGAATGTAGGCAAGAGGAATGAAGTGCATGAAAGGGGGAATGGAAGTGACAACAAATATCAAACCATCTTGGGCTTGGCTAGGTTATCAATAATGTATACATTTTTCTGTTCACAGATATGTGTCAATGAATGGCACATATAAGGTCCAAGAATATAAATTTTTTAGGATTAGAAAAATATGATAAAACTTGAAATTTTAGCTGAACAGTCACTCTGATGTATGAGAGGTTATATTTCTTAAATACTCTTGCCTTCTTTCTCTTGCTCTCTACCTGACTCCTTTCAACCAATCAGCTACTCACTTCTGTCATTTTCTGTCAAGGGGTGTACATTTCTTTAATAAAAACAAATACCAGAACCTAACATCACAGTCAGAAAACAAAGCTTTTGCTTATAATATCACATGTTTGTATTAATTTTAATACTCAGAAAATTCCTGTTTGGTTTACATGCCATCTTTTCACATCTTTTTTGGTTCACATGACAGGGAAAGAAATGGTAAATATAGAGATTTCAGTCAGAATCAAGCCCAACTCTTGGGTATTTTATTGGGGAGGAATTTGTCCAATATGGCATATCTCTATTCAAGAAGGCACTATTTTAAATAGTGGGACTTGAGTACATTGACTTTCTAAATTGAGTGAAAACCTACTACCTTCTAAATAATACTTTTAGAAACATTATGTAAAATGTGTAAGAGGCATTTAATAAAGTTGTCAAAATTTAGGTAATATATTTCAGGGCCACCCTCTCTTCAGTATTACCTGAAACTTCTTGGAATAAACTAAGAGTCTTCTGAAGGGGATACAGTAACACATGGGTAGAATATAAAACCATTTTCCTACACTTTGTTTTTATATGGAAAGTCTAAAAATGTTTCCAAAAACTTTTCAGAAGTATGTTTGAAGGTATATTACCTTTGAAAAGGCAATAAACCAAGATGTTAATATCTGAGTTCAGTGCCCAGGCCACTTGGTTTATTTATTAAAATAAATTACAATACTTATTTATATGATTTTCCCTTTGACAATTCCATCTACCCCAATTTGGTATTCCTGGTATGAAAACAATTTCAATTTTTCTTTTTCATTTTCATCTCCTATGCTGTGTTCTAGACCTCATATTTTTGCATTTATAGTTGCCTGTTGGTCATTTCTAGTGAGATGTCCTAATGGTACCTCATATTTTCTCTCTCCTTACAATTTGAAATCCATAATTCTGTTTTTGTTAATACCACCACCACTCTCCAAGCCACCTAGGCTAAAGCTTTGTCTTCCCAGAAACAGGAACTGTGAAGAACTTGAGGTGGACTGGACACTGTGAGCTTCAATATGGAATGGGAACTGGATGAAGAACTGGAAAAGGAGCTGGACAAGGAAGTGGGAGCTCTGTGCCTTTGAACCCAGGTGGCAGTTGAAGCTGGGACCATGGAAGAGGAACCATGGAAGCTGAGAGTCATCCTCTAGTCAAGATGAAAGAAGATTTTTTTTTTAACTTGGATACTGTGTACTGACTGAGATTATGATTTACTGTGACCTAGGGGTGGAGAATTTTGACCTTTGTACTTTTTGTGTCCCTTAAGGAGGTTTTCCTCCTTAAGGATTCTTGAATTAAGGACTTACTAAATAACTGAATGAATGTACTTTGTTTAAAACTATATGACTACTTTGGTGAAAACTACGTGGTCACTTAAGTGATAAGTTATTTTGTCATTTTGAATGCTGTACTTTGATTTCTGTGAATGTTTTGTCTTAGTTTGTTACTGAATAAATAGAGAGTTCACTATACTATGTAATCAGAACCTTGAAGCTGTTCACAGCAGCAATCCTCTGGAAAGCGGCTATTTCTTGGCTTTACAGGGCCTGAATTGTGGTGGCTGTGAGAGTAGGGAGAAGAGGACTAGATGAAAGATTTGTTGTGGAAGTAGGAACAGAGAGATTGGGCAACTAATTAACTATCTGGAGGAAGAGTGAGGAGTTGAGGGTAGCACTAAGATTATGAGAATGAGAAGTTGGAAGGATGGTGTTTTCTGGACAAAAACTGTGAAGTTTGGCAAAGTGGTAGGTTTTGAGGGAAATAGAAGTTCTTATTTGAACATGTTCAGTCTGACATTATCTGAAAGCATATCTGAAATGTCCAAATATCCATCTGGTGATGTGAGACTAGTGCTCATATGAGAAACTTGATATATAGATCTGATAGCATGGAAATGATAATTAATCCCTTGTAAACTGATGAAGGTACCAATGGAGAGAGTTAAGAGAAAGAAGAAAGAGTGTCTAGGACAGAACCTTGTGGTAAACCCACAGTTAAGGGGCATGATATGGGTAACAAATTAGCAAAGGTAGCAAATAAATTTGATCATAGAGGTAGAAGGAGAACCAAGAAAGTGTCATGAAGACTTGATGTACAATTTGGTGCTTGACTTAGTCTTGAGAGGAGAGAGTATCCATGAAGTCAGGGGTGGTCGCCAATCTCAAATGCTTCAGAGAAGTCAAGAAGGGTGGAAACTTAAAAAAAAGATCAAAAGAATAAAGGCCATTAGATCTGGCAGTAGTTTCAGTTGAGTAGTGGGGTCAGAAGACAGATTGCAAAGAACTGAGAGGTACAAGGAAAGTATGTAGAGATATGGAGTGTAGATAGCTTTTTTTTCCTCTAGGAGTTTGATTGAGAAAAGGAAAAGTGATATTGATTCAACTTCTTTTTGGTTATTAGCCACCAAAGTGAATCTATCTAGTTTTCTCAGTTTCCTCACTCTTGGAATTGAGCCATTATGTTATGTCTCTATGTGTTGTTGACACAATTTACTTATTTCATGTCCATCTCTGATATTTATTAGCTATATGACTAAGGCAAATCATTTAAACTTTCTGAGTCTCAATTTTAGCTGTAAAATGTATATAATAATCACTGTAATAGTTATCTCACAGGGCCTTTATAGAGATCAAATGAAATATTGTATGCAAAGTATTTGAAAACCTTAAGGCACTATGTAAATATGAGCTAATAATAATGAACAAACTAGAGAGAAAAACAATATCCCTGAAGAATCTAAAGTATCAAAGAATAGCTTTAACCCAGAGCGTATCATATTGATCTTGGTTTTTATTCATTCAAGGTGTTGAAATTATTGTAAACACTTGGTAATTACAGAATAATTGACAATGATTGACAAGCGGATGTAACAACAAAAACAGAAAAAAAAAATTCTATGCCTGAGCAGTCATTAGTATAGTAACATTGAATGGGTGAGTGGATTTGGTGATTATGATTCAAGCAGCGAAATCAGAAAACAAGTATTATTTTTTTTTGTCCTGAACTTTTTGGTTTTATCTGATTGAAAAAGGAACAAAGATGAAGCACATGCTATCGTGAGTGGTGAGTTGAAAATCAGGGGACCTGGGATCACATATTCCAGTTTTGTCACTGACCAGTCCCACTTTAGGCAAACCATTTGAAATCTATGAATCAGAAAAAAAGGATTTCATTTACTCTCATGCCTTTTGCTCACATCTCTGATCCTTTTAGTATAAAATTACCATAACTTCTCCATAAATTAGTTCTGACCTTATTAATTTAGCTTGTTTTTAATATCTTCTGAAAAAATTAAGAATTATGTTGATATAATTTTGTTTGTGAAAATATTGGCTTTTCACTTTGTTAAGGGGTAGAAGAGTTGAATATGGCCTTAATGTGCATTATGGTAGTTTTGGAGGATCATAGGATTTTAGGAGAATCAGGGGCCCTAGAGACAAGTGTTGAGAATGGTGAGGATTTGTGGTTAGAGAAATAACTTACTGGGCTAATCCCTGAGTCTTCCTTTTGCTCCTCTCTCTATGATTTCCTACTGGATTCTTATTTCATGACTGTCAGTCTGGTTTACTAGTCATACAGGTTAACTACACCTTTAGCTTCAGATTTAATTGCAATGAAGATGTGAGGGAGCTGCTTGTATCTCTTTTTTTGCTATTGCTGTTATTTTTTAAAGTATATGACATTACATTTGATGGACTTTTCATCAGAGTACTTCCGTACAGAAAAAATGATGGGTAGGGATCTGATCCAGTTCTATTTTAATCCTTTCTTCTTAATTTCAAGGGATTTAGGAAAAGTCAGTACAAATACTATGCTACCAATTTGAATGGTACCTTTTGTGTATGTCTTGGAGGGAGGGAGGGAGGTGGAAGAAACTGTGGAGGAAATGAACATGTGTGTGCATGGTTATGCTTCCTTCTTTTTCAGATAAAGTTATTTCTAGTAAGGTGCAATTCTCATTGTTGCCCCCTACCACACTAAACATATTTATGATGATGATACTTGCTCATGGACGACATTACTGCTCTTATAGGGGTCCTATTAGACCTGTGACCTTTCTGGTATGTCTCCAGAGGTTTATGGTTGTCAAGGATAAAGGAAGCTCCATTTCCCATTTAAACATTTCAGAGAAAGGAAACTTTCCCTCAGATCTGAAGAAGTTATTAATCTCCCTCACTTATAGTAGTTTGGGGCTATATCACTTCTTTTAGATCAGAGATAATGATTTACAATTAATAAGCCCAGGAAGAACAGGTTTTGACATTTGCACAGGCACCCTGTAGTCACAGCTTGGCTACAGTTCCAGTACTTTCCATCACATTATCTGGGGTTCCTATCCCTCCACCAAAATGTGAAATTTAGTTAAGTAATTGGTTCCACTAAGGTAGAATGGGTAACCTGGGAAACCTATTAAATAGACTGACAGGATCATGTTTCCCACAGGCAAACAATACTGGATTAGATCACTTCTGAAGTTTCTGTCAACCTTACCACTATGATCTTGCAAAACAGCTGCAACATTATTTTTCCTGCTATGCCTTATAATTAAATGGTGCTGCTGCAGTTCACATCTTAGACTTATTCTATGTAACCAACATAGACTTTTGTCCCTAGGCCATAGAGAACCTTCCCTTCATTCATTCAACAAATATTTAACTAAGGTACTGTGATGGAAATGACGAAATAGCCCCTGCTGTTAAGGAGATGCTGCAGATAAGAGCTATAGGTAAGGATCAGATAGCAAAACCTGTACTTCCATTATGTTTTGCAACATCTAAGAAATCACTTCACACTAGCTGTGTGACTGAGTTGTGAGTTCCTACTTACTGTAGCATACAAACTCCCCTGCCCAGCTATAATCTCTTCAAGCATGGACACACATCTAGTGTGCAAGAAAGAAGACTATGGTTAGACTTAGTATTCAGTTCAGGGAAAAATTATGAATTAGGTGAACTTTATCTCTTTAGTTCCTTTCTCCTCCTCCTCTCCTCTTCCCCTTTCTCCTTCCCCTCCTTCCCCAATCTATCTTTCTTTCCTTATGGTTCTTACTTCCATCGGACTCCTTCAAACAGACTTGCTCTAATCCCAAAGTCTAAGCTGATAACTGCTAGTTATTCTCTCCAAGATATATTGATATTTTAAAGATTTTTCCAAAGAGAAATTAATCTAACATGACATTTTTGGAACCTAGAAAGGTGGTTCATGGATTTGGAAGTTGGGATGGGTAAAGGTAATTATCATAAGTTATTCACCTCTTCATGTATACTCTGGGTAACTTTTAGACAGACAGTATCAAAATGATCTATAGTTCAAGGAAATAAAAAAATGTAATAATTTTGGTTTGTGTGAATGAAGGTCACACCGTGGGTACTCAGGAGGAGATTGTTGAAATCCTTGACTTAGACTAATTTCCCTTTAATAGGAGAAATATAACATGATGTAGTGGAAGGGGCTCTGGTGTCAGAGGATCTGGGTTCAAATCCTACTTCTGACATGTTCTACCTGGGTGATTTCGTGCAAAGAACGGGCTTTAACTGGATGACTTTAGAGGTTCCTTCAGGCTTTAGAACTTTGATTTTTATGATCCCAAATTATTTATCTCAAGAACCCTGAATGCAATTGAATCACTTTCATTCTTTTATTTTTTTTTCTATAATTTTAACAAAGGCATTGACTGGCCTGGATCAGAGATAGATTTTTTTTAATGTACACTTTACCTGACCACAAGAGCAATGAAGTAGAAAAGAGAAAATAATTACATAGTTAACTATAATACAAGGTAGGAAAAGTGATAAGTACATGAGAAATGTGCAACTATTAGAGGAGACAGAGATAATTTCTAGAAGGATTTGTGGAGGAAAAATAAAGAAGAGAACACTTCATGGAGGAAGAGGAAAACTTCAACAAGGTCACATAGAGTGCTTGGATATTCCGGGCTAAGGAATGTTGTTAGCAAATATACAGAAGTGAGAAAGCGTGGAATACTCAGGAAATTGTTGTTGTTCTCTGTAGTTGAAGAATATCAAAATGACGTCACTTTAATAAACCACTGTCAGGGTTATTATACAGTGTGTCTGACTGTGACACATGCGACAGGTCAGGCACAAATAGTTTGTATGAACATATGGAATGAAGATGTCTCAAAATTTGCTCATCTCATATTTCTTTTGAACTACCACAATTCTGCTTTTCTCATAGACCAAAGCTTCTTCTTAGATGTGGGCATGCCAAGCTATGTGGTCCTGTGCATACTGGTATCTCCCATGTTATGCAATTGATTCCAAAGTTCTTCAGAGAGACCTCGAGAGTGTCTTTGTATTGCTTCTTCTGATCTCCATATGAGTGCTTGCCTTAAATGAGTTCTCCATAAAATACTCTTTTAGGTAAATATATATATTTGGCTTTCTAACAAAATGCTCAGAAAATAGTGATAGTCTATTTGACTATAGTATAAGATAGAGAAGGCAAGTGAAAGATTGTGAGTTAAAATTGATAAGGCAGGTTTGAGCTACAGTCTTGGAGGATTCCAACAAGTCTGACTTTCCTATACCCTCAAGCTAATGTGGCATGCACCCATAAACATGGTATGAGCTTAACGTCTCCTCTCCCTAAGTAAGGATAAATAGGGTGGTGCGACATCAGAAATGACTAGTTTCTCACTGCTGCAGGAATAAAAAGGTCTCTTTTTAGACTTAATATGTTATATGTTATATGGCAGCTACTAAAATACTTTCTTAAGTTTGGATCTTTAGGTAACAGAGTATAATTTTATTCTAATCATTTTTCAATCACATAGATTGTTTTTGCTTTATAATTTTCTACTTAATAAGATTATATAACACATTCAAAAGGTAATTATTGAATGAATCCTGTTTATAGTTTCATTGAACTATCCTAAGTGAAATTATGGTTTCAGTGAAGCATAAGGTAGAGGTATCAAATACACAGCCCAAAAGCAGCATCATGACCTGCAGCACTACTGAATGTGGCTGAATCAAATTAAATTGTAATTGGGAAATATTTAACAAAGTAAAACAAATACAATAGACCAAAGGTAATGATAATATATGATTTTCTAAGTCAATATGTAGCCCACAGGGATCCTTAAGTATGTTTTAGTGGCCCCCTTTTCTATTTGAGTTTAACACCACTAGTATAAGGTGCCCAAGAGGAAATCTAGACAGAGGACAGAGTAGGAATTACTTCTCCAGATCTTGGAGTAGTGGCTATGTAGTTTCTGCTTTAAGACATTCAGTGAAACAATATTTTATCCTGAGATATCCTATTCTACTTTTGGACAGTTCTAATTAGTGGGACGTTTTCCTTTCATATAACTGAAATCTATCCTTTTGCGTCTATTTCTGTCATTTAATACTAAGCCCAATACATTTCTTCCCTCTTCCAGGTGACGGTACTTCAAATACTTGAAGACATCTATACCTTCCCTTTCTAAATCGTCTTTCCCCTGGAGAGCCATTTCTAATTCCTTTAGCCAATTGTCAAGGAAAACAGTTTTTGTATATGTCTGGAACTCTGTCTTCATTGTCACCCCATGACTTCCCTGGTTTCTTTCAAGTCTCAGATAAAGTCCTACCTTCTGTAAGTCTTTTCCAGTGCTCTTAAACCTTTTCTCCTAGACTATTCCCAATTCATTCTCTATATATCTCATTTGTGCATAGTGATTTGCATGCTGTCTCCCCTTCTAGACTATGAACTCCTTGAAAGCAAGGACTAGTGGTTTGTTTTTGTTTTTCTTACATCTCTTTGCATCCCCCATTGCTTAGCATAGTTGGTGCTTAATGAAGCTAATTGACTTGACCTGAGTAATGTTCAGCATAGTCAAAGAAACTGCCATCCTCAAATAAATCTGAAGAATAATAGCACACAACATAGATGAAAGCTAGAAAGACCTTCCTATAATAGCTGACAGAGAAGAAAGCCAGACAAAATGCCCAGGAGGCATTGAGAGATTGCAGAATCTATTTCGCAGGCTATAGAAAAAGAATATAGTAAGGGAAATGTTGTTTTCTGAGGATAGAGATAAACCAACCCTGAGAATGATGATGGACGTGGTTGTAGTATCAATATAGGTTCAACCTTAAGGTAGGTAGTTGAACTTGGGACCACAAATAAGAATAAGTCTTTCTTTCCCAACGTTTAAATCCAGGGAAAAGTTAAAAGTAAAGAAAAAGGTAGCTGTAATGCTAGTTCAGTTTTGACTGGAAACCTAAATATACAGATGTCAGGGGCATAGTAAGATGGATGTCAGGGTGGGAAGAAAGAATGGAAAGAGGAAACAGAATTTGTCCCAAATTTAAGGAATTTTATGTTCATTGGCTTGATGGAGATATAACAGGATGTGATGGGCTACAGGGGCTACTATATGTTCTAGGCCCTATGAGTAATGTGATAATACTTCAATCCAGTGAAGTCAGTACCTTGTCTATGAGCTTTATATGTGGGTCTTCCTTTTTATCATTGTTGGCATTTTCTACTGTAAAAAACCCCTAATTCATATGCTTCCAAATATCCCGTCTCTTTGATTTAAAGGAATCAAGTAGGAACTTACTATTAGTCTTGACTAATTGGAAGTAAACATTCTCCAAAAAGAGAGGAAATTCTAATGATAAGTATTGATTTTCTTTACACATAGCTGAATTTTGCCTCTTTACACTTATCAATACTTTGCACTTCTTCATACTTTTATAAATATTTATCTTATTATAAGAAGTGAGGAGAAATATTAACTTTTTAAGTTCAGATCAAAAGCTCAAACTTATATTTGAGGCTAAGATTGTTTTTCTTTCCACAGGGGAGTGATTCTTATTTCTTTCCTCTGTTATTCCTACCTAATTTTAGCATTTGAAATCTGTGATCTTTCCTTATTTCAATTCCTTGGATTTGTAATGTGAATCTTAAAGCAATGGGAATGTAATCCCGGCTTGGGATTGAAATACTACATAATGAGAGATCAGTTTTTCTTTAGTTGGTTGCTCCCAAAGGGCATATACAATAAGTTTCCCAGCTTTCAACAGTCACGGAACCCAGCCACCAACTGTAACCTTCCAGGATGGATCTGTGCCTTTTGCTGACCTAGGGGACTATAATTCTTCATTTCCATCCTCTGCGTAGAGGTCTAGACATCTTAACTCAATTAACTTAACTTAAATTTTTGTATTATAATTTCAAAATTATAATTATAAATTATAACTTGTAATACAGGATTTTTCTTTTAGTAGGCTTTTATAAAACTAGTTTGGTTTTTTTTTTTTGCATGAGCATTACTGGCATTGTCTATTGATGCTACTTATAATTAGAATGAAATCCTATTGATAGATACCTTTATTATTTTGCATCTTTCTACATTCTTTCCTCTTTGCCAGTGATGTCTCTATTGATCGATTTAAATACCCACAAAATAAAGAGAATAAAAATAAAGACTTATTAAATTTTCAGTGTGTATTTTCATTTTTAAAAAGCTGATATTCTTTAGTTAACTTGGTTTTAATAATCAACAGAGGAAAACTCATTCATTCAATGTACATCCATAAGAAAGAAAAATAGAAAATTCTTGAGTCAAATATGCATTTTAAAAAAGAAAGCCAACAAATAAGTAAACCTAAAATAAGCACAGAAGAGGAAGAGATTAAAAATTAGAGAGGAGATAAACTAGAAAAAATCTGCAGAAATGATAAAACTAAAAGCTGGTTCTTTGAAAGACTAATGTTGATAAACCTTTAACTGATTTGATTTAAAAAAAGAGGGTAGAAAAACAATGAAACAGAAAATGAGTAAGGTGAAGTCACAACCATAGTGGAATTAGTTTTAAAGTTCTTTTTCTCTGCTTTGTTTATCCCTTGTTTGGGTATGTGTAAGAAGTGGGGCTTGCTAGTATTGGACCCAGCTTGTGCTGAGCTGATTGTTCAATTTTCAGTGCAAGGGTTTATAACTCAGAAATTGGCAAATGCTGCAAATCAGAGCTTAATTTATATATTTTTTGTCAAGACTTAAGAAATGAAGTATTAAAAATTCAGATTAATTAGAAAGTTTTCAGAGAATTAATTGTTAAACATTTACCCTTACTAGACACAACATCTTCCTGGCTTTGAGGCTTCTTCCTATCCACTACTTAATGCCACTTTTTGCATTGAAGGATTCAGTCAACCAATAAACATTTATTAAATGCCTGCTAAGCACTAGGCAATAAGTGTTATTCACAAGAACCATAAATACTTGTTAGAAAACAGAAAGTTAGAAAAGGCAGCTATTATCATTATGTTTACTATTGTTTTGATAATTATTGAGTATCTCATTTTGCTTAGTATTATGATCTTTGTAATCTAGTGAATAGAGAGTTGTACTTAAAGTCAGGAAAACCTAGATTTAAGTACTGCCTCTGATGTATATTGGTTGTGTGACCCTGGGCAAATATTTAACCTCTCAGTAGCCCAGGTAGTTCAATTCCAAGACAAAAATTTGCAGAGCAGGTGCTAGCCAGTATTGTAGAGAAGGTTTCCTCATTCAGAGTTCCCTGTACCAAAGACACAGCTTAGTTCTGTCCAAAAATCTAACTAAAAACCAAACCCTTTTTGCCATAAATATGGCTTAGGGGAGTACAATATGGAGATTAACTAAACTATCATTTTCTTCCCCATACTCTATAGGCATTCTTGTGATTTCCCACTACTTTCTTATTTTTGCTGGGTAACTTTAAGATATATTGTACCACACCAGACATTTTTTAAAGACCGGTGAGGAATCACTTCCTTTGGGGGATGAAATACCAGGTGGAGCTATAGGCACTGGAGCTGAGTAGGGGAACAGTATGATGAAATCTCTTTGGTAGCTATGTGAAGATGGATTGGACTGGGGAATGACTTGAGCCAGGGAGATCAACTAGGAGTTCACTACAAAAGTGCAAATGAGAGGTGATGAGGGTGTCAAGTGAGAAGTGATCAGGGAACCAGATGCAAAAGATATAGTGCAGAGAGACAACAAGCATAGCTCCCTGAGGTAATCCACTGTAATCCTTTTTAGAAGTTGATTGCAAACCATTAATAACTTCTCCATGTGCTAAATTAGTTCTGAATCCCCATCATTGCACTATTATTTTAATCTCAAACTTTTCCATCTTTTCCATCAAGATCTGGTCCATAATTCGACTAATTGGATATATGGCATGAAGAAAAAGAGAGGAACTGAAGATAACACTGAGGTTATCAACCTGTGAGATTAGAAGAATGGGGCTATCCTTAACAGAAATAGAGAAATGGGTTTGAGGGAAAATATGTTGTATTGTTTCAGTTGTGCCTGGCTCTTCATGACCCCATTTGGGGTTTTCTTGACAAACAAACTGGAATGGTTTACTATTTCCTTCTCCAGATCATTTTATAGATGAGAAACTGGGGCAAACCTGGTTTAGTGACTTGCCCATAGTAGCATACCTAGTAAGTGTCTGAAGTTGGATTTGAACTTAGAAAGATGAGTCTTCCTGATTTCAAGCACAGTACTCTACTGCACCATCTATAGCTCTTTGATGAGTTAGAAAAACCAGCAGGGGACTCTAAATGTTCACTAGACAGTTAATAATGTGGAATGGGCACTGATTATATATTTTTGAATTATCTGCAGAGAGATAAACCCAGGAGAGTTGATGAAATCATCTTGTTGTAAGAGAAGAGGACTCTAGACAGATGCTTAGTTTGCATCAATAGCTGGGGAACATGATAGTAGTGATGAACCTGCAAAGGAGGAGGAGAATGAGCTGTAAGACAGGTAGGAGGAGAGCCATAAGAGAACAGGTCAAATAGGAGAGAGCACTAAGACGGAGATGGTAGTTAGCAGTGTCGAATGAGACAGATCAGGAAGGATGAGGACTGAGAAAAGACCACGAGATTTGACAATTAAAAGATTATATGCAACTTTTGAGAGAGCAATTGAATGGTAAAGTAAGAAGTCAGATTCCAAAGCATTAAATGAATGAGAGAGGAAATGTAAACAGCATTTTACTAAAGTTTTGCTATGATAGGAGAAGAGAGAGAAAGAATGATAGTTTGAGGGAATGCAAGGCTCTGGGTAAGAGCTTTTTTGTTTTTAAAAATGGAGATTGGACCATGTTGAGGGAAGAAGGGAATGAATGGTAGACAGATACTGAAAATGGTGGTGGGGATGATTTAAGGGGTCATCTTTTGGAGAAGATGAAGGAGGATGGGATCAACAGCACAAGTAGAAGGCAAGAAGGGTCACTTCATTATCAGAGAGTAGAGGAAAATAGAAAATGGGAGGTGAAGTCCAGCTTTTTGCAAAGAAGAGAAGGGATTATGAGAAAGCTGATGACTTAATAAATTCTGGTTGATTGATTGATTAATTGACCTCTCTGCATGTTCTTATGCTGTTGATGGTAAATGGCCAAAATTTTCTCAATAAAGCAAAAGGTAAAGTCTTTTGCTGAGAGAATGTAGGTAGGGAGAATTATGGGAGGTTTCAGGAAAGCAGTGAAGGTTTGAAATAGCTTCTATGGGCAGTGACATGGGGAATCAATTAAGGAGAAATAAAAGAATTTCCTTACTATATTGATCTAGTTGAGGCCCACAATTTTTTTTTGTGTTTTTTGGAGTGGAGAAGACATGGCAATTGGGGTTAAGTGACTTGTCCAAGGTCATACAACTAGTAAGTGTTGAGCATCTGAGGCCAGATTTGAACTCAGGTCCTTATGACTCCAGGGCTGGTGCTCTATTCACTGTGCCATCTCACCACCCTGAGGCCCACAAATTTTGACTCAATTACCTCAGTTATGTGACTTTTAACTCTATTCAGCAGTACATGAAGAAGAAGTGAGGTGGCAGATAGTGTGTTGGGCCTGTGGTCAAGAAGACCTGAGTTCAAATACAGCTCTAGACCTTTGGTAAGCCACTTAACCTCTTTTTGCCTCAGTTCCCTCATATGTAAAATGGGGATAATAATAGCACCTACCCCACTAGGGTTGTTGTGAGGATCCAGTGCAATAATAATTGTAAAGCATTTAGTACAGTGCTTGAAGCAAAGATTATATAAATGTTAGGCATTACTATCTTCCACGCCTCATTCCATTGTAAACCCGATCCATATATAATTGTTGCAAAATCTCATCACTCCAACTTCTGTAACACTTCCCCCATCCATCTCCTTTCCTCAGTTCACATAACTACCACCTTAGTTCAGATCTTAATCATCTCTAGTCTGGTCTATTCCAAAGCTTTTAAATTGGTTCCCCAGCTTCAAGTCACTTCCCATTCCAAGTCACACTCCACACAGCTACCAAAGTGATTTTTCTTAAGACATAGGTTTAACCATAATATTATTTAACATTCACATATAGCACTTTACAAATATCTCATTCTCGCAAAAACCTTGGGATTAGGTGCTATTAAGGTTCCCATTTTATAGATGAGGAAACTGAGGCAGACAGAAGTTAAGTGACTTGCCCAGGGTATTACAATTAGTAAATGTCTTAGGCTACATTTGAACTTAGATCTTCCTGAATACACACAGTGCTCTAGCCACCCAGCAGTTACCTCTGTCTAGAACATGTCAGTCCTCCATTCAATCAACCAACTTCTAGGATCCGATATAACTACTTCCATCTAGCTTTTTAAAATCTTTCATAACTTGGCCCCACCCTGTCTTTTCAGCTTTATTTTACCTTACTCTCTTTCATGCACAACATTGTCCAACTAACCTGACCAGCTTACTGTTTTTCATATACAGCACTCCACCCACAATCTGTATGCCTTTGCAATGACTTTCTCCTGTTCCTGGTGTATATTCCATCCTCAACTCTACTCTTAGAATCCTTAGTCTCCTTCAAGACTTAGTTCAAGCACAAATATTTATTTGAAGCTTTACCTGACCTCCCTATAGCCTCTAAATTATCTTGACTCTATTTTGTACAAACTTATGTATGCATACATTGTTTTCCTTTGGCTAGTTTGCAAGCTCCTCGAGGGCACTTTTGTCTTTGTATCCCCAATGCCTAGTACAGTGCTAAATATATAGCAGGTGCTTATTAAATTCTGATTGATTAAGTGACCTCTCAGCATGCTCTGACACTGTTGACTATCCTGTAGACTGTCTCTTGTGTTTTGGCTTCCATGACACTACTCTCTCATTTTCTTTTCTAGCTAATAAGTTCTTCTCAGTTTCCTTTTCTGGATCATCCTTTTCCTGCCCAGTCAGTCATTAGAGAAGGTGTTTAAAAATGCTAGTTGACTTAACTCCCTTCTTTGCTTTCTTTTATATGCTCTACCCCAAGATCTTGAATTTCCTTAAATTGTTAATGTCTCTTAATTTATTTCCTTCCCCTCCCTTTTACCTCTCTTTTTTTCCCCGGCCCAGTTAAATAAGTGATTCAAAATTCTATCCTCTATTTTAAATAAATTTCTTTTGCTATACCATTGTCCAAGATTTTCTTTGCTTTGTCCTCATTATTTCTTTTCCATTCCAGTATATTTTGAATCTTATTTTCTGATTCCTAGTATCCACATGTACAATCCACATAAACTAAGATAATTATCTTTTCCTTTGTCATTCTCTCCATTTCTTTCAGGAAGGTAATGCTCATAAAGTACCAGATTTGATCCCCCATTCTGACATTATTATTGTCTTTAATTGTTATTGTCCTTAGTCCCCATTTCTTCCTTTCCTTGAATCTCAAAATATCAATTCATAAAGAAAGCAATATCGTATGGAAGCATTGTTATAAAGTAGGAGTCACTGTTTTTAGTCAGAAGGCCTCATCCTACTACCCTGCTTTTAACACAACCAGTATCTATTTATAAGGTTATGTGACTCTGTCACTGTTCTGTTCGCTTCCCCCATCCTTTCCTACAATTTTAGGTATTAGATGCACTTGGGGACTCAGATACATAATTCATACATACATACATACACACACATACACATATGTATGTATTTGTGTGTGTGTGTGTAAATGTGTAATTCATTTTCAGAGCAACTGGTGTCCTAATATAGGATGATATGTGTGAGACTGTTTTGTTTGAAACTCATAGCTTATATATGTCCATATGGGTCTCCTGGATATAACTCACAGGGAAACAAGACTAGATAGTTCGAGATTCCTACTTCCCACCTTCTCTTCCTGTCAGGAGGGGTAATAGGAGGTTGGGACCAGACCAACCCCCTTTCAAAGACGGGGGCTTCCCAGGATAGAAATCTCTCCTCTCTTCCCTTAAATATTATTAGCTTAGGGAATATAATTTTCAGATTTAATCTAAACTCTTAATTGCTGTTTTTTTAGTGGGAAAGGAAGGCCCTACGCTCTGTATCTAAGACTTGACTCCACTTCCTACCAAATACCAGTTCCAAAATGAATCACATATAGCAAATAACAATGAAACCCATTTATCTAAGTTGATAGTAAAACAGAAATCAGACAAAGTCTATCTATCTATCTATCTATCTATCTATCTATCTATCTATCTATCTATCTATCTGTCTGTCTGTCTGTCTGTCTGTGTCTCTCTCTCTGTCTTTCCATCCATCTATCTGTCTGTCTGTCTGTCTATCTATCTATCTGTCTCAGAGACTTTCCTCATTAGGAATGAGATATCTCAACTCAACTAACAGAGTTACAGATCTCACCCAAGGGTCAACTCCCTGAAGTCTGAAGTGTAATAAGATGTGGATAGGAAGCTAATGGAGATTTCTAGATCATCTCATGTCAGTTTATTCTTTTATTTATTTATTTTTGCTTTTTGGAGGGCAACTGGGGTTGTGACTTGCCCAAGGTCACAGGCTAGTTTTGTGAGTGTGTGTGTGTGTGTGTGTTAAGTGTCTGAGGCCAGATCCGAACCCAGGTCCTCCTGACTCCAGGGCCAGTGCTCTATTCACTGAACCACCTAGCCACCCCATGTCAGCTTCTTCTTATAGTCTTTCCCTCCGTAAAAGGAGTTTATCATGGTTATATTTTTCAAAGTTAAAAACCAAAAGAAAACAGGTAGGATCTCACTTCTCTCACACTCTTGCCACCTCCATCCTCATGCAGTTGTATACCATTGTTTTATACCAGTGAGGAGAGTCCCATACAATTTTCCCTTAGGGTCAAAGGTTACACTAATGTTCAAGTTTCCGTGTGTGTGTGTATCAACAAAGTCCCTGTTTCTTATTGTAGATATATAAGTCTATTCTCATGAGCAACTTCTTTAGTGTCCTTCTTTCTTTATCCTGTTGGTATGAGACTATCTTTATAATCCCATCATCCTATTCCTTCACTGTCGTTGCCTGGATTTGATAGGAGAATATCACCTTAGTCTTCATTATACACCTCCCCCTTCCCATTTGAGCAATTTCTTGCTATTTCCTCCAACAAAAGATGTGATGCCCTTATGGGGGTGGAGTTTATATATTTTAATTCAGAGAGTATTAATTCAGTTATTCCTACTCTTATCCTAATTAAGCTTCCTTTAAACTTTAGTCTCTTAATATTTTTTTTATTTTAATTGATTTACTTACTTTTACAACATTCAATTCCACAGTCCCTTGAGTTTCAAATTTTCTCCCCCTCCCTTTTCTCCTCTCCTCCCAATGGAGGCATGCACTCAAATATAGGATCTACAAATATCTTCACATTAATCATTAGTCAGGTTGTAAAGAAGGATTATTACTAATGGAGTGATTGGTGGGAAAGAGGAGAAAAACAAAACAAGAAAAAGAAACAGAGCAAGTAGTTTGTTTCAATCTGCATTCAGACTCTGCATCTCTTTCTCTGGATGTGGATATATCTTTCAATCATGAGTCTTTTGGAGTTGTCTTATAACCTTACATTGCTGAGAGGAGCCCAGTCTATTGAAGTTAGTCTTCACACATACATTGTGTCTGTGATTGCATACAGATTTCACCTGGTTCTGCTCTTCTTGCTCAGCATCAGTTTATATAAGTCTCTCCAGGTTGTTATAAAATCCATCTGCTCCTAATTTCTTATAGCACAGTAGTATTCTATTACATTCATATACCACAACTTGTTCAGCTATTCCCCAATTGATGGGTATCCTCTTGATTTCCAATTCTTTGCCACAAAAGAGCCACTATAAATATTTTTGTACATACGGGTCCTCCTTGCACTTCTCTCATTTCTTTGGGATATAACCCTAGAAGTGGTATTGCTGGGTCAAAGGGTATGCACTTATTTACAGCCCTTTGAATGTAGTTCCAGATTGCTCTCCAGAATGACTGGATCAGTTCACAATTCCAGCAACAATGCATTAGTGTTCCAATTTTTCCACATCCTCTCCAGAATTTATCATTTCCCTCTTTTGTCATCTTAGCCAATCTGGCCAGTGAGATGTGATACCTCAGAGTTGTTTGGATTTGCATTTCTCTAATCAATAGTGATTTAGAATATTTTTCATATGCTTATAGATATCTTTAATTTCATCTTCTGATAACTGCCTGTTCATTTCCTTTGACCATTTATCAATTGGGGAATGACTTGTATTCTTACAGATTTGACTCGATTCTCTGTATATTTTAGAAATGAGGCCTTTATCAGAGACACTGGTTGTAAAAATTCTTTCCCAATTTTCCACTTCCCTCTTAATCTTGGTAAGATTGGCTTTATTTGTACAAAAGCTTTTCATTTTAATGTAATCAAGATTATCCATTTTGCATTTTATAATGCTCTCTACCTCTTGTTTCATTATAAAGTCTTCCCCTCTTCATAGATCTGACAGGTAAATGATCTCTTGCACTCCCAGATTGCTTACAGTATCAGCCTTTATAACTAGATCTTGCACCCATTCTGACGTTATTTTAGTGTACAGTGTTAGATACTGGTCTATGCCCAATTTCTGCCATACTACATTCCAGTTTCCCCAGTAGTTTTTGTCAAATAGTGCGTTCTTATCCCCAAAACTTGTGTCTTTGGGTTTATCAAGCAGATTACTATAGTCATTGACTGCTGAGTCTCATGTACCAATATATTCCATTGATCCACTACTCTATTCCTCAGCCAGTACCAAGTAGATTTGATGACTGCTGCTTTATAACACAGATTAAAATCTGGTATGCCTAGGCCACCTTCCTTAACATTTCTTTCAATTGCCTTCATATTCTGGACCTTTTGTTCTTCCAAATGAATTTTGCTGCTATTTTTTTCCAGCTCTCCAAAGTAAATTTTTTGTAGATTGATTGGCATGGCACAAAATATGTAATTTAATTTAGGTAAAATTGTCATTTTTATTATATTAACTTGACTCAGCCATGAGCAATTGATGTTTTTCCAATTGGTTAGATTTGACTTAATTTGTGTGAAAAGTGTTTTGTAATTGTGTTCATATAAGTCCTTGGATTGTTTTTGTAGGTAGATTCCGAAATATTTTATAATGTCTACAGTAACTTTAAATGGGATTTCTCTTTCTATCACTTGCTGTTGGATTTTGTTCGAGATATATAGGAATGCCGAGGACTTATGTGGGTTTCTTTTATATCCTGCAAATTTGCCAAATTTATTTATTATCTCAAGTAGTTTTTAACTTGATTCTCTAGGATTCTTTAAGTATATCATCATATCATCTGCAAAGAATGATAGCTTAGTCTCTTCTTTGTCTAATTTGATTCCTTCAATTTCTTTATCTTCTTTTATTGCTACTGCTAACATTTCCAGTACCAGATTGAGTAAGAGGGGGAATAGTGGACATCCTTGTTTCACCCCTGATCTTACTGGAAATGCTTCTAGCTTATCCCCACTACATATAATGCTTGCTAATGGATTTAGATAGATGCTACTTATTATTTTAAGCAAGACTCCATTTATTCCTATAATTTCTAGTGTTTTAAATAGGAATGGGTATTGTATTTTGTCAAAAGCCTTTTCTGCATCTATGGTTTCTGATAGTTTTGTTATTGATGTGATCAATTATACTGATAGTTTTCCTGATATTGAATTACCCTTGCATTCTTGGAAAAAAATCCTACCTGATCAAAGTGTATTATTCTTGTGATAAGTTGCTGTAGTTTTTTTTGATAATGTTTTATTTAGAATTTTTGCATCTATATTCTTAAGGGAAATTGTTCTGTAAATTTCTTTCTCTCTTCAGTCTTTTCCTGATTTAGGTATCAGTACCATATTTGTGTCATAAAAAAGAATTTAGTAGGAGTCCTTCTTCTCCAATTTTCCTAAATAGTGTGTAAAGTATTGGAGTCAATTGTTTTTTAAATGTTTGGTAGAATTCACTAGTAAATCTGTCTGGCTCTGGAGATTTTTTTCCTAGGGAGTTCATTGATAGATTGTTCATTTTTTTTTCTGAGATAGGGTTATTTAAATAGTTTATTTCCTCTTTGGTTAATCTGGGCAGTTTATATTTTTGTAGATATTCATCTGTTTCACTAAGATTGTCAAATTCATGTGCATACAATTGGGCAAAATAATTCCTAATTATTGTATTAATTTCTTCTTCATTGGAGGTAGATTCACCCTTTTCATGTTTTTCAAATGCTTTATTAACTTCTGATTTACATCATTCGTTTCCGCCAGATTTTGAGTTACAAAATTTCTCCCCAGTTTTTCCCTACCCACTGCCCCCCCCAAAATAGCAGTCCCACAGGGTATCCCCTCCTCCAATCTGCTCTCTCTCACATTTTCTCCCATACCCCTTTCGACTTTTCCAGTGGATCTCTATGCCTCAGTGCCTGTACATCTTATTTCCCAATTACATGTAATATGGTATTAATAATAGTATATATATATATATATATATATACACACACAAACACACATACATACATACATACACACACATATAAATTTGAATATTTGATTTTAAAACTTTCAATTCCAGATTAATTCCCTTCCTTCCTTGTCACCCACCCTTACTGGGAAGATAAGAAGTTCAGTATAGGTTGTACATGTGTGGCTAATGCAAAACAGTAACATAGAAGACATATTGTAAAAGACTGACTATATTTCCCTCCCTCCTATCCCACCTCCCACTTGTTCTATTCTCTACTTTGATCCCGTCCCTTTTCAAAAATGGGTGCTTCCAACTTCCCTCCCCTCCCAGCCTACCCTCCCTTCCATCATCCCCCCTCTCATCCCCTTCCCCACCCCTACTCTCCAGGAGGGTGAGATACCCTATTTAGTGTGTATTTCATTCCCTCCTCAAGCCAAATTCAATGGGAATTAAGTTGACCCATTCCCTTTTGCCTTCCTATTCTTCCCCTCCATTGTAACCATTTCCCCTTGCCTCTTCTCTATGAGGTAGTTTACCCTAATCTGTCTCTCCCCATATCCTTTCATTATATTCTTCTCACCTCTTAATTTCACCTTTTAACATCATCCCTTTATGTTAAATTGGTCCTGTGCCCTCTATCTATGTATGCCTGTAAACATATATACACACATTCACATATGTATTCATATGCCCATATATATATAATCCCTTCAACTACTGAGAAAAGTTCACAAGTTACAATTATTGTTTTTCCATGTAGGAATGTTAATAGTTCAACTTTGATAAGTTCCTTACGATTTCTTTTCCCTGTTTACATTCTCATGCTTCTCTTGCTTCTTGTATCTGAATGTCAAATTTTCTATTCAACTCTGTTTTTTTCAGCAAGAATGCTTGAAAGTCCTCTATTCCACTGAATGACCATATTTTCTCCTGAAAGATGATACTCATTTTTTCTGGGTAGGTGACTCTTGGTTTTAATCCCAGCTTCTTTGACCTCCGGAATATCATAGTCCAAGCCCTTCGATCCCTCAGTGTAGAAGCTACCAGATCCTGGATTATACTGATTGTGTTTCCACAATATTCAAATTGTTTCTTCCTGGCTGCTTGTAATATTCTCTCCTTAATCTGGGAATTCTAGAACCTGGCTATAATATTCCTAGGAGTTTTCTTTTTGGGATCTTTTTCAGGAGGGGATGGGTGGATTCTTTCAACCTCTATTTTGCCCTCTGGTACTAAAACATCAGAGCAGTTTTCTTTGAGAATTTCCTGGAGAATAATTTCTAGGTTCTTCCTTTGGTCATGGCTTTCAGGTAGTCCAATAATTTTTAAATTATCTCTTCTGGATCTATTTTCCAGGTCAGTGGTTTTTCCCATGAGATATTTCACATTGCCTTCTATTCTTTCATTTGTTTGGATCTGTTTAACAGCATCTTGATTTCTCATAAAGTCATTAGATTCCATTTGCTCCAATCTAATTCTGAAGCAATGATTCTCCTCAGTGAGCTTTTGAGATTTTTTTTCCATCTGGCAAATTTGGCTTTTTAAGGCATTCTTCTCCTCATTTACTTTTTGAGCCTCTTTTTCCATTTGAGTCGGTCTGTTTTGTAAGGTATTATTTTCCTCAGTCAGAGAGTCAACAGACTCTCATAATTTTCTTGCATTGTTCTCATTTCTCTTCCCAATTTTTCCTCCACTCCTCTTATCTGCTTCTTAAGGTCCTCTATGGCCTGCAACCAGATTGTATTTCCCTTAGAAGCTTTTGGTGCAGGAGTTCTTACTTCACTGTTTTCCTCCTGTTCCATGCTTTGCTCCTTTTTATCCCGAAAATTGGAATGTAATGTTGGAATCTTCTTTCTGCTTTGTTTCCTTTGCCTGGTCATGTCTCCCCTCAGTCACTTGACCCTTGGGCTTTTTGCCACAGTACAACTCTGCCACCAAACGCTGGGGTTTTTTCTCATCTGCCAGAGGTATTAGATGGGTGCCCTCTCTGAGGTCTCCACATGCTCTGGCAAGCTGGACACACACCCCAGGACTTCCACCCTAGACTGCAATCCAGATCCAAGCAGGTTAAAACAAGAGCAATTACCCCTCAGACTGGTGCTTGGTCCCCTTACACTCTGCAGTCCAGGAGCTGAAACTGCCACATGGTGCTGCCTGGCTGTGCCGGCATCTCAGTGGCTTCTTGCCTGGGGGGCAAAAGCCACACACTCCCACTTACTGGGTCCTAAAGTCCAGACTGCACTGACTTCTCACTTTGTCCTTCGCATCTATGTGTTGATAAATCTGGAAATGTCCATAGCTGCTGCTGATCTGGAGTCCCTCTGGCCACCATCTGGTCAGGCCTGCCCTGGGGCTAAAGCCTCTGTGTGGGGCTGGCCTCAGTTCTCCCAGCGTTGTGCTGGCCCATTCCTGCCGGCCTGCCAGGCTGTCCTCAGTGGGAGGTTAGCTTCTCTGTGTCATTTTGTGGGTTCTGCAGCTCCAAAGTTTGTTTAGAGTCCCCTTTTTTCATGTATTGGGGAAGGTGGAAGCCAGAGCTGTGGGAAGGTCATCCTTCTACTCTGCCATCTTGGTTCCGCACCCACCGTTTTCATTTTTGATACTTATAATTTGGTTTTCTTCTTTCTTTTTTTTGATTATATCGAGCAATGGTCTATCAATTTTATTGTTTTTCATAATACCAGCTCTTAGTTTTATTTATTAATTCAGTAGTTTCCTTAAATTCAGTTTTATTAATCTCTCTTTTGATTTTCATTATATTTAATTTTGTATTTAATTGGGGATTTTCAGTTTGTTCTTTTTCTAGCTTTATCAGTTGCATGCCCAATTTATTGACCTCTGTTTTCTCTATTTAATTTATGTATGCATTCAGGGATATGAAATTTCCCCTAAGAATTTCTTTTCTTGCATCCCACAAGTTTTTGTATGTTATCTCATTATTGTCAAGCTCTCTCTCTTTTTTTAAAATAACTTTTTTATTTTTATTTTTGTTTTGATTTTTGGAGGGAAATTGGGGTTAAGTGACTTGCTCAAAGTCACATGGCTAGTTTGTATGTTAAATATCTGAGGTTGGATTTGAACTCTGGTCCTCCTGACTCCAGGTCCAGTACTCTATTCATATTGTCATTCTCTTGAATGAAGTACTGATGCTTCTATAATTTCATGTTTGGCCTATTCATTCTTTAGGATTAAATATATTCAGTTTTCAATTAGTTTTTAGTTTATCCTTCCATGGCCTTTCATTACATATACATTTTATTGCATCATGATCTGGGAAGGATGCATTTAATATTTCTGCCTTTCTGCACTGAATTGTGAAGTTTTTATGCCCTCGTACGTGGTCAGTTTCTGTGTATGTGCCATGTACCATGGAGAAGAAGCTATATTCCTTTTTATCCCTATTCAATTTTCTCCAGAGGACTACCACATCTATATTCTTTAACATTGTATTTACCTCCTTAACTTCTTTCTTGTTTATTTTAGGTTAAATTTATCAAGTTCAGAGAGGGGGAGATTGAACTCTCCAGTAGTATAGTTTTGCTATCTGTTTCTCCCTCTAACTTCCCTATCTTCTTCTTTAGGAATCTGGATACTGTACCTACCACTTGGTGCATAAATGTTTAGTAATGATATTGCTTCATTTTTGATGGTGCCTTTTAGCAGGATATCATTTCCTTCCTTATCCCTTTTAATTAGATCTATTTTTGTTTTTGCTTTGTCTGAGATAAGAATTGCTACTTCTTTTTTTTTTTACTTTAGTTGAGGCATGATATATTTTACTCCAGCCTTTAACCTTTACCCTGTGTGTATCCCCTTGTTTCAGATGTATTTCTTGTAAACAGCATATTGTAGGATTATGGTTTTTAATCCATTCTGCTATCTACCTTAATTTTATGGGAGAGTTCATCCCATTCACATTCACAGTTATGATTACCATCTGTCTTTTTCCCTCCATCCTATTTCCTCCGGTGTTTATGCTTTTATTTTTCTCCCCTTCTCCCTTTCCTTCCTTAACAGTTTTCCTTTTGACCACCACCTCCCTCAGTATTCCCTTCTTATCAGTCCACCTCCATTTTCCTACCCTTCCCCCTTCTTCCCTCCCTTCTAACTACCTCCCCTTCTTAGCCCTTTCCCCCTCCTACTGCCTGTAAGGTATGATAAATTTTTTATACTTAATGTAGTATGCAATTTCTTCCTCGAACCAAGATTGACAAGAATAGATCTCATACAATGCTCCTCTCACTCCTCTGTTTCCCTCTATTATGGTAAGTTTTATGTCTCTCCTAGATAGAGTCCTACACTTAACTGATTATGTTATTTCCTCCTTGCACCAGAACCATTGAGGGAAAAGCTCATATAATGCTCATCTCCCTTCCTTCTTTCCTTCTACTATAATGTTTTTATGCTTTTTTGTGTGACATAAATTACCCTTTTCTGCTTCATTCTTTCCTCTTCTTCCTTTGCAGTTCCTTTGCAGACCTTAATAAGGATATTTTTTAATCATCATTTTGTGTAATTTATATCCACACCCTCTATTTATCTATATTCCTTTTGGATTTTGCCATGGGTATAGTATTTTCAGTATTAACAGGTATCAGCTTCCCATATAGGGATGTAAACAGTTTACTCTTCTTAAATAACAGTATGTGTGTGTGTGTGTTCCCTATTTACCTTTCTATGTCTCTCTTGAGTCTTGTAATTGGATGTAGAATTTTCCATTGAGCTCTGGCTTTTTAATCAGGAAGGTCTCGAAGTCCATTATATCATTGAACAACTATCTCCTTGCCTGGAAGAATACATTCAGTTTCGCTGCATAGGTGATCCTTGATTGTAACCCAAGCTCTTTTGCCTTGCGAAAAATCATATTCTAGTGCCTCCTATTTGTCAGTGTAGAAGCTGCCAGATCCTGTGTGATCCTCACTGTGGTTCTACAATATTTGAATTGTTTCTTTCTGGACGCTTGTAGTATTTTCTCTTTTACCTGATAGTTCTGGAATTTGGCCACAACATTTTGTGAACTTTTCAATTTGGGATCTCTTTCAGGAGGTGTTTGGTGGATTCTCTTGATTCTTATTTTACCCTCTGGTTCAAGGATCTCAGGGCAATTTTCCTTGATGAATTCTTGGAAGATGCTGACCAGGCTCATTTTTTCATCATGATTTTCTGGAGGCCTATAATTCTCAGATTATCTCTCCTAAATCAATTTCCATTGAGATATTTTACCTCTCTTCTAATTTTTTATTCTTGATGTTTTGTTTGACTGATTCTTGGTGCCTCATAGAGTCATTAGGTTCAATTTGGTTGATTCTAATTTTTAGCGAATTATTTTCCTTGGTTAGTTTTTCAAGCTCCTTTCCATACGTTCAGATTTCATTTTTAGTTCGCACATTTTTCTTTTCAAGTAGCTATTTTCTTCAATGTAGTGTTTTTCTAATTTTGCAATTTTGATTTTAAAAGAATTATTCATTTTATCTTTTAATTCTCTAATTTGGTTTTCAAAGTTCTTTTTGAGGTCATCTAAGAATGCTTGCTGTGCTTGAGACCAGTTCATATTCCTTGTTGAGGCTTCATCTGTGGGTGTGGAGTCAGTACTGTCTCCTGAATTTTGTTCCTTCTGTTCATAATAATAGGATTCTAGGGTCTTTGTCTTTGCAGTCTGTTTTTAACTCCTTTTGAGGCAGGGCCTTAGTCACACCCTTCCTTTAGGTCTCCCAAGCCTTTGTTTAAAATTTTGTTCTGGGACAATAATTACTGGTTTTCAGGGCAGGGGGTGGAGTGGGGTGGGGGTGAGGTTGGAGCAGTCAGAGTTCACTCTGACATCCTGGTCCCTGGAAGTTCAGATAGGTGCTTTTTAAATTTCCAGGCTGTAGGTTGCTAGTCCCAGGTGTAGCTGTTGCCTTTGCTGTGGGCCCTGTATTTGTCTCTTACCCAGCTCTGTCAGATCACAGCCCTGTGGTGATGGACCTGGGGATGGTCCTTGCAGTTGGTGTATCAACTTGCTGTCATCTGAGCCTCTGTGCCCATATATATATATATATATATCTTCTTATCTAAATATTTCTGGGCTCTCTATCTCCTTGCCTGAGCATACTCCCTGCCCCACCATCTGGCCAGCTCTGACCAGCTTCCTGTGGGCTCTGCTTCCCTTCAGCAAATTCCCATCTCTTAACATTTTTATCCATTGATGATTTTCTATCTCAAAGACTAATTTACTTTTATTTAACACACACACACACAAGTAAGAAAGAAGGGTGAGGGAGGGGGTGAGAGAGCACAGAGGGTGGGGTGGGGAGAATGGGGGGGGGAAGAGAGAATAAATCTCTTTAACTATTCATTTCTTGAATATTAATATTTATCTTATGTTTTAGTTGTTTGGGTGTGGCTACAAGTCAGATAGTCTTTCTGCTTCCATTTTGTTGAGTCTTTTTTGTTTTTAAGATTAGGTTCAGGTTTCCAGGATATTTGTTTACAATGTGAGTCCCTTTCCTTTTTAAAATATATTATTCCATTCTCTTCCAATTTCTCACAAAGTCACACTAATCCTATGTTATTTGAATTATCTTTATGTTTGAAATTCCTGTTTGTAGCTTCTTATGCAATCAATTGTCATTTATTATTAGTACTGTGAAATTTAATCATTACATAAATGCCTTTGAGTTTAATAATTGTGGGTTCTCCCCCCTTTTTAATCAGTGATCTGAGGAATTCATTAACCAATGTTTGTCATCTGTATTCTGGAGTTCTCAAGTTTTATTGTATCATTTTCTTCGACTTGGATTCAGGATTTTTCATTTTTAAATTATTTGTACATATTTGTCTTTATGTTCAGTCCCTTTGGCCTGCATGAAATTCATATAGTTTTTTGAAAAGAAAAGTTTCCTTTTTTTTCTTTTGCCAACTGTTCATCCACTTCAGCATTTTTGTTCTCCTTCTGCTTCTATAGAGCGACAATATAGTAATTTTTTTTCTACTCTTCCCATTGTTTTTAAAAATGTTTACTTTGAGAGCTTTGATTTCTGACATAAATTATATGCTGATATTTTTTCTTTTAAAAATGTTATTAGTATTTTGAACCGTTCAGGAAGTTTTTTTTTTAAACAACTAATTGTTCTATGATTTCTGGGGGAGTCAACATAATTCTATTTCACTTAATATTAGTTAGTTTTTCTTCAATGTCCTGTAGTTTATGTCTTCTATTCCTTTTCCTGAGTTGCTATCCATTTTTTTTTCATGTGATTGAACAGAATTTGTATCTCCTACTTTTTGGAGGTTGTGGGTTCAGGTTTATTTTTTATGGGAAGACCGGGGTCTTTAAGACAAAAGCTTAGGAAAGTTGAGTTTAAGGAGGCAGTGCCAGAGAAAGAATTGAGATGGGCTCCTTTTCATAAACTCCTCCAAACAGATCTAGAACATGTACTAGATCAAATCCTAAAGGGGAAATCTAGAAAAAGTCACAGTGAGTCATTTGTAAGCCCATCTCAGCACAGGGAGACAGACAAAGAGATCTGAGAATTCTGGGAACAGGGTGAAGCCAAGAGTATGTTGCACAGAGCTTTCTAGCATCTGCTGCACTACTCAGTATTACCAAATTCACACTGGAGAACCTTGCAGATTGTTAGCTTTGTAACCCACTATGCACTTCCAGGTCACAGACTGAAAAGAAGACCTTCATTCAAGGATGATGTTCCTAGAATTGGAGGCTCTGGGTGGTTTACCGAGCAAGGAGTAAGTTCAAAAGCTAGCAGTAGCAGTAGTGTAGCTCAGTCTCTAAGCTCAGAGCAGGATCTCACTCTCAGCATCAAGCCCAGCCTACAGAGGAATTACCATTAGATAGATATTCCAGACCAAAAAGGAGCCTACAATTCTGCCACTGTGAACCAACAGAGTTTTAGAGTTGATCAGCAATCTATTTTTGCACAGGCCCAAACTTAGGTCAAGAACTTTCAGAGCTCAGACCAGGGGAGGGAGTCATGTTGCAATCAGATTTTGCCCTGGATCAGATCACTCTGGAAGCAAAGAAAACTTACAGGTCTCTAGCCTGTCCCTGAGATCCTGGAATAACATAACACTCAATACCCCCCAAAAACAGAAACAGACCAGCCTAGACCTTTCTTTCAGAAGTGTGGTAGAGCTCAGCTATAACATCAAGTTCAAAGTTAGGAAATAATAGACTGGAACAAGGAGCAAACCAAAAAGAACTCTACTATAATGAGTTATTATGGTAGAGATGCTTGAGACACAAACAAAAAGGAAGAGAATGACTCCAAAACATCTCGAACAACAAAGAAAAATAGCCTGGGCACAAATTCAACCAAAATTCCTGGAAGAGGTGAAGTCAAAGTTACAAAGGGAGTTTTAAAAAATGTAATGGGGGGGGGGCAAGATGGTGGAGTAAAAGCAGGAACTTGTTTGAGACCCCACACCAACCAACTCTAATACCTGTAAAATATGACTCTAAACAAATTTTAGAGCTAAAGAACCCACAAAGTGACAGAGAGAAACAAATCTCCTGCTGAAGGCAGCCTGGCAGGCTGACAGGAATGGTCTATCACACCCAAGCTGGGAGCTGAGTGCAGTCCCAGACATGGGGTGGTTCTGACCAGTGGCACAGACTGGCCAGAGCAGACTTCAGAAGAGTGAATCACTGGCAACTGTGGTGGTTTCCAGACTTCTGAAAATGTAAATGCAAAATAGAAAGTAAAAGGTGAGTGGAACTCTGTTGATTCAGGGTGAGAGAAGAGTGTGGTTCAGCCCTTGACCCCAGGGCAAGAGGTGTGGTGTCTGAAGCTGATGCTGCATGGCTGCCTCTGGAGCTCCTGGCCCACAGATTGCTGGAGGACCAAGCAACCATTCAGAGGATAATTGCTCTTGCTTTGACCTGTTTGGATTTGGGTCGCAGTCTTGGTCCTGGGGTAAGGAACCAGAGGGCACAGTGGAAATAGAAAGAAATCCACTGATCACCTCAGAAGGAGATCCTCAAATAAAAACTCCCCAAAACATCATATCCAAAATCTAGAGCTTCCAGGTTAAAGAAAAAAAATGTTATAAGTAGTCAGAAAGAAAGAATTCAAGTACCAAGGATCCACCATCAGAATCACACACGATTTAGCAGTCACTATTATAAAGGTATAAAGAACTTATAATATTCCATAAGTCAAGGGAGCACTTCACTCCCCCCTTTTTCTTGTTCATAGTTGATACTCGGACTCACCTGAGTCCAGCGACATAGGTAGTGCTGAGGGCGAACAGCTTGATGGCTTGGATCCTTTTTCTAACATAGATGGATAGGCAATTTATGAAACACAGGAAGCAATATGAACCTGGGTCAAGCAGGGCACAGAGATCAAAGGAGAGGGTGGGCTGCCCATGAGTCACATTCTTTGCAATTAGAGTCCCATCAATTGTCTTAGTAAAAGTCCAAGAGTACAAGGTGGGAACATAGGAGTTGGAACCGGCCAAAGGCAGGAATGCCAGGAGCAGGAGCATCAGGACAGTCTCTTAATCTTCAGTTGTAAATCACTGGAGTGGTGGATTCTGGCTTTTCTTCTGACCACCTTAACAGTGGAGTGGTCTGGTACACCACTCAGACTTCATCCTGGATGTTTCAGAGAGGTTGGAAGGACTTGAGAAGTAAATCATTAACAGTCATACTTAACAGCATTCGCCACTTGAAGTACAATAGGAGGTAGGGTACCGAACAGAATCTCAAAAAGGGGATACATTTAATTACAAATGTTAACACTTGCTTAAATGATGGAATAACTACAAATTCAAATCAAAATAGTTCCCTTCTGCTTTACAACTTGTTACATCAATTCAGCAATGAATGTGTCTTGCAAATGGGGGTTTTAGTGGATCTCTTAAAATTACACTAGAGATTTAAAAAATTTCTTCTAAAAGTATTTTCCTTCTTCAAAACAGTTTCAAGATTTAAAAATGATCACTAAACTTTTATGAAGGAAGTTAGTTGAAAACTTTGTAAAATGATCTTAAGCAATTTGCATAACTTTCATTACATATTTTAATTCTAGATAAAAAAAATATAGATTTTCCAGTAAGCTAACATGAAAGAGCCCATATCTTTTACTGATTACTTGCTCTGATCATAGAAACCTGTTATAGGGGGGAAAAGCAAGGACATATGATATTCCAAATATGCCAGGAATTCAGGTACAGTAACAGATATTCCATCTCATGCAGCATCTGTTCCATCTCATAGCTAGACTCAGGAATAGGTGGGAAACATTGCTTATCAAAGGAACCTCATGTGTAAATTGAGCCAGGAGGGATTCCATCCCAGACAGAGGCTAAGATTGTCCCTTCATCCTTTACCAAATGTAGACTTCCACCTGTTAACAGTACAGGATTGGGTGGCCAGGTAGCACAGCGAGTAAGAGCACAAGCTCCAGTGTCGGGATGACCTGGAGATCGAATCCCAGGTTCAGACACTTAGCACCCACGCAGAAATACCTGGCCGTGTAACCTAGAGCAAGTTACTTAACCCCAATTGCTTAGGGGCAAGCAGGTGGCTCAGCGAGTAAGAGCACCGGCTCCAGTGTCAGGATGACCTGGGGATCAAATCTGGGCTCAGATACTCAGCACCACACCCAGAAATAACTGGCCATGTAACCTTGAGCAAGTTACTTAACCCTGATTGTTTAAAAAAAACAAAAAAAGTACAGGATCACATTCCTCTGAGTAGCTAGTGGCATTTCCTCTCAGACACTGATTTAATGCAGACAACTATACCCAAATTCAGAAAATTTAGTTATGGTCCCAAGTGTTTTTTACCTTAAACAACAAGCTTCACCAATCACAGCTTAGAGCCAGCTATAATTATTTTTATTCTCATGGGGGCTGCAATAAGCAATAAAGATGTATCAGATCTTGTAACGTAAGGAATTCCATTTACCATCCTTCTAAAATATAAAAGCCAATTGATAGAAATCCCTTTTAATCTTTGCAACTTCTTAGCAAGTTAGGTTCATTTAAAACTTACATAACTAAAACAAGTTCCTTTCTCAGGCTTAATGACCTTGCCTGGAGATAGGTTCTAGGGGATTTAACAGTTTTACAACATAAGGAAAATTTATATTAATTCTAAGCAGGAGAGACTGCTTTGAATGGGCAGAACTAGTCAGACCAAGTTTTCATCCAGTTTCCTCCTTTCCACATACAATAATCAATTAACAGTTTTAGGTTTTAGCATTAAAACAGTAGCCCAAAATAGCTTAGTTAACAAACTTACAATTTTTTTTTAATAGTAGATATACACATTACAAGTCAGCGTCAGCAGAATTGATAAAGTAACACTACTGGACTTACACAATGTTTTTTTTTTCTTTCTCTTCACTCAGGTTTTACAATATGCAGTGTAGAAATAAAACAATAATATAAACTGCAAGATGACATTAATTTCATTTCCAAATTACATAGAAGAATGATTGATCTTACCAAGTTGTAATAGTAATGGAATTTAAAGATTCCTCTGTATTGGCTTGGTTTTTGGTTTGATTGTGTTAAAACCCAGAGCTTATTAATCCCACCTGTGGGATGGACTTGTTGACATGAAAAGAGAGTCCTGAACTGGGAGGAGCTGGTGGCGTAGATTTGGAGAGACACAAGAGAGAGGGAGAAGAACTTTTTGGAAGCAGCACACTTGTGGAGGCAGAGAGAGACTGAGAGGATTGCTGAGGGCCATTTTGAATTGCCCTGGACTTTTGAGACCTGCCCCCAGAGCTGCCAAGGACTGAGGAGACATGGCTGTTTTGCTGGTACTTTGTCCGTCTGTTTTGATGTTGTTTTGCCAGATTTGTCTGCTGGTGAAAGACAGTCCTGTTGTTGAAGAAGTCCTGGTAGCTGGCTGTTGGTTAAGAGCTCCTGAGACTGTCCTACAGACAGAGTGAATACTGTCCACTGGTGAAGGACAGTGCTGTTGTTGCAGGGGTCTGGGAACCTTTCTGTTGGTTCAGAGGCCCTGAAGAAGGATTTTCTTGTTGTATGTTTACAGAAATCCTGGAAGAGGGTTTTGCTAATGTTTTCAGGGGTCCTAGGACTGTTCTGCAGACAGAGGATGAATTAATGAAGAGACTGGCAATGTATCTTGTGGCCTTGCTAAGTTTGTCTCCCCAGGAACAAAGATTGCTGAGAACTTGCCTCTGTCAAGATGAAGAAAAGACCTCCATTTGGGTATTAAGTGCTGTGCTTAAACTTGTTGTAACTCTGGGGTAGATTCAATTGTGATGCAGGGGTGGGGAACTTTTGACCTTTTTGTGTTCTATGATTGAACAAATGAATGTACTTTACTTATTATTGGAAACTAATCTCCATTTGAGAAGAGGGACTTTGTGATGGACTAAATGAAGGTACAGCCTAGGGGTGGAGTAGTATTTAGAACAGGGACTTTGTAATTGATTGAATGAATGTGAGGTCCTGGGGTGGGGTAGTACTTGGAGATTATTTAATCACACAATTATTTTGAATGATGTCATGTTTTGATCTTCTCTGTTCTTAATTTGTCACTGAATAAAATGGAGAGCGCCTATGCTGCTATTTTGAACCTTGGGAAGTTGCCTTTCCTTGGCATTACATTACACAAGTGAAGAAGCTAGCTGACTTCTGACCTCATTTTCTCCTCTCTTTTTTTCATCTCCCCACTTTACAGATGAATTGAGACTCAGGGTTAAATGATTTATACTAGGTCACACAACCAGTCAGTGCAGAGTTTGGAACCCACTGTTACTCACTGATAAGATTTTTCTCACTCTTCTGATTTTCTCTCTTTCATCTTTCTCTCAGCTGTACCTCTGTTTTTCTCTTTTTTCTCTATATTCTGGGGTGTTTTCTCTCTGCTCCATTGTTTTCCAGGAGTCCTTAGCAACCTTCTTTAATTCCTTGACACTGGAACAAGCAAAGGGATCATTTGCAGCAAGGGAGAGACCTCTTAGATGGTACTGAAGTTGGGGCTTCATGGTACAGAGTGAACTCTATATTTCAGGAGAAAACCCTCCATTTTTCAAAATTTCTTATACTCTATCAAACAAACCATAGCAGACCCTGGTTATGGGGTGGTCAATTTGGGAGAAGAAGGGCACTGCTCAACTGGGGAGTGCCAGGAGATGTAACCTGGAGCATTGAGGAGAGGGTTTGGGGAACTTGAAGTAGAAACTTGAGGCTCTGCTTACTTAGAGGGGTGGGCTTCAGGTTACCTGGGAATCTAAGGCTGTTGCTAGTGGGAGTTAGACCAAGTACCATTTTACTAAACTATTTAGGCTATGGAAAGAATATAATTTTTTAAGATCTAACACACAATGTAGTAGCTCAGATGTATCCCAAGCTTAGTAGATGGGATAATGATTAACTTGTGTTTGTACCTTTGTTTCACAAGCTTCTTTTCCCTTGTCTAACTGTTCCCATGTCATTCAGAAAAATATTCTAGGTAGGCAGATGACAAGCCCATGTAGCTCTGATGTAGCTGCTGTACCTTCCCCCCTTTTCTGTGGTTTTTTTTTGAGGAGGTTAACTCAAATTAACTTCACTGCAGCCCTAGCTCAGTTATAGCCAGGACAACAGAGAGAAAAATCTTAATGGTTCAAACCTCTTACTGTCTCCTCAGCTCCATCAGAGCTGGATGACTGGGGGAGGACTCTGTAGCCCCAGGCAAGAAGAACTGGGACCACAGGGAAGAGAATCTTAGCAGTTGTAACTTGTCACTGTGGCACTGGTCTGATCAGAGCTGGATCACAGTGAGAAGGCACCGTTACCCTAGTCTTGTCAGAGGTAGGGCCACGGGGAGGAGAATCTTAGTGAATTTCTTTTTGACCTTTTGCTCAAGTAAACTTTTCTTAGATGTTCATTCCTTTAAAATTTCGGATCTACTTCAAGACTTTAAGGGAAACTGCTTCTCATACAACATAGATAATGCAACTACTGTTTACCAACAACAATCATGGCCTTAATTTTGAACTTTGAAATAAAAACAATTGAATAACAAATCTGGTGACCTTAAAATTCAGTTTTTTGGATAAACTAAAATTTTTCTTGGTGCCAAATAGTAACCAGAATGAATTAAATTACCTGGATCTATATTCCCAATGATGTTGCACAGTTCTCTTTCTGTGACCCAGGAAAGGGTTAAGTGTTAGTGCTATTTCAAAGTGCAGCTAGGAAACCTACTTCTCTTTGATCATTGAAGTGACCCTTTTTCTGTTAGATAGAACTTAAGGGAGAAATTTCCCATTCTATGTCCATTTGTCTTTCTACTTCGAGAACTTAGCTGGATTCCAAAAACTAGAGGTAGAAATGTATTGGAGAAATGTATTTCTGCCAGCAACCTTTCTTTAAGAGGCTATTAACCTCTTTCTAGCATAGGTCTTACTGCTTGGCTGCTTTTGGATGCTTTATTAAATCTTACAGGGCGGTAGATTTAGAAATTTCTTTATACATACAGACAGAATATACACAAAACACAGCAGGGCAAAAGGAAGAAGGCTTCATCCTTTCTACCTGCCGATATCCCAGAGACAGGACATACACAAAATAACACAACACACAGAATATACTCTGGTGGCATTTTTGTCTCTCTGCTGGCTACACTGAGAGTTTGGATTTCGAAAGTTCACTTCCTCCCTTCAGGATCCCAGGTGGAGCAACCAAGCACCCAGAGCAACTGTTGGTAGTTGTCCCAGGTAGGCTGGTCAGATCCTGGGGGTGGAACAATCTGTCTGAGGGGGAAGAGCCCTGACGGGGTAGTTGAGTCAGGGGACGGGGCGCTGGCAGGAGACTGAGCTTTTGATTTTTGGTAATGATCCAGGTAATTTGGGCTGAGTCTCAGGGCCAAGCAATTTATCTTCTGGACTCAGCCAGAGACAGAAACAAAAAGTTAGAGTTACAGCACAGTTAAGATTACAGCAACGCCTAGTGACAGACACAGAACACATAAAGAAAGGGTTAAAGTTACAGAGACAATTAAAGTTATATTAAACACAGTAAACCTAGTAAACACAGAAAGCACAAACCAAACAAAAAGTTAAGGTTATAAGGTTATAGGACAGAAACACAGGCTAAGGTTACAGCGACATCTAGTGATGGATACACAGAAAACCCAAGTGTACAAAAATTAAAGTTACAGAGACAATTAAGATTACCAGACAGAAATGCAGAGAAACGGAAAACAGGGTACTCTGGAAGCATCTGGTGGGGACCAGTAAGGGCATCAACACCGTGTCCAGCTTAGCCGCTTACTATACAGGGGCACTCACCAGAAACAGAAACAGAAAAAAGAGCACTCACAGATTGAATCGAAAAATATTTGGGAGGGATTCAGGTTCCTGGTTTGCTCAGGAAAACAATACGAGCCTGGGGCCAAGGAATTTCACTTGGTGGCCACCACCCCTAGGTTGGACCGCTTTCCCGGGCCTCCAGGGAGCCTGGTCCAGCTGTCAATACAGAGCCAAAGGCTATCTCGGTGGGACCTCCAAAATGAAGTGGACAAAACGAGAAACAGGACAGCAAAGCCAATTATAATTTGATAGGAGTGTTTATTAACCAGCTGGTGACTGTAGGGAAGATAGCCTTGAGTCTCGTGAAAGGTACATTTTTATAGAATAACATGTTGCTAACAACAATGTGTGGTTCTAAGGTGGGGGAGGGGTGCCAATTCTAGTAAAGCCTTGGATACCTTACAAGGACAGACTTGAATCTGGGGTATGTTTCTAGCAACACACGTGAAAAGTTCCCTATTATGGCCTATCAGGTGGTTTCCAAGGATCCTGGTAGGGACCCCTTCTGGCAGTTTTAGGGGGTTTTGGTGTATAATTTCTGGTGGGCACTTCAGCTTAACAATTCCCCAATTGATGGGCATTACTTTGATTTCCAATTCTTAACCACCACAAAAAGAGCTGCTATAAAGGTTTTTGTGCAAATAGGTCCTTTTCCTTTTTTTGGATGTCTTTAAGATACAGGACTTTCAGGAGGAATGTCTTCTCAGGGAACCTTTCCCTTTCTAGACCTAGAATTTGTTCCTCCCATTTGCAAGTCTGCAGACTCCTGTTATATGGGTCCTGCAAGCCTGGGGAGAGGGCGAACCAGTTCACCATGGCTTCCATCAGGAGGGAACTAACCTTATCAGCAAAGGTGTTTTCCTTACCTTTGTCCAATATACTGATTCGCATAACCTGCCCGTCATTGCAAATTACTTTCCCAATTCCGCTGGACTTCTGCCCATGGTCTGATACCCCCAGTTTGGGTGGGAGAAGATTCAAACTACAGGGACCATTGAAAACAATGGGAGCAGTCTTCCGTTGGTGTCTTATCTCACCCCAACCAAATATGCAAATTGGGGGTCCCTGTTTGTGTGCCATTTGTTAGAAACACAAACACAACTGATAGCAAAAATCTGGGTATCAAAAGAAGTTTATTGAGGAGAAATCCAGAGGAATTGAACACCCTTGGCCAGAAGTGGACTCCCCCCCCTTCTTCAGGAAGGAGGAATGTGGTAAACAAAAGTGAAGCAACTTTTATGCCATTAGTTCAGCACAGACACTGCCTTTGGAGGATGGATTGGTTCATTCTCTTCTGAGTACACCCCTCCTATTATCATATATTATTGCTAATGAGGGTCTAATTTTATGCTGGGTCCATTAGATAATATACATAATATATGAGGTTCATTAAGCAAGTGCAGTAATAACCCTGGAATTCTGACCTCTCACCAGCTTAGCACAGATCTGTCCTTATCTTCATCTAAGAGTCTCAAGGCTGCTATCTGCTTTCTGATTAGTTGAATCCATCTGCTAGCTTCCTTTATCTTACTTCAGTAATGTCTTAGCAATTCTATAGAAGCTCACCCTCCCTACTGTTTCTCACAGTTTATTATCAGTTAGGTTTTTACTTCAGTAATTTTTAACAATTCTGTGGAAACTTAACTCTTTGCTATCTCTCACAACTTGTTCAATCTTAATTTTTAAGGAATAATTTTCTTCAGTGAGCTTTTTCATTTCCTTTTCTATTGGGTCAATTCTGCTTTTTTTTGGGAGTTGTTTTCCTTGGCAAGTTTTTGTATATCTTTTCCCATGCTATTGACTCTTTTTTTTCATGATTCTCCTGCATTACTCTCATTTTTATTCCCAATTTTTCTTCTGTGTCTCTAATCTGCATTTTAAAATCCTTTTAAAGCTCTTTTAGGTATTCCTTTTGGGCCTCAGATCAAAATACACGCTTCTTTGAGGCTTCATATGTCGCCCTTTTTACACTATTGCTCTTTTCTAAGTTTATGCCTTCATCCTCTTATCACCATAGTAAGGATGGGGTGGGGTGTGGCTTCCCTGATGACCTCCCAGAGTCCAGGGGTGGGGGGCCATGCTGTAGGTTGCTATGATAAAAGAGTCTTTCTGGTGGCTATCTCTGGAGGAGGGATCTTGTTGCAGGTCTGCCCCAGGTGCGGAGCCCTGATGTTGGGTTGCCATGGAAACAGGGCCTCTCTGCCAGCAGGCCTTGAGTATTTTTTTGTCAATCTTCCAGAAGTCCTAGGGTCCTGGGCTGGGTTGCTATGGACACAGGGTCTCATTTTTGGCCCGTCCTGGCACGGTCTTGCCGTTCTACCCAGACTGCTCACTTGCCGAGGGAACTGCTGCTTTACAGGAAGGTGGGGCTATGCCGGTGGACTAGGACTAACCCATGCTTAGAGTCAGGCGCACTGCTCTGAGTCTGGTAGGTGCCTTTGCTCTTGGACCTTGCTTCCCTCCCGCCTAAGTGAGACAGCCTTTCCTGCTCTGCCGCCAAACTGCTCTCCTGTTCCTGGATTAATTTTGAGGTTGCTCTCTAGTTGTTTGGAGGACTTCACAGGGTTCCTTTCTCTGCCATCTTGGCACTGCAAGACCCTGGTGGATTTTTAAAGAAGCAGAGGAAAGAGAAACCAAATTGCCAGAATTTACTAGAATATGGAAAAAGCCAGGGAGTTGCATAAAACCATCTACTTCTACTCCGCTGACTACACTAGAGCCTTTAACGTACGTGGATACCAACAAAATATGGCTAGTCCTCAAAAGGAGGAGAGTACTGGATCATCTTGTACCCTGCTCGGTGTCGGGTGTCGGGGTCGGTGTCGCACACTCACACGGCTGCGCCTGGAGATTCGAGGGCCCCCGCTCTGTCACGATTCCGGCCTGTCCCTCTAGTCTCCAGCAGGAGGCGCCAGGGGGAGGCCGGTTCTAACCACCTGCACTTCCGGGGGGGGGTGCGACTCATTACAGTCGCCCAGTTTTGGAGAATGAAAGCTCTGCAGAGCATGAAGCCTAGCTGTGATGTCTCATTTTCTCCAGGGAGTGTGTGTATGTGGGCGGGGAGGCGTGCGTGCCCCCTCTTACTGCCACGTGAAAATGGAGTGGTCCTGCACAACCCCTTCTGGCTCCCCCTGTGCAATGGAACAGCCCAGCGTGTTTCCATTGCTGCAAAATGCCCCTCCCCGCCCTTCCCCGACTTACGGTAGAGGTTTACTGGGCTTCCGCATCCGGAAAGGGGAGCATGTGACCTGACTTAAAAGCCTCCGCAGAGTTGGCATTTATTTATGGAGAATGTTGGAGGGGGGCAGTGGGAGGGATGGGATGCAGCCAGGCCCCGCCCCCACCCGTGGGGTGGCCCGTGATGGGGCTGGGGAGGTGACTGCTGGAGGGAGGCCTGCCCTTGTGCGATGATGAAGCATCGACTTATTTATACCGTGTTCGTGAAGCGCCGCTGAGCGCGCTGTGCGGAGGCCTGGGGGCTACAAAGGAAGGCAAAGGGAAAACAAGACCGGACCCCCTAGGCGCCCGAGGCCCTGGCTTGTGGGGGGCACACCTGTGTGCCAACGAGAAACAAAGAGGATGGTTTGGAAATAACAGGGATTGACAAGGTCTTCCCAAGTGCAGCTGAGAATTGAAGGAACCGGGGAAGGAAGTGGAGGCAGGTAAGGTTTAGGTACAGAGAAAATGGAAGCGCTTTGGAAATGAATTTACTATGCAAATTAAAACGAATTTGCCTGTGTGCTCAGCTTTCAAAACCTTGTTTTTACCCCATTTGGGGCTTTCATATTCAGATTTGTAGTATACATTTCTGTTGGACGTTCCTTCTCCCTTATACCTCTTGACATCCAAAGAAATAATTTTAAGATAGCTCTTCACAGCCATGGAAATAATTTTTAATTAATTAATTAATTAATTTTTAGTTTTCAGCACTCACTTATGTAAGTTTTAAATTTTCTCTCCTCCCCCTCCCCAAGACAGCATGCAAGGTGATATAGGCTTTACATATACATTCTTGTTAAACATATTTTCACATTAGTCATGTTGTATAGATGAATTAGAGCAAATGGCAGAAACCATGAAAAAGGAAAAACAAAACAAAAAAAGCCAGCAAATAGTATGCTTCATTCTACATTCACCCTCTGAGTGAAATGGGTGAAAGTATTCTCATAAAATGAGAGCCCCAGTCACCAGAATTGAGCTAGGTCCTAACCCCCTCTAGGCCTGAGTTTTATTTTCCTGTAAATCAGGTGCCCCCCCCCCTTCTTCCTCCTAGATGTTCTTTTAACCACCTGCCTTTAATGAATAAGGAGAGTAGCAGAGATAGGTGTTTTCATTGTGTACTTAGAATGTGAGGTCATATACACCCCCTATGGGAATGGAGGTCCAGCTATTGGGGAGAGGTTTGTGGGTTTTCTTAGAATTGTTTGTATAGGGGTATATAACCATCTGCTTGATCTCATGCAGTGCCTCCCTATACCAGCTGACTCTGGAGTAGGTGATGCCCAACTCTCATGAGACTTGACTAGGGAAATAAATAGCTTCTGTTTTTGCTTTGAGAAATCCCTGTTTTTGTTTTTTTTTTTTGGGGGGGGGTAAGGGTCTTGTATCCCACACAGACTCCATAGTTCTTTCCATCATGAATCTTTTGGAGTTGTCTTAGGTTCTTGCATTGCTGAGAAGAGCTGCCAAAGTCAGTCATCAGACACTGTGGCTGTTACTGTGTATAGAGTTCTCTTGGTTCTGCTCACTTCACTCAGTCTTTCCAGGTTTTTCTGAAGTCTGCCTATTCATTTCTTATAGCACAATAGTATTCCATTACATTCATATACCACAACTTGTTTGGCCATTCCCTAATTGATGGGCATCCCCTCAGTTTCCAGTTCTTGTCCACCACAAAAAGATCTGCTATAAATATTTTGGTACATGTGGGTCCTTTCCCCATTTTTACGATGTCTTTGGGATACCAACCTAGAAGTGGTATTGTTGGGTCAAAGAGTATGCACATTTTCATAGTGTATAGTTCCTAATTGCTCTCCAGAATGATTGGATCAGTTCACAACTCCACCAACGATGAATTAGTGTTACAATTTTCCCATATCTTCTCCAACATTTATCATTTTCCTGTTTTGTCATGTTAGGCAATCTGATAGGTATGATGTGGTACACCTGAGTTGTTTTGATTTGCATTTCTCTAGTCAATAGTGATTTAGAGCATTTTTTTCCATATGGCTATAGATAGCTTTAATTTCTTCCTCTGAAAACTTACTATTCATATCCTTTGACCATTTATGAATCGGGGAATGACTTGTATTCTTAAAAATTTGCCTCAGTTCTCTCTATATTTTAGAAATGAGGCCTTTATCAGAGATACTGGTTGTAAAAATTGTGTCCTAGTTTTCTGCTTCCCTTCTAATCTTTGTTGCATAGGCTTTGTTTGTGCAAAACCTCTTCAGTTTAATATAATCAAAATAATCTATTTTGCATTTCATAATTTTCTCTATCTTGTTTGGTCATGAATTCCTCTGTTCTCCATAAATCTAAGAGATAAACTATTCCTTGCTCTCCTAATTTGCTTGTAGTATGAGCTTTTATATCTAAATCATGTACCCATTTGGATCTTATTTTGGTATAGGGTGTGATGGAAATAATTTTGAAATTTTTACTTAAAACTTTATTTAAAGTTTTTTTGTTGTTGATGTCTTTTGTGTATGTGTGTGTGTGTAGATAGGTAGGTTGTTAGGTAGGTAGGTAGGTAGATAGGTAGGTAGGTAGGTAGATTGGATGGATGGATGGATGGATGGATGGAAGGAAGGAAGGAAGGAAGGAAGGAAGGAAGGAAGGAAGAAAGGAAGGATGGATGGATGGAGATATATATATATATATATATATATATATATATATATATATATATATATATATATATATATATATATATGTTTAGTTAACAAAGATTGTTTTTTTTTTCCTTCAACCTCCTTCCTAAATGGAAAAAAAGCATAGCCAAGTAAAAGCAAATTCCTTGCATGGCCATACCCTAAAACATTTTGCATCTTGAGTCTAACACCTGTCACAAGGTGGGTAACATATTTCATCATCATAATTACGGCTGGTCTTTGCCTGGATTAGAGTTGCTAAGTTTTTCAGAATTGTAAGTATTTATGGTATTGTCCTATTCTTTTGTGAAGCTGTCTTCTCCTACCCTTCCACCCAGACAGCCAACCATTACTTGAAACAAAGATTTTAAAAGGGGGAAAACCTGTTAAGTAAAATTAACACATTAACTGTACTTGAAAGCATATATAATTTCAACATCCATAGTTTCTACAGTGAAGGAAAGTATATTTTTCCATCTCATCATTTCAGTCTTTTTTGATTATTATAAACAGTCAATCAGCATGTATCTATTAAGGACCTATTATTTGTCATGTATTGCAGTAGGTGTTGGGATACAAAACTAAAATTAAATGGTGTCTTTTCTCAAGGAACTTACTTTCTATTAAGGAGACATGTGCCAGTATAAATGTAAAGAAAATAAACACAGGAAGGCATTAGAAACTGGGGGAAGAGACTTGAAGTGGGAAGACCAAGCAGCAGGCTATTGCAATAGCCCAGGTATGAGGGGATGAGGGCCTGCCTGGGAACAGTAATCAAATCAACACTATTTCTGGAAATAGCCAGTCACTCAATTTTCCTGTGGTTCCATTCACTGTCCTTGTGACTTTTCAAATGAGATAATCTTTGTAAAGGGTTTAAATTTGTAAATAGGTGCTTGATGCTTGTTAACTCACATAGGCTTCCTAAACTTCTCAGATTTCTTTATATTCATTGTTTCTTATGTAACAGTAATATTACATTACATTCATATGCCTGAATTACTTGTTATTAATTTCTGTTGGCAATATTTGTTTGCCCAGATGGAGAGTTTCATTTGTGTGATATAAGTAAAACTGAAGAAAACAAAGAAAATGGTTATCAAAGTGTTTGTGTAACTGGTGTGGGAGGATGATGAGTCATGAAAGGAAAATAAAACTCATGCAATGTTATGGAATATACAAAAGAAAAGAGGGGGGATATAGGATTCAATTTACAATGCTTTTTCTCTCAGGTTAGAAAATAGACTTCCAGATAAGTAACTTTCATTGCTACAGGTTCCCCATTTAGGTTCCAACCTTTAGTTCCCAGAATCACTTTTTGAAGAAGCTTAACCAAAGGCTAAGATCCTAGTAGAGGGGCTAGAAAATAATGCTCTGGACTATTACATTTTTTTTTCTCTCTTCTACCCTTCTCACCTCTACAATTTAACTGCTGTACCAGCTCTGGCTGCAATTTCTTTTATTTCCATTTAATATTTTACCTAATTTCTTTTATTCCCATTTAATATCCTACCAAAATTAGTGTGTCACATACTATAACAAGACATCCTGCTGATAAATTGTAGGGAAGAATAGTTTTCCACAAAAGATTCTTCTAGTTCAGGAGCATTCAATCTTAACCAGTGAATATATTACATTTTAAAAATATCTGAACATTGTTTCAATTCTGAGTTTTGGTTTTGTTTTGTCCTTCAGTAGGGGAAGAAAATGCATTATGAGAAAGTTATGCATAAATTGTGCAGCATTTCTGCTCACTTAACCTTATCCAGTATTCCTTTACATTCGTATGCCACAATTTGTTCAGCTTAGGCATCAGCTTAATTATCACCTTGGTTTTCTTGCCTTTTTTGCACGAAGGGAGATGTGTAGAGAAAAGGGGATTATATTGTAAGAATCAACCTTGATATCTGAATTTGAGCCTCTGTGTTCCATCCTTGCTGGTCATAGCACCACTTGTTCTCAGAGAGAAAAAGGAATTATGATCAGATCCTGTCATTAATAACTCGTGTTTCTTTCAGTGATGTGTTCTAACAGATTTTATAAGTACCTTATGAACTATGAATGATGCAAAGGAGTGAAAAAAGGGACTAGAATCACGGAATCATAAATTTAGAGTTGGAAAAGACATAAGTTACTTAATATCTTCATTTTACAGAAAGGAAACAGACCCAAAGAACTACAGTGGAGAGTTCACAATCATACAAGAGTGAAAAAAAAAAGGACAATGAGGAATAAACTAAGAGCAGTAGAGGACAATGGGAGATAATTAAGGAAATAGAATCAGGTTAGAGAAAGTGGAGGTAAGTGTCAAGATGCATACCTGTAGGTTTTATTGAATGTGAGATGGTATAAAGCACTTGTCCGTTCTTCTGCTGTAGAGAAGAGGGGAGGGAATTGTGGGAGAAAAAAGTAATGTGGCCTATAATTCTGGAACGGGTCCTATGTCCAGGGAGAGCTCAGCTGGCCATAGTAGCTTCACTGAATCAGATATAGCCCTGTCCAGAGATCAGAAAGCTATATAAGCCACATACATTTGGATCTATACATTAAAAAAGGAAACTGTTGTATTTCTTGATTCACATCTACAAATCCGTCTATAGCATATCCTTGAGGATAGAGACCACTTCTTATTTATTTTTATTTCAATACCAGTGACTATTGTAATTCCCTAGACTTAGTAAATGTTAATAAATATTTAGGCAGCTAGGTGGTTCCATGGATATAGCACTGGGCCTAAAATCAGGAAGACCTGAGTTCAAATCCAGCCTCAGACACTGCACAGCTGTGTGACTCTGGCAAATCACTTAACCTCTGTTTGCCTTGATCCCTTATTATTAATAACATCTTACATGTTATTGGGAAATAAGATATACAGGCACTGAGGCATAGAGATCCACTGGAAAAGTCGAAAGGGGTATGGGAGAAAATATGGGAGAAAGCGGATTGGAGGAGGGGATGCCCTGTGGGACTGCTATTTTGGGGGCAGCGGTTAGGGGAAAAACGGGGAGAAAATTTGTAACTCAAAATCTGGCGGAAACGAATGATGTAAATCAGAAGTTACTAAAGCATTTAAAAAAATTAAAAAAAATCCTTCTTGAGCCCCTCCATGGCCTGTAACCAATTCCTATTTTTCTTGGAGGCTTTTGATGAAGGAGTTCTGACTTCAATGTCTTCCTCTTGCTCCATGCCTTGATCCTCTTTATACCCCCAAAAAGGATTCTATCATCTGTTTGTGCTTCTGTTGCTTCATATTAGCAGCCAATTACTTGACTTTTGAGCTCTTTGCCATGGTAGAACTCTGCTTCCAGAATGGAGAGAGCTTTGTCCCAAATATCTGGGGTTTTTGCATAGTATATCCTTATGTTGCACTTTTGGAGTGCAGGATCAGAGTAGCAGAGTAACAGAATGTCAGTAGTTAAACTGTAGCGGTTGCATGACTAATACTAAAAATTTTAATCCATAGACATATCCTGATTATACAGGACTTTACTGTGAAAGGTGAGTGAGACTTTAGACTATTCTTTATTGTCAGGGAAATTTTGTGTGCAGGACTGAATTCGATAGTATGCTGGGTTAGGGAAGGATGAATCTTAATAACTGGGTGTAGCATGAGTTGGGGGCACATCTAATGATTTTCAAGTTTAATTTCACAGGTGTGAGAATCCTGGTGGTTTGGAATCATCACACTCATGCATGAAATAATTGGATGCATTTCTTTGATGGGAGATCAAACTGAAAAATTATTTACTGGCCAAAGAGTAATTTAATATTGTAATTGGAGAGTAATAAGCCTAACTGGGTATGCTCTTATTTGGGAATGTGTATAGTTGGTGGTATTAGTTGGGCACTATAATCCTTGACATTGTGGATGTTTATAAGTTTTGTTCCATGTTATGTGTTTTAATTAATTAATATGTTCTTGGCCTTATGTTTTAAAACAAATCAATAATGTCTAAAATGTTTTGCATATATGGAATTAGGAGTAAGATGCTCTCTGAGGATTTGAGTATTACAATAGTTTTATTAAATGCAACAAGTATAGATTCAGGGCAGCTGACTTTAACTGATAGAGACCAAGCAAGAGCTCTAGGTTTCCTTTTTCTCAGTCTGTCTCATTTTGGGTCCAGATGATATTAAGGAAATTAAGTCTTGGAAAAGGCTGGCCTTTGGCTAGTGGAGGTATAATAGGTTTAGATTATAAGCTGAAAGAAATATATACATTGGGTTTTGGATATATTTATTTTGGGGCAAGAGGAATTAAATGTTCTATTATTAAGGGGATTGTTTGGATTTTAAAGTACCATGATGATTACTTTGATTCTAGAATTTACTTTTGTGCCCCTTTTTATAGGAAATTGGAGTTTTCTGGATCGGTTATGTGAAAGGTCCCACTGTTACTAGAACTTGTATTGATTGGTAACTCATTTCTTATCCTCTTTCTAGAACCACTTGTGTGTCTTGTATTTTTAATTTCACTGTCACTATCATGTAAAGTTATTTGAATGGATTTTATATATTTGACTGAGCTAGATATTTCTTCTAATTGTACATCTTTGCAATTAAGTCTCTTATTCTCTGATTTTATTTGTCTATTCAGTTCATTTCAGCTCACCAGGTGCTCTGTTTTCCATTGCCAAAATAATACTGAATTTGAGAAAGCCCTCTTCTAGTTATCATATTTAACAGCAGTTTTTTGTTTGTTTTTAGAGAAAAATGGATAGTATTTATAGTACACAGATGAGAGGTGTTCCCACAGTGGTACATTCCAAATGTGAGGTCCATGGTAAGAGCATTAATTTGAACTGGTGTTTTAGGCCTTTTAGAGGGAAGTGTACTGAAGGAGACTGTGTGAGTTACAGTAAGGATGTTGTATGTCTCCATATAGCAATTGTGGGAAACACAGCTGTGGAATAGGGAGCAGTGGAAGGTATCCAATAATGATAATACTCTGCTTATCAAAGGGTTTGTATCATACCCTGAGCTTTTGCTGCAGCCTAGTAGCAGATGCCAAGACATGACCTGGTCTATCTTCTTGGGAGCTTTGACCTGAAGGAATGATAGGAGCCTAAACCTCTTTTATGAATGAAAGGCTTAAGAAAACCTTGCATTTTGAAGAAAATTTCCTGCAATCAAATGTTTTTGTAGCATGTAATTTGGGTGTTGTGTATGTTTCCAAAGGGGTGCAGAAATAGATACATCTTTACCATCTCATCTTCCTACCCTTCTCTAAGGGAGACCTTGATTCCTGCCAGAAAAAGAAGCAGTGGGTGGGGGGCCAGAGGCTAACCCTCCTACTTTTTCTCGGAGAGAGTGACTGTGCAGCTATAATTACATCCCTCTATTTTCTTAAATGTTATTAGTCTAGTGAATGTAATTTTTAGGTTCCAGCTAAATTCCTGATTGCTATTTCATATTTTATTGCTATTTGGAGCAAAGGGGGCCCCAACTTTTATATCCAAGGCTTGAGTTCCTTCCCGCCAAATACTAGTTCCACAAGGAACACACATAGCAAGTAGCAAAGAAATCTATTTATCCATATTGATAGCAAAACAAATCAGAGGAAGTATGCATATGAGAACATATATTGAATAACACAGATTTAAGGTAGTCTTGTATGGGTCAGAAGACTACTCACCCAAAATGACTCAGAGACTTCTCAAGGTAGAAGCAAAAACTTTATTACCATCTTTCTCTAGAAAGGGCGTCCTCAAATCCAACAAAAAAGTCAGAAGGGACGAGAGTACTACAGAAGTCAAAAGCAAGGTTATAAAGCCCTAATGTGGGAATTCCACACCTTCTCCATTGTCCCACCTTACCATTGGTTGGTAAGGCAAGCTCACAGTCTTGTTATTAATGCCAACCAATTGGTACAAAGCCCTCTCCATTCATTACCCTAATTATTACTAATGAGGCTCTAATTTTGTTAGATAACATACATAATACATGAGGTCTACTACACAAGCACAATAACAATGCCAGAATACTCAACCCCCTTCAGTCCAACCTAGATATGTCCTTATCTGGGCCTGAGTGTTCTAAGGCTGCTGTCTTCTTTCTGATTGGTCAAATCCACCAGCTGTTGCTAGCTCCTTTTATTCTACATTATTTCATTTTAAGTATTATCTAGGAGTTCTCTGGGAACTGGGAACCCAACTTCTTCCCAAGGCTATTGCCTCAACTCTTCCCAAGGCTGCTGTCTGGTACCAAGTAGTCTTGTTTCAGCAATTCTTGCAGTTCTATAGAAACTTAACTCTTTGCTACCTCTCACACTACCATTCTTTCCCCCACACTAAAAACAACTCTAATTTAGTCTCAATAGTTAATCCAATCAGTTGTATTAATACTCAATAGCTCTTACATTAACCTTGAAATACACAATAACCTACATATATACATATATATGTGTGTATATATATATATATTTGGGGAAATGATACTGAACATAGTTACAAAGTATAAGGAAGTAATAAGAATGTATATAGGATGTTCAGAATGGGGAAACTTCACTGCAAGTTATTCCTCACACTCTCATAAGGAAAGAGAGTTCAACTTAACCAAGAGTCAGTCTCAGAACTCACCCAAGGGAAAATTCCCTTGTAGTCTCTAATTTAGTAAGCTAGGTGTTACATTTGAAAATTATGCTAATGGGTATATGGCTTCTCAATAACCAAAGACCCCAAGGTAGGGATTACTAGACTTCATATAGTTTTGGGAAGTATGGGAGAACAAAGAATACAGTTGAGTAGGTGGGGAAGACAATGTGATTGGTTACATCAAGAAAAGTGGGCTAACACCTACATGGGGCTAGTAACCACCCCTCTCTGACAATTAAAGAATGTTGATTTTTTCATGGAACCTATCTGCATCTTGTAATCCTCGCTAAGGAATCAAAACTCCCAGACCTGTTATCATCCTGAAAAAGAGAAAACTCCCCAAATTGCACAAGAAGGGGCAAAGACAGGGAGAGTGGATGGTGCGGCATACACAGCAGATAGCAGATGGTGAGGTGGACAGTGGACATGCAGCGGCAAGTTGGTCCACCAACCACAAGGCCCATCCCCAGGCATATCATCACAGCACTGAGATCTGTAGGAGCTTAAGACACAGATGCAGGGCCTGCAGCAGTGGCATCAGCTACTCCTGGGACTATCAGCCAGCAGCCTGGAAATTTAAGAAGTACTTATCTGAACTTCCAGGGACCAAGGATAGCAGAGTGAACCCCACCTGTTCCAATCTCCCCTCTGACCCTGAAAACACAGAAATTATTGCCCCAGAGCAAAATTCCAAAATAGTGAAGGCTTGGGAGTCCTAGAGGAAGAGCGTGGCTAATGCCTTCCCTCAAAATGGGTAAAAGATAGATTTGAAAGACAAAAACTCTAGAATCCTGTTATTGCTAGAGGGAGGAACCAAATTCAGAAGGAGACAGCATTGACTCCACACCCACAGCTGAAGCCTCAACAGGGAATATGAACTGGTTTCAAAACCAGAAAGCATTTTTAGAAGAGCTCAAGGACTTTGAAAACCAAATTAAAGAGGTAGAAGATAAAATGACTAATTCTCTTAAAATCAAAATTGCAAAAAAAAAAAAATCATTTCAATAAAGAAAGCAGTTCCTTAAAAAGAAAAATGTGTGAAATGGAAAAAGAGGCTCAAAATCTAACTGGATAAAATAAATCTCTAAAAATGAAATCTGAACATATGGAAAAGGAGCTTCAAAAACTAATTGAGGAAAATAATTTTTTAAAAATTAGAATCAACCAAATTGAAGCTAATGACTCTACGAGGCACAAAGAATCAGTCAAAACATCAAGAATGAAAAATTAGAAAAAAGAGGTACACTATCTCAATGGAAGAATAACTGACCTGGAAAACAGATCCAGGAGAGATAATCTAAGAATTACTGGTCTACCAGAAAATCATGATGAAAAAAAGAGCCTGGACAACATCTTACAAGAGATCATCAAGGAAAACTGCCCTGAGATCCTAGAACCAGAGGGTAAAAGAGAAATTGAGAGAATCCACCAGACACCTCCTGAAAGAGATCCCAAATTGAAAACTCCACAAAAAATGTTGTAACCAAATTCCAGAGCTATCAGGTAAAGGAGAAAATAGTGCAAGCAGCCAGAAAGAAACAATTCACATATCATGAAACTACAGTGAGGATTGGACAGAATATGGCAGCTTCTACACTGAAAGGTCAGAGGGACTGGAATATATTTCACAAAGCAAAAGAGCTTGGGTTACCACCAAGGATCAGCTATCCAGCCAAACTGAGCATAATCTTTCAGGCAAGGAGATGGTCATTCAATGATATAAGGGACTTCCAGACCTTCCTGATGAAAAAGCCAGAGCTCAATGGAAAATTCAGTCTCCAATTACAAGACTCAAGAGAAACATAGAAAGGTAAGTAGGGAAAAAATACACACACACACAAACAAACACACACACATAACTTGTTATTTAATAAGAGCAAACTATTTACATCACTATATGGGAAGCTGATACCTGTTAATATTGAGAATTGTATACTTATAGTTACATTTAAGAGGGATATAGATAAATAGAGGGGGTGGGTATAAATTAAACAAAATGATGATAAAAAATCTTCTTAAGGGTGCAAAGGGACTGCAATGGAAGAAGAGAAAAGAATGAAGCACAGAAGGGTAAATTATGCCATACAAAGAGGCATAAACACATAGTAGAGGGAAAGAAGGGAGGGAGATGAACATTATATGAATGTCGCCCTCATTGATCCTGGTGTAAGGAGGGAATAATATAATCAATTAAGTATAGGACTCTATTGAAAAGAGACATAAAACCTATCATAATAGAGGAAAAAAGGGAAGGGACAACATCTATTCTTATTAAAAACACTAGAAAGTATAGGAATAAATGGAGTCTTTCTTAAAATAATAGATAGCATCTATTTAAAGCCATCAGCAAGTAATATATATATAATGGGGATAAGCTAGAAGCATTTCCAGTAAGATCAGGGGTGTGTCCACTATCATCCCTCTTATTCAATATTTTACTAGAAATGTTAGCAGTAGCAATTAGAAAAGAAAAAAAGAAACTGGAGGAATCAAATTAGGCAAAGAAGAGACTAAAGCTATCACTCTTTGCAGATGATATGATGATATGCTTAGAGAGTCCTAGAGAATCAGGCAAAAAACTACTTGAGACAATAGATAAATTTGGCAAAGTTGCAAGATATAAAATAAACCCACATAAATCTTCGGTATTTCTATATATTTCTAATGAAATACAACAGCAAGACATAGAAAGAGAAATCCCAATTGAAAGTTACTGTAGACGTTATAAAATATTTGGGAATCTACCTGCCAAAACAAGCCTAGAACCTATATGAACAAAAGTATAAAACACTTTTCACACAAATAAAGTCAGATCTAACAAATTGGGGAAAAATATAACATCAATTGCTCCTGGCTGGGTTGAGCTAATATAATAAAAATGACAATTTTGCCTAAATTAAGTTATATATTTAGTGCCATACCAATCAAACTACCAAAAAATTACTTTATAGAGCTAGAAAAAGTAGTAACAAATTTCATTTGGAAGAACAAAAGGTCCAGAATATCAAGGGAATTAATGAAAAGAAATGCTAGGGAAGGTGGCCTACCTATGCCATATTTCAGTCTGTATTGTAGTCATGAAAACTACTTGGTAGTGGCTGAGGAATAGAGAAGTGGATCAGTGGAATAGATTGGGCACACAAGACTCAGCAGTCGTCTATTGTTTGATAAACCCAAAGACCCCAGTTTTTGGGATAAGAACTCACAATTTGACAAAAACTGCTGGGAAGACTGGAAGATGGTATGCCAGAAACTGGGCATAGACTGTTAGCTAACACCGTGTAACAAAATCAAGTCTAAATGTGTGCACGATCTAGATATAAAGGCTGATACTGTAAGCAGTCTTGGAAAGCAAGGAATAGTATACCTTTCAGATTTATGGAGAAGGGAGGACTTTATGACTAAACAGGAGTTAGAGAGCATTATAAAATGCAAAACGGATAATTCTGTTTACATTAAATCGAAAAGTTTCTGTACAAACAAAGCCAATGTAACCAAGATTAAGAGAGAAGTGGGAAATTGGGAAAGAATTTTTACAACCAGTGTCTTTGATAAGGGCCTCATTTCTGAAATATACAGAGAATTTAGTCAAATATATAAGAATATAAATCATTTCCCAATTGATAAATGGTCAAAGGATATGAACAGGCAGTTTTCAGGGGAAGAAATCAAAGATATCTATAAGCATATGAAAAAATGCTCTTAATCACTAGTGGTCAGAGAAAGGCAAATCAAAACAACTCTGAGGTACCACATCTCACTGGCCAGAATGGCTAAGATGACAAAACAAGAAAATAAGAAATGCTGGAGAGAATGTGGAAAATTGGGTCACTAATGCATTGTTGGTGGAGTTGTGAACTGATTCAACTATTCTGGAGCTCAATCTGGAATTATGCCCAAAGGGCTATAAATAATTTCATACCCTTTGACCCAGCAATACCACTTCCAGGGTTGTATCCCAAAGAGATCATAGAAGTCGGAGGAAAACCTGTATATATAAAAATATAGCAGCTCTTTTTGTGTTGGCAAAGAATTGGAAATTAAGGGGATGCCCATCAATTGGGTAATGGCTAAACAAGTTGTGGTATATGAATGTCATGGAATATTATTGTGATATAAGAAATTAGGAGCAGACCAACTTCATATTTACCTGGAGACACTAATACAGAACCAGGAGAAATCTGTACACAATTACAGATACAACTTGTGTGTAATGACCAACTTTGATAGACTGTACTCTTCTCAGCAATGCAAGGTTATAAGACAACTCCAAAAGACTCATGATGGAAGGAGATGTCTACATTCAGAGAAAGAACTAGAGAGAACAGAGTTTGAATGCAGATTGAAGCAAACTACCTGCTCTCTTTCTTTTTCTTATTTGGTTTTGTTTCCTCTTTCCCGTTGTTCACTCCATCAGTTATAATCCTTCTTTACAACCTGACTAAAGTGTAATGTGAAAGTATTTGCAGATCCCCTTGATGTATGCCACCATGGGGGCCCCTGTGGGGGCGGGAGGAGAGGGAGAGGGAGAAAAATTGAAACTCAAAGAAATGTGGAACTGAATCTTGTATACTAAAACTACAGGGAATGCTAAAATCCTGAATTCATCTAAACATAGAAAAGTGACTTTAGGAAGATGTAGACTCAGTTACAAAAATCAATACAGCATAAAATTTATTACATTGTAGAATCAACAGAGTAGAAATCAAACAATATAACTTGAGGTAATATTAATTTTGATCTTTACAGGGACATGGTAGAGAATGCCAACTCCTTTCATATTGGCTTATTCCCAGAGCCTTTTTCTCCCTAGAGTTACCTGAAAAGAGGTTGAAATTGTCCATCTTCTCTCGATACTGGAAACCAGAAGAACCCCAAAAGACTGGTGAGAGCCGAGAGGTCTCTCCTCCCCCCTGTTCCTGTCAACTTTTCCCTGCAGCTCATGCAGCCTTGAGACATTGATTACAACCATTGAGGAGAGATCCTCATAGGCTATGAGGATTGGATTATATTTGATCTAGGTATACAATTCTCTTTTCCATCAAATAACCCCATCATCTGTCTTTCAGATGCCTTCTTGCCCAAATCTTTGCCTTTGGAAATCTACCAGAATTTCAGTCAAACACGACCTCCTTCAAAAAGCTGCCTAGATTTATGCCCCAGCCCCTCCTTCTCTGTTAGAAGTAATAGCTCTTTTTTCAGAGCTCATATTCAACTTTGTGCCCATCTTATGAACTGACTTCACCCTGTTCAGTATTGTGGTTATGTTATCCTTTCCATTGCACCAAAGAGTGTCAGCAGGGCATTATAAAAATAAGTCACACGTATATGGCACTTTACAGTTTTGCTGAGTGTTGCACATCGTCTCATCTGATCCTCCTTTAGATAGGTGTTATTATCTCCATTTTACAGAAGAGGAAATAGACTCATAGAGGTTCAGCACTGTCAGTAATGGAATCAGGAAAACCTGAATTCAAGTCTTACCTCAGATGTAGTAGCCATGTGACCATGACAGTTAATCTTTCTATGTCCTAGATAATTCTAAGATTTGCTAATCTGCATTGGTGGGAAGAGTTTCCAAACCTGTATTATTTCCTTACATTGAAATTTCAGGAAAGTTCAGATGAAAAACAAAATAAACTATTAGATCCTTAATTAACTTTCATCTCCAGAGAGTTTAATCTCTAATTCTGAGATTATGTAGAAAATAATTTTCTCACAATATCCCTGTGATGTAGATTGTAGCAGTGTTCTGTAAATCCCTATAGTAAATATTTGCCTCATAATAAATTCAGTTTCACACTCACAAGTATCATATGTTTGCAAGTAAAATGATAATTTTATTATATGCCTATAAAAAGCAAGTTATATGTAATCAAGTGTCATAGTTTCACATATAATCCTCTTTTTTGTTCAGTTTTGCATATGCAAATGTTATCCTTTTGGGTATTAGATTATTAATAAAAAAATAATTTTCTCAAAAAGTCTGGCAAACTTCCTCCAGTGAATAATCCTCACAGGACATTCTTGAAACTTTAAATATTTTGAAAAGCCTGTATTGGAGATGTATTGGAATAACAGGTTTTTTAAATTCTTGAATCCAAGTGTGATCAGAGAGAGTAAAGACCTCACCGAAAAATGATGGAGAATGAAAATCAGGCTTCCTCACTGAGAATAGGGAAGGGGAGAGAGAAGGAAAGGATTGGGGAGGTTTTTTTTTTTAAGTGTTCTTTCTCCTTCATATCCCTAACTTTCAACATGCTTGGCCTCTCTGTGCTTTGACAATACTCTTTCCTCCTCCAACTTCAGAAACAAGATATTTTATTGGTCTTTCTATTTCTCAAAATACTCGTCTCCATCTGGGCCTCTTTGTCCTTTTTGTAAACCTTTAACGTGGACATTCCTTAAAAGACAGTTTTTAACCTTTCTTTACTCTCTCTCCCCTAGTCATGTTTCTCTGGTCCTAGGGCTTCAGCTTTGCACTTCTGTGCTGATAACTAGAATCTTTTATTGCCACTCCTTATGTTTTCTGAGATCCAGACCCACATCTCTAAATGCCTGTGACACATTTCTATTGGGTTGAACCATCAGTACATCAAATTTAATATGTCCCAAACAGCTTTTTAATATTTTCTTCTAAACCTTAGTATTTCCCCTTATTTTCCCATTTCTGTCTGTGAAACCGTCATTTACTTAGTTACAAACGTCATCATAGGCTTGTTTTCTTTGATACCTCCCTTCCATCTATCTTTCAATTAATTTCCAGTTCCCAAACTTGTTAATTTCATTTCTGAAACATCTCATGAATCAATTCCTTCTGTGGCCCCCTCTTTTCCTCTTACAAGTGAATGCATTTCTTTCTGCTGTTGAAGGGGTTTCATAAAGTGACAGATAAGGCAGCATTTGACATAGCTAAAAAGACTGGTTTGTGTTCTGTATACCAGAGGAGTTTCTCAGGATCATTTCTGAGTCCTACACTGTCTGCTTTCTCTTTATTTCCCACCTGGCTAAACTCATTTTGGACTTCATGTTCTCAGAAACATCATTATCCTGCAAAATTGAATCAGCTTTGGTACTCAGAGTTTATCATTGCCCTTTACCCCCCTGACTGAAGGGCAGAGTGATGGAACTCCTCCCAGCTCTTTCATTTAAGGAGGGCACCCACATCAGTCATCTTTTCATTTCCTACCTAGCTACACTCCTTTGAACTTTTCCATCATGCCCCCAGGAATATCATCATCTCTTCTCCATCCTCCTTTTTAGCTTCCTTTTATGTACTTTCTTCCCTCATATTGTAAATTCCTTGAGGCAAAGGGATTGTATTTTTCTTTTGGCATTTGTATCCCCAGTGCTTAGCACATTGCCTGGCACATGCTAGGTGCTTAATAAAGAATATTTATTGACTGACTGGTACCATCCTAGACAATGGACGTTTGATGCTGTTGTGATGTCATGGTAACCTCATGTCCCTTGTTGCTGATACAGGGTCTGGTGGTTCAGTCTGCTACAGGTGTCTGAGGAAACAAATCTAGTTTTCTTTTCAATCCCGGACACAGTCCTTTCAGGAGAGACTGATGTCCTTCTCAGTGACCAGATAACAGAGAAGATTTGTAGCCACCAGGGTCACAAAGTGAGATTGGAGGTCCAGGTTCCTGACTTTTGAAGCCTTTGAAATAACATTTCCTCTTTTTCAGTTCTTTCTGGTGAGAGAAATGCTCTTCAAAACTAGGGTGGGAAGGGAATAAAGGTCAAAATTCTCCAGAGATAAATATGATAGAAGTTCTCTCGGGGTAAGAGTGGGAGAATGAAAAGGATGGAGGACTGAATGAGCTCCATAGTAGGAAGATTATTGTTGCTTGTCTTTCATTTTTGAAGAGGACCATGACATCAAGAACAATATGCAAATAAATTGGATCTGAGTGAGGGAAGGCTGTGCCAAGTCACCAGCCTCACTTTCTCCTCTGGAGCCATATGGGTTGAGTGGCAATATAGATCAGGATGACTGGAGCTGGTCCTGGATGCCGTGGGAGACTTTGACCTTCTTAAGCCTTAAAGTCTTTAACAGGTCTCAGTTTGACTGAGGCAAGGCCTATTCATTGATTAAGGCTAGGTAAGAAATGAGGTAGAGAATGACCTTTTTGCCTAAAAAAATTTAGTCTGGGTGGTTTCTGGTCAGAGTAGAAACTACAATTGCTATTTGGGTCAATCAGGGCCCAAACAATTACCAAGTCGGGCTTGACCTGGGAACTATTGTTGGCCAATCAATTGAGAGTGATTTGTGAAAGTGATTTGTGTTTAAGGCATTGTCCTTAAGGAAAAAAAAAATTCTAGTCTGCAAACCCCAAGCTATTTCTCTAGTAGGAAGAACAGTGCAATTAAGGCATGAGGGTGACAGCACTCAGATTCTAGGTATTTAGAGCTCAAGAACAAGTGCCTTAGGCCTCCTCTGTGACCTTGGCCAAAGGCCAAGCCTCTGTGAGCCTCAGTTTTTGTCAACTGTAAAATGGTGTTAAAGCCCTTCTCAGTTCTATGTACGATCCTGTAATTCTACTGTCCCCCTTGTGACAGTCAGTGTATCACGGGTTCATGGTATCTCCTCCCATTAGGGTCAGACCAGTCTTCTTAAAATTAGAAAAGTGGAGAAAGTCTATTGGCCTACAGTGACCTGCTTTGTTCCTTACCTCTATTTTAATCTACTCTGCAAAAGAGGAACAATGGTAGAGGTGGGTTGGAGGCAGGGGGTTGTGAGGTTCAAATGTGATGATGGATGTAAAGCATTTTGCAGGCCTTACAGCACTCTGTAAATGTCAGGTTTTTTGTATTATTTGTCTCCAGTAACCAGACTTACTTCAGTTTGGTGGTGACTTCGTTTCCTGAGCCTTTTAGTGAATTTCAGCTGAGCTCCAGCAATGTTTTATTGAGCAATATAGGGGGTGTTGGTAAGTGTTGAACAATCTCGGCTCTCCAGGGGAAGAGTGTTTGCAGGCACACACTTTTACGTTTAACATGCATTATTAACGCTTAGGTCTTTAGACAATCAACAAAATAACCAAGTCCTAATTTGTAGGGATTGTCAATTCCTGAAATTGTAAAGGCTCACACTGAAAATTGAACACTCAGGGCTCCTGGCAGTCTTTTGCAGTTGGCTCCTGCCAGCTCCTGATTGGAGATCACCTAGGCAGTGGCAGAGCTAGGCTTTAGAACCCAAATCCTCTGCCTCCAAGTGCTAGTATATCTTCCAAGGGCTCATGGAAGTAGGTTTCAAAGAAAATAGCTCCAGACAAGGCAAAAAAAACCAATCTGTAAGGGGAGACTGACACCTCGTCTTCAATGGGCATCTTTAACACTCTTATTCTCTAATGATATTGTTTTCTCAAACTCTTCAGGACAGAAATGAGAAGAAAACCCAGGAAATTTTCAAAAGGTGAGAACTTTCACTTTCAGCTCTCCCCAATGGCTTCTATCACATAATGATCATTACACAATCTTTGACTTTTGACCTCTGAACTATATGAAATAAGTTTTCCCACCTCTCACTCCTCACCTCCCCCCCCCATATGCTCATTTTTGTGTAAGGAGGTAGGATGCCAGTCAACCCGACCCTGACCATTTGTCAATCCTGACCAGTCAATCAGATCTAGCATGGTGGTTTTAAAATGCTTCTGAAGCCAGAATGATCTGGATTTTATAAATATGTTTGATATTTCATTTAACATCTCAGTTGGTTTTCTTTCTTGTTACCACTTAACTACACTGTGCATCAGTTTCTTTGTATGTTGAATATGAATTATATAATATGGCCTCTGGATGTGTTAGGATTGTTGCATGGGTCAAAAGTGGTAATTATGTTTGTGGAAGTGTTTTGAAAACTATAAATTGCTACACAAATATAACATCTACTCTTATTGAATTCTTGCCCTTCCTTCCATAGCTCCCTATTCCACAGCCCCATTTCCCATACCTGCTATAGGTTTCCTTAACTCACTTACACAATTTCTTCTTTATCAGCCATTCTGTTCCAGGTCCCTCTAAAACCCCCCTATCACCAGGACAAGTCCATATTATTACAATGTGCCCCTCATTGGGTTGCATCATTAGGTGTAGGAGACCACAGCCACCAGGCTGAACAGGTACCCCACATCAAGAATCAGTCAAGAACTAAGTTTTCACAACTTTCTGGGGAAAGGACAGACCCTACACCACTATCTTACCCCTGCAAGCAGGCTATGGCTGCACCATTACCATTTCTTGATCATCAGAGTATAGCAAAGTCATCTTCAGGCTATAAATATCAATCTAAGGCTACAGTTTTACCCTTACTTTGTCCTGAGTACAAGGCCAGTGCAACTACTGTGACTTTGCCATGGAGAGAGAAATGGGTAGTGCCACCATTAAACCACAGTGAGTTGTTTGAAGCTCTACTTGATTCTAGTTGCCGGACTGAGACTCCTTCCAGGCATGACCATCTTCCTAAGATGCCACAGCACTGTGACCATCAACCTGAGGAGCTACCACACCTTAAAAGGTCCACAACAGCAGCATTAACTGATAGATGGAGGGTTGAACTTTCAGCTCGCCCCTATTCCCAGGCTCGAAACACAACTATATCACTAGAATTTCCTTGTCATCAGACTAAGACTGTGGCGAAATCTACACATCCGCCTAATCTTCCAGCTCTCCTGTCAGAAAGCTTTAGCCGACAAAGGCCCACAATGTTACCATTACCTTGTCTTAGTCAAGGTTCCAAGGCCACAGCTAAGAAAACCTCAGCCCTGAATCTCTTGGTAAAGATAAAGACTTCAGCTCCAAAGTTATACCATGCTGATCTCCACAGCAGGTTCTTCTCTTTATTAGGATACACTGATCATCACTCCAGGGCAGGGACTGCACTTTCATTACATAAAAATCACTCTTCTAGGGCCACGAGTGTATTGGGCTCAGTATACTCTCAACGTTATTTTATATGGTCACCTTCACTGTATCTGCAGGGCACAGCCATTGCTAAACCATCATCAGTCACCAAGCACCAGATTACTCCCCAAACTACAGTAAGGCATAGACACTCAGAAAGTGGTACAGGTGATTGCTCACCATATTTAGACCACTTGGATGAGGCTACCTTTGTGCCTCTTTCAAGCCCTGACAATCTGTCCAGGATACCAAAAGGCCCTGATTATATATCTAAGGAGGTATCTGCACAATCATCAAACTCTAACTCCCAGGCTGTACCTCCATTATGCTTCAACCACAGTGCTGAGGTTTCATCCAGCCCGAATCATCAGGATATGAATTCATCAGGTGCTATCCACAGAGTGGAAGTCTTAAAACAGAATAATTGCTGGGCCATTCTTCGACAGGTTTCCAGAAAACAGGCTGAGGTTCCATTAGGCCCAAGTCAAAATGATGAGGTTTTCTTGGATTGTAACTACAAAGAAAAAACTAGACCAGTCTTTGAGCAAATCTCTATCACCATTCCACCAGTTTCAGTTCAGCATCTCAAGCCTGAACTATGTCTGAATCAAGAGAACATACCTCCATTGGTCCTAAGTAATCACATTAACATTCCACTGGACCTCAATCATTTCTCTTTAATCCCATTGGATCAAGACCATTGGCCTGACACGACATTAACCTCTGATGAAGGAAATGAAGCATCAGTTCCTAACCACCTTAAAAAAGCTGCATTGAACACTAATCCAAAGGCAGTTTCTCCAGTAGGTCTGGATCACCTGGCTACAAATTCAGCGGACTTGCACCACCAGGCCCCATCTCTGCCTGACGCTAACCACCAGGTTCCACTTTTGCCAGGCCCTGTCCATCAGGCCATGACTCTCTCTGACTCAGACCACCATGCCAAGGACACACCAGACACTAAAGTCCAGAGCACATTTCAGTCAGTTCTAAGCCACTGGGAAACACTGTTTCCACAACTCAGCCTAAAAGCCACAACTCCGAAAGATCAGAACAACAAGGAACCAACACAGTCAGACACAACTCAGCTTTACCTTAGCCATCAGGTTACAACCCCAGAGAGTCCTTATCAACATGCGGAGGTTATGGGAGACCCTAACAATACACAGAATAGTTGTATCACAGCCTCAGAATACCAGTCACAGGTTAAAGGAGATCCAGATCCCAGGAATACCCAGGCCAGCTGTATCACAGCCTCAGAATACCAGTCACAGGTTAAAGGAGATCCAGATCCCAGGAATACCCAGGCCAGCTGTATCACAGCCTCAGAATACCAGTCACAGATTAAAGGAGATCCAGATCCCAGGAATACCCAGGCCAGCTGTATCATAGCCTCAGAATACCAATTGAAATCTTCACAGGGTGATAAACACTGGGTTATACCTCTAGCAGGTCCTGGGCTCAGTACCAGAACTCTAACAAACTGCTGTGATCCCTTGGCTGCAGTTAAACAGAGCACTGACCCCCACAGTGAGATTCAGTCTAGGCTCCAACACCAGATCCAGACTGTGCAGATTACGGAAACCACATGGTGTTTAAAATACATCAAACCTCACATTATTGAGGGTGGGGCAGTTCCTGTTAAAATTGTTAATTATATAATCACTTCCATCCCCCAGGAGAGGATTAAAAATGACATCCGTAAGCAGATTCTTCTGAGGAGAATGAGGAGGGGTACTCATCAGTTTGCTGGACACCTATCATGTAGTTATAAGGTCTGTTTAGCTTGTGCCTCTTGGATCCCAAATGGCTGTTTCCATGGTCATGCAGTGAAATATTCTTCTCATGCACAATTGATAGCCATACCAATGCCTGTGCCTGGTTCTGCAGAGGAGATGGGAGTGAAATTTGTTCTTCAAATTCCCCAGGCAAAGGCAGGCTCCATTTCTAACACTGATCACCCCAGCTCTAGTAAGCTTAGTCCATCGTGCCATTCATCTCTCCTTCCATCTTCCCAATCAGGAACCTCGCCTGCTAAATCATCCATTTTACAATTCCCACCAAGGGAGTGGATAAACTTATTGTTTGACACTGATTACCAGAAATGGGCAAGAAAAACATCTAGTTCACCCAGATTTAAATGGAAAATGCCCATGAAGTCCAATACCACCAGTCAACAGACAAGGAAATATGGGAGATTTGTGAAATCTTTCTTATATAAATTGCAAAGAAAAGAGAAAAATTAAACAGACAAGTGAACCCCTTTATGCATTTTATTTTGTGTGTCACTTATTCTTTTTACTCAGGGAAACAGGAAACCTAACTTTTCTTCTCATAGGTATGCAGTGAGAGGAATTTCTATGTCCAAAATATTCTTCTCTCTTTCCCAGCTTTACTCTCTGATTCTCACAGCTTCTGATTTTTCTGCCAATTTAGTGAACATCTCCTTTCTCATATAACTTGATAAAAGACATTGGTAAATCTTATTCTGACTCATGTCCCTAACAATGCCAAAAGTCTTATTTATATTTATGAGGTGAATGGGAAACCCAAGAAAAAGTGTCTGAGTGATTAATAATCAGTTTATTCATTAGACTATCTAATAATTAATAGATTGATGGTCAGAGATGATTTCTATCATTAACCAAAGACCCCTAAAGGAGATATTTAATGCTTTAAATATTTTTTTAAAGGGAATGCCCCTGACAGGAGAAATTGACTCTGACTTGTAGACATTTAAATGAGGAGGTTGTCTAAAAGTCTGCTCATGCTGAGTATGTGACTTTTCATGAAACTCAGCTCCCTCCAGCAATCTGGACAAAATAATCCCATCTCTAGGGAAAATGGGCAATGATCCTGATGTAGCAGGAGATTCTGGCATTTTTAAGCTAAGGTATTTAAACAATTGCTATTTACACTCACTCAGAGCCATGAAAACCCAAGCATCAAGCTAGTAATGCTTGAGCTGTGACCTAGTCTTATCCAGTCAGTGAGATGCAGAGTGATTGGGGTTTAAAGGCTTAGTCACGTAGCTCCATTGGAATCCCAATGGGCTTTATCAAAGCCTGCTTTTCCAGAGCTAAATTCCAGGAAATCATCAATGAAAACTATGTGAGACAAAAGTTAATTGTCCCATCTTTCTTGGGGGGCAAAAACAAAAATCAAAGATAGAACAGAAATGAATCTTCATGTCATGTTCACTATGTGTGACTCTAAGAATCTGTTTTTGATCCTCTTCTTTTTACTCACAGTATTATCTCACTTGATCTCATCAGCTCTCACTGTATAGAGATTCTCACTCTCATGAGCTCTAGGTAAAGTTTGTTATCCTCTATAGGAATGATTATCAGATCTACATATTCAGCTCTGATCTTTTTCTTGACCTTTTAAGAGTCTTGGATCTTCAACTGCTTGTTGGAAATTGAAGCAGATGTCTTGTATAGACATCTTATTTTTAAAAAATTAATTTAGTCTCCCAAGAGCCACTATGGTGGAGTAAGCCGTAAATTGCTGTCACTTTTCCCATATTGATGTCTTAAAAACAGAAAATAGTGCCCCAGGAAAAATCCTGAACCAGCAAAGCCAGTGGAAATACAGGTGGAGTAGTCTTTTAGTCCAGGAATTTTGGAGGATTGACAATCTCACCTGGATAAAGGGTGATGCATTCCAGGACAGGAAGTACCCCAACAAGCCAGCAGCAAGTCCCACCTTAGCAAACCAGCAGGAGGTCCTGAGCCCCAGGGTGGTGGAACAGGCAAACCCCACCACTAGGTCCCTAGTATATGCGTTAGCATAGCCAAGGGACCTGGCAGGCTCCAGCCTGGAGAACTACTGTGCTTCAGCACAGCTCTGGGTGGGCAGGTGTCCCCCAGTGGCTAGACATCCCCATCCTCTAGTGCAGCGCTGGGTGGGCAGGTATCCCCCAGTGGCTAGACATCCCCATCCTCTGGTACAGACCTGGGTGGGCAGGTATCCCCCAGTGGCTAGACATCCCCAATCTCTGGTGCAGACCTGGGAGGTCAGACATGCTCCAGTGACTGGACATCCCCATCCTCTGGTGCAGACCTGGGTGGGCAGACATGCTCCAGTGACTGGACCTCTCCATGCTCTGGTGCAGCGCTGGGTGGGCAGGCGTCCTCTAGTGGTCAGAACTGCGCATGTGTCAATATAGCCTCAGAGAAATGCAGAAGAACCCCACCTGGGTTCTAACATCCTAGACACACCACCACTAGAACCCCAGTTCAGCACCCGGTAAGCTACCAGACCCTTGCAGCCTCCAGCTACAAGCACCTGAAACCCCATCACACAAAGCCAGTGAACCACACCCCTGGCCCCCAGCACAAGAAAGATGCTTCAGATGGTGCCTCCTGTGTTGCAGCAGGAGAACTCAACTTTAAAAGCCAGGAAACAGGGAGACAACATTATCAAAAAGCAAAAATGCACATTGACCATGGACAGTTTCCATGGGGACAGAGAAGAGGACAGCATTGTAAATAAATATAGCTACACGTGACACCTCAAAAGGAAATACGAATTGGTCTCAAGCCCAAAATGCCTTCTGGAAGAGCTCAAGAGAGATTTTAAAAGTCAGATAAGAGAAGTAGAAGACCAATTTGGAAAACAAAAACGATGGATGCAAGAGAGGGTCAACAGCTTGGGAAGGACTTTGAAACTTTCCTGACGAAAACAAACAAAAAACCCCAAAATAGTCTCTTCCAGTTCTTTTGATGGTTGAAAATTAAGGTAAACTGAGAAAGTATGGTCAGATAATGATCAACTTATCAGGGCAGTAGGACTAACAGATATTGTCTATGGCCTCTCAATAACCAAAAGTAGGGCTTACTAAGCCTATAGTTTTAGTAAGTACAATAGAATAAAAAATAAAGAGTTGGGAAGGTGGGGAAGACAGTAAGATTGGTTAAAGAATAGACAGCATCATAAAGTAGAGACAACATGATTGGTTACTCAAAGAAAAATGGGCTAACACCCATGTGGGGCTAGCAACCACTTCCATTTGTCATTAAGGAATGGTGATTGATTTAAGGGATCCATCTTCATGTTGTGGACTTTGTTAGTGGACCTCAGTTAGCAGACTGCTAGCACCTAGAAAGGTTTGTCAGGGAGAGAATGGTTTTCCTTATTATGATGCAAAAACAGTTCAGCAACAATGTATCTCTAAGAGCTAACTTCAGGATTAAATGTAACACCAGGTGTCTTGGTATTTTTATGGAAGTTGAAGGTATAGTAGATAAGTTTTCTCATTCATTTTTACTTTAAACTGACTCAGAGGTTAAGCAAATTCCTGAGCTCAACTCAAGAACATTCTAGTTCTCTTCACTTTATGAGTCATCAGTTCATACAGGCAAGGTATCTCTGACACCATCTGTTTTGTCCTTTTTTAAAAAAATACTATCTGTCTTTTATTGTATTTTTATTTATTTTAATAAACATTTCCCAGTTATAATTATGTCATCCCCATCACACTTTTCCCCATCATAGTTTTGCTATATCATGGCTTGGCATAAGAAATTAAAGTTTAAGGAATTTTTTGAGAGTTTTGCAGAAGCTGCAGAGACACCATGCAAAGGCCAGTAGATTACACAGAAAAATTTAGAAACTTAGAAATGCATAAAATATATGTATAGTATTGTATATGAGCATATTTTACGTTTTTATTATTAATTTATTATTAGTTTTCTTCATTCAGTTCCACAAGATTTTGAGGTCCAGATTTGCTCCCAATCTCTCCCTGTGATAGTAATGGCAATTAAAGATTCCCCTGTATTGGCTTGGTTTTCAAATTGATTGTATTAAAACCCAGAGCTTGTTAATCCCACCTGTGGGATGGACTTTTTGATGTGAAAAGAAAGTCCTGACTGGGAGGAGCTGGTGACGTAGATTTGGAGAGACACTAGAGAGAGGCGGAAGTTTTTTTTGGAAGCAGCACCTCGTGGAGAGAGACTAAGAGATTGCTGGTGGCCGCTCTGAATTGCCCTGGACTTTTGAGACCTGCCCCCTGAGCTGCCAAGGACTGAGGAGACATGGCTGTTTTGCTGGTACTTTGTCTGTCTGTTTTGATGTTATTTTGCCAGATTTGTCCACTGGTGAAAGACTGTCCTGTTGAAGAAGTCCTGGAACCTGGCATTTGGTTAAGAAGGCCTGAGACTGTCCTGCAGACAGAGAGTGAATACTGTCCACTGGTGAGGGACAGTACTGAGAGTGAATACTGTCCACTGGTGAGGGACAGTACTGTTGTTGCAGGGGTCTGGAGACTGTCCGGCAGACAGAATGAATACTGTCCACTGGTGAAGGACAGTGCTGTTGTTGCAGGCGTCTGGGAGCCTTTCTGTTGGTTCAGAAGCCCTGAAGAAGGATTTTCTTGTTGTATGTTTACAGAAATCCTGGGAGAGGGCTTTGCTAATGTGTTCAGGGGTTCTAGGACTGTTCTACAGACAGAGAATAAATTCATGAAGGGACTGGCAATGTATCTTATGGCCTTGCTAAGCCTTGTCTCTCCAGGAACTAAGATTGCTGAGAACTTGCCTCGTGTCAAGATGAAGAAAAGACCTCCATTTGGGTATTAAGTGCTGTGTTTAAACTTGATGTAACTCTGGGGTAGATTCAATTGTGATCCAGGGGTGGGGAACTTTTGACCTTTTTGTGTTCTATGGTTGAGCAAATGAATGTATTTTACTTATGTTTGGAAACTAATCTCCATTTGAGAAGAGGGGCTTTGTGGTGGACTTAATTAAGGTATAGCCTAGGGGTGGAGAAGTATTTGGAACAGAGACTTTGTAATTGATTGAATGATTGGAAAGTCCTGGGGTGGGGTAGGCCTTGGAGATGATTTAATCACACTTAGTAAATGCTGTATTTTGAATGATGTCATGTTTTTGATCTTCTCTGTTCTGGGTTTGTTACTGAATAAAATAGAGAGCACCTATGCTGGTATTTTGAACCTGGGAAGTTGCCTTTGCTTGGTATTACATTACACTCCCCTCTCCCCAACTTAAGGCAGTGTACATTCTAATTCACCCTTCACCTAGTCTGCCCTCCCTTCTATTACACCCTCCCCCTTCTTTTATCCCCTTCCTTTCTTTTTTCCTGTAGGGCAAGATAGATTTCTATACCACATTACCTGTAGATTGTATTTCTCAGTTGCATGTAAAAACAATTTTTAACATTCATTTTTAAAACATTGAGTTCCAAATTCCCTCCCTTCTTCCTTCCCCACCCACCCTCACTAAGAAGGCAAGTAATTCAGTATAGGTTTTTTATATATATATAGTTATGCAAAATACTTCCATAATAGTTGTATTGTGAAAGACTAAGTATAACTATAAGTAACTATATTTCCCTCTATCCTATTCTGCTTCCCATTTATTCTATTCTCTTCTTTGACCCTATCCCTCCCCAAAGTGTTTGCTTCTGACTACCCTCTCACCCAGTCTGCCCTCCCTTCTAGAATCCTCTCCTCTCTTATCCCTTTCTCCCCTACTTTCCTGTTGGGTAAGATAGATTTCCATACCCAATTGAGTGTGTATGGTATTCCCTCCTTAAGCCAAATCCAATGAGAGTAAGGTTCACTCATTCCCTCTCACCTCCCCCTTTTCCCCCTCCAATGTGAAAACTTTCTCTTGACTTTTTAAACAGAGATAATTTACCCATTCTACCTCTGGCTTTCTCCTTCTCCCAGGCCATTCCTCTTAATTTTATTTTTTAGATATCGTCCCTTCATATTCAACTCACCCCGTGCCCTCTGTGTATATGTATATGCATGTGTATATGTATCTCTACATGTGAATGTGTATACACATATATACATATATGTGTACATATGTATGTATGTATGCATGTATTCCCTCCAAGTATCCTTATACTGAGAAAGGTGTCACGAATTACAGCTATCATCTGTCCATGTAGGAATGTAAACAGTTCAACTTTAATAAGTTCTTTATGCTTTCTCTTCCTGTTTACCTTTTCAAGGTTCTGTTGAGTCTTGTATCTGAAAGTCAAATTTTCTATTCAGTTCTGGTCTTTCAATCAAGAATTCTTGAGAATCCTCTATTTTATTGAATGCTCATATTTTCCCCTGAAGAATTATACTCAGTTTTACTGGGTAGGTGATTCTTGGTTTTAATCCTAGCTCCTTTGACCTCTGGGATATCATATTTCAAATTCTCTGATCCCTTAATGTAGGAGCTGTTGAATCTTGTGTTACCCTGATTGTGTTTCCACAATATTTGAATTTTTTCTTTCTGGCTGCTTGTAATATTTTCTTCTTGACCTGGAAACTCTGGAATTTGGCTATAATATTCCTAGTAGTTTTCCTTTTGGGACTTCTCTTAGTAGCTAATTAGTCGATTCTTTCAATTTCAATTTTATCCTTTTGTTCTTGAATGTCAGGGCAATTTTCCTTGATAATTTCTTCAAAGATAATATCTAGGTTATTTTTGATCATGGCTTTCAGGTAGTCCAATAATTCTTAAATTATCTGTCATGGATCTCTTTCCCAGGTCACTTATTTTTCCAGTGAGATATTTCATATTGTCTTCTATTTTTTTCATTCTTTTGGTTCTGTTTTATGATTTCTTGATTTCTCATGGAGTAGCTTCCATTTGCTCCATTCTAATTTTTAAGGAATTATTTCCTTCAGTGAGCTTTTGTATCTCCTTTTCCATTTGGCTTTTTTTTAAGGCCTTCTTTTCCTCATTGGATTTTTGGACCTCTTTTTCTATTTGGGTAGTTTTTTTTAAGGTGTTATTTTCTTCAGCATTTTTTGGGTGTCTCCTGTAACAAGCTGTTGACTCGTTTTTTTTTTAAATTTTCTTGCATTGCTATCATTTCTCTTCCCAATTTTTCCTCTCCTTCTCTTACTTGATTTTCAAAATCTTTTTTGTACCAACTTCCATGGCCTGCAACCAATTCATATTTTTCTTGGAGGCTTTTGATGTAGGAAATTTGAAACTTTGTTGTCTTCTTCTGGTTGTATGTTTTGACTTTCTTTATCACCAAAATAAGATTCTATAGTCTGAGGTTTTTAAATAATGTTTGCTCAACTTCCAAGCCAATTACTTGACTTTTTAACTCTTTGTTAAGGTAGGACTCTGCTTCCAATGTGGAGAGTATGCTGTCCCAAGCTTGAGGGTTTTTGTGTAGTTATTTTCAGAGATACTTCTAGGGGCCTGTAAATTTTCATAATCAAATACCAATACCAAGATCAAAGGAGAGGTGTTTAGTCCTCTCCTGTCCTGTGCTCTAATCTGTGAGTCACCACAAGCACTCTTTTCTGACTTGGAACTGTGAGGAAGATACTCTCTCCACAACTGCCACAAACTGTGACATGCTAATGCTCTTCCTCACCCCAAGACTGCCTCCCAGGACTGTGACCCTGATTCAAGCAGGGCAAAACAAGAGAATCCTGCCCCAGAACCAACAGTAATGTCTCTGCAACCCCTTTCTGGTTAGCTGCTTGATTTCCCCACTGTCTGTGGACCAGGAGCTCTGGGAGCAGCCAGTGCTGCCACGGCCACTGCCACCACCACTGCTGCAGCTGCAACCACACTCTTCTCTCACCCAGGTCTGACAGACATTTCCTACTGACATTCTAAGTTGTCTTTGGGGTTTGTGTGTTGAGAAGTCTGGAAACCACCACAGCTGCGGTGATTCAGTCACCTGAGACCTGAGCCAGGTTTGCTGAGTAGCCAGCACTGGTCTGCGCTTCTCTACCAGCCTAATGCAATAGACCTTTCCTGTCAACCTTTTAGGTTTTCTTGGGCTGGAAATATGTTTCACTCTATCATTTTGTGGATTCTGCTGCTCTGGAATTTGTTTAGAATCATTTTTTATAGGTATTGTGAGGGGTTTGGGGGAGAGCTTAAGAAAGTACCAGCTTTTATTCTGCCATCTTGGCTCCACCCCTTTTTACATTTTCTTGTGACTCAGTAATATTCTATTACATTCAAATACCCTAAATTATTCAGCCATTCCTCTATTCATGGATGCCTCTATCCTCCTTATTTCCAGGTCTTTGCTACTTTAAAAGGAACTGCTATAAGTATTATACACATAAGTCCTTTAACACTTTATTTGACATCTGAGCACATATATTGATGGGTTAAAGGGGGAGTGAGTACAGTTTAGTGACTTATGGGGGATAATTTTATATAGTTCCAATTTTCTTCCTATAATAGCTTGGCAAGTAGTGCATTTGTATGCCTGTCTTCCTGAAACCTTGTCAATAATTGTCGTTAACCTCTTTTTGTTAAGTTTATGATCGAGGGGTGGCTAGGTGGCACAGTGAATAGAGCCCCAGCCCTGGATTCAGGAGGAGCTGAGTTCAAATGTGGCCTCAGACACTTAACACAAAACCTATCTGTGTGACCTTGGGCAAGTCACTTAACCCCAGTTGACCTCCAAAAAAGCAAAAAAAAATTAAGTTTATGATATGATAAATATCAGGTAAAACCAAGGGATGTTTCATATGCATTTTTCTAATCATTAGTATTTTGGAGCATTTTTTTTCATATGGATATTGATAGCTTCAATTTCTTCTTTTGAAAACTGCCTTTGGATTATTTACTTATAGGGAAATTACTGCCATTCTTGTACCTTTAAATCAGTTCTTTATTTACTTTGAATATCAGATCTTTATCACAGAAATTAGATGCAAATATTTTCCCAGTTAAGTATTTTCCTTCTAAATTTCTCTGCATTAATTTTGCTTATACAGAGCAATTGCTGCAAGATCAAAATTGTCTATTTTAGGTTTTTGGTTTATCTACCATTATTTTATTATGTCCATTTGCTTCTGTATGTTATGTACCTCATCTGTTCTATGGATAGAGTCAAATTTTTTTTAAACTTGTAATTTTGATGGCTGCTGCTTTGAAGTATACTTTGAAATGTTGTACTCCCTTCTTTTCCACTTTTTCTGTCATCATTTCCTCTGAGAATCTCAGCTTTTTTTTCTGTCATTGAATTTTGCTATTTTTTCCTTGCTCCATAAGGTAATCCTTTGAAAGTGTGATTGGTATGGTGCTGATTAAGTAAATTTAGGTAGTCATTTTTTAAAAATTATATTTACAAGGTAACCATGAGCAATTTATAGCTATGACTTATTGTTTTCTGTCTTCAGTTCTGCAGAGGGTTTTGTATTCATTAGAGTTTCTCTGTGTGTCTTGGTAATTGGACCGTTAAATATTTTATACCTGTAATTATTGTAAATGAAATTGGCCTTTCTATCTCTTTCCATTGTATTTTTCTGTGATATACAGAAAAACTGATGATTTGTATATTTTATGTCCTATTACTTTTACTAAAAATATTCTTTTTAGTAAATTTTAATGTTTTATTTCTAGGTTTCATTTTTCTATGTAGATTGTCATATCATCTTCAATAAAATAATTTTTTCCCATTTATGCCTATGCTTATTCTCTCAATGTCTTTTTTATGTCTTATTGACAAAGCTAATATTTCTAATACGGAACTTAAGGATACCTCTACCTTGATATTGCTGTTTTAGTGGACTGGTTGTGGGTAACCACTCTGGCCCTAGAAATAATTGTTTGTAATCCACCTTACCCCCTCCCTTCCTGTATGTGATTGCTGCATATAATATCTGTCTTCATATCATCAAGGTGAAATTCTAATCAGGAGAATTTCTGATGTGTAAATCTGTTCCTCATAATTAAACTAATTAATTAAATGGCTACCTGATTACTGGCACTTTGTCTCTGGCTTGCTGTTTTGTCATTCTCAGTTTAGAGACTGACTCAGTAAAATCCTGTTAATGCTATTGATATAATCATGATTTTTGGTATTTAAAAAAAATAATAGTTTTCCTAATATTGAATCAGCCTTACATTCCTTATAAAATCTAGTATAATCATATATAATATTTTCAATATGTTGCTGTAATTCTGCTGATATTCTATTTAAAATTCTTATATCAATATTTGTTCAAAGAAAAAAAGAATTCTAATATTTTGTATATTGTAAAAACTAGAAAAGGAAGAATCATAAATTATTTCTATGATATAAATCTCATCTTGATACCAAGAAAAAAGTCTTGATTTTGAAACCAAGGAAAGCAAGCAGAAAAAAGAATGTTGTAGACAAATACCTTTAACAATTTCCTCCCCTTGCTTTTTTAAGTTCTCCTGATTTTGTGCCAGCATCTTTTTGTTTCAAGGTTTTTTATTGTTGTTATTGCTGCTTTTTGAGTAAGGAACACATTATTGGACACTGCTTTCTATCTATTTTTCTGTCTTCCTCATTTTATGTGATTTTATACCATTTGAATTCACAGTTATAATTGTTAATTGTGTCTTCATTATTTTCCTTTTCTGTTCCCCATCCCTCTCTTTTCAAAGAAAATAATGTTGACAGAAGAGTGTACACAATACCTCTTTACATATTTAAGTCAATCTGCTTTTCTTCCACTTGCCCAGTCCAAATCAAAGTTCTTACATTTTCTTTCTTACCTTTTATTCCTCCTGCCATGATCACAAAGCTGCAGTTTGTTTTACTTATGATCAAGCAGTGACCTCTTTCTTAATTCTCCCCTGATCTTAATTGATTACCTTCTGTGTTTCATATACTTCTATAACAGATTCTATCTGTGTGTTTGTGTGTGTGTGTGTGTGTGTTTTCAACCCTTATTTTGTCTGTTTGAGATGAAAGTGAAGTTTGCATGTAGCCCATTCCCCCCATGTCTTCCTCCATGTTTATATAGTCATCATCTTCTTGTGAACTCTGATTATGAGATTGTAAGTCCCAATTCTTTTCTACCACTTTGTTCTCTATTTTCCTTTTTGCTTCCCTTGTTTACCCCTTTTAAGATAACCAGAATATAAAAAAAAAAACCTCACCACTTTCAGTCTCTCTTATTTCCTCCCTTGAAGGTTGTGAGGGGACACTTGTTTCTTCTGCACCTAAAACAACAAACAAATATTTATTAAGCTCCTTTTCTATGCTAGGCTGGGCATATAGGTGGTACAATGGATAGGGTGCTGGGCCAGAAGTTAGGAACACTCATCTTTCCGAGTTCAAATCTGGCCTCAGGAACTTAGTCGCTGTATGACCCTGGACAAGTAACGTAGCCCTATTTGCCTCAGTTTTGTTATCTTCAAAATGAGCTGAAAAAGGAAATGGAAAGCTACTCCAGTATTTTCTTTTTGTCTTTCTGGAGAGAGGAAGGCAGGGCAATTGGGGTTAGGTGACTTGCCCAAGGTCATACAGCTAGTAAGTTTTAAGTGTCTGAGGCCACATTTGAACTCAGGCACTCCTGACTCCAGAGCAGGTGCTTTATTCACTGCTCCATGTAGCTGCCTTCCTCACTCCAATATCTTTGCCAAGAAAACCCTAAATAGAATCACAAAAAGTCAGACGGGACTGAAAAATGACTCAACAACAACATATTTAGGCACTGTGTTAGGTGCCAGGGATACAAATACAATTAAATCATTTGTACCCATAATGAGCTTAAATTATAATAAGGTAAACAGGAAAAATAAAAAATATGTATCATAAATATAAATACATACATACATAAGTATACACACACACACACAAAGTAGCTGAATATGAGGTAGTTTGGGAGGTAGGAAATTAGCAGTTGGGAGGGATTAGGAAAGGCTTCTTTGCAGAAAATGATGCATGCACTTTAAAGAATGAGAGGAGGAAGTGGGTAGTGCATTCCAGGCATAAGGTATGGCCCATGTAAAAGCATGGAGATAGGAGATTATTATGAGTGAAAAAATATAGAAAAAAAGTTTGTCTAGGGGAGACACAGGTGCACCTAAACAGGAGTGTGTGTGCACACACACATGCAGAAATGTCTACTTGTAGAACTTTTAAGTTTAAACTGATGAGTTTATATTTTATTCTATGGGCAATATGAAACCATTGAAGTTGATTGAGTAGGGGAATCATGTTAAGAGCTTCTCTTGAGGAAAATTATTTTGACAACAGTATGTGGGACAGACAGGAATGGTAAGAGGTTTGAGGCAGCAAGAGCAATTAGGAGGGATTCAATAAATTTGAGCTGTTTATATTCCTATATGGGAAGGTCATATGTGTAACTCCTAAGAACTTTATTATCATTAGGACAGTTAAATGGAGTTTACATAGACAAAGGGCATAGAAGTATGTAGATTTTGTTGAAATGATTTCCAAAATAACTGAAGGAGTAAGAAAGAGGATGTATTGGGAGACTCGGGAAGGAAGAGGTAAAATGGGAGATAATTATTTCATATAAAAGAGGCATTACAAGGAAGAGCTTTACAGTACAGGGGGAAAATGGGGTGGTGGTGGTGGGAATACTTGAACTCCCCCTTGTCAGAATTGGTTCAAAGAGTGAAAGATACATTAGCACACACATTTCTTTGAACTGTAACTTCCCCATTAGGTAAATAGGAGGGGAAGGAGATAATACACAAAGGGGTGGGAGAGGGATAATAAAAAGGAAGATAGATTAAGGGAGACGGTAGAATAGAGCAAATAGTAGAATAGAACAAAATAGACTTTTGAGGAGGGACAGGATAAAAAGACAGAAATAGAAGAAAATGGGATAGAGATGTGAGAAGTAGCAAAGGGTTAAGTTTCCACAGAACCGCAAAAATTGCTGAAATAAGGCTACTGATAAAAGTACTACACAATAGCCTTGGGAAGAGTCGAGGCAGTAGTTTTGGGAAGATGTTGGATTCCCAGTTCCTGTAGAACTTTTAGGTAATACTAAAAGCAAAATGATGTAAAATAAAAAGGAGCTGGCAGCAACAGGTGGATTTGACCAATTAGAAGGCCTTGGGACTCACAGACCCAGATAAGGGCACATATAGGTTAGATTGGTGGAGGGGGGTCAGTATTCTGGGGTTGCTACTATGCTTACTTAATGAACCTCATATATTATGTATATTATCTAACAGAATTAGAGCCTCATTAGTAATTATGTATGGTAATGGAGAGGTGTACACAGAAGAGAAGGAATCAATCTATTCTCTGAAGGGAGTGTCTGCACCAAAATACTATATAAAACTTCCTTGTCCTTTGTTTCCTGGACTCCTCTGTCCACAAGAAGGACAGGGTCCACTTCTGGCCAGAAGGTGATCAATTCCTTTGCCTTTCTCCCTAAAAAATTATTTTGATATCAGATTTTTGGTGTCAGTTGTGTTTTTGCTTTTCCAAGTTGGCATTTCCAACAAATGGTGCTCAAACAGGGATAGGATAAGCAGATTTGGGAGGGGACTGGATAAGACCACAGGAAGGGTACTCCCCTCGCTTTTCAGTGGTCCTGTGGGTTGAATCTGTCCCCACCCAAACTTGTGGTGTTGAACCGATGGGCAGAAATCCAGAGGAATTGGGGGAATTAAGGAAAGTCAGCTGATGCATCACGCAAGTCAGTATACAAGCAAAGGTAAGGTTCTTTATCATTTTCACCTAGAGTCTGAGCAAGGCAACCAGCCTTAACCACGCCCTCAGAGGTTATCTGCAGGGGATCTGTGCAGAGGGGTATGTGGGTGGCTGTAATTAGCAGCCAGCCTTGACCAGATTTTTTGGAATGTAAGAGAATGTAGGTAGTCTGAGTAATGAGTTTGAAAGACTGGGAAAGAGAAATAAATGTTTGAACAAAAATATGAAAGTTAGGAAAAAAATTCTGTTTGGGAATGAATGGGGGTGAACTGGGCAATAATGCTAAGTGCCTTCCCCTCCATCCCGGGGTGCTCTTGTGCTCGTATAAAATGGTTTAAGCATGTTGACAGGATTCAAGGAAGTTTTTGCTTTAAATGGAAAGGCTGAAACTAAAAATATTTGGCCTGATTTGTTATGCAACAGACAAAGTGATGGAAAGTTAGAAGAAATTATGTTTTTCTGCTTTTCAGTATGGATCAGAGGGTGGTTATTGAATTTTAAATAGGCATCAATTATGATTAAGATACGGTGTTTTGTAAACATAATTGTAAAGGTGCTTGGCATAATATTTGGTATAAATCAAAAATGCTAGTGTAAACTGTATAAGCTAAAGTTAATTGCTTCATGTTTGTTAACTTTATGTGGAATTTTCTTTAGGTGTGAATTTTATGCCAATAGTTATGAGGTATAAAAGAATGGATGAATGATTTTCTGTGTGAAGCAATTTTGAAACACATTCAACTAAATTAAGGTCACCAGATTGGTAATTAATTGGTTTTGATTTCAAAGTTTAAATTTAAGTATATGATTATTGTTTATAGTATTGTTACATTTCTAGGTTTTCTTTTACTATGTAACTGAGTAAATAGTTGTATTATTTGTGTTATAAGAGAAGCAATTTTGGGGGTGGCTAGGTGGCACAGTGAATAGAGTACTGGCCCTGGAGTCAGGAGGACCTGAGTTCAAATCCAGCCTCACACACTTAACACTTACTAGCCTTGTGACATTGGACAAGTCACTTAACCCAAATTACCCTACTTTCCCCTCCTCCTCCTCCGAAGATTCTCTTACAGTCTAAATGCTCTTAAATTGAGAATTATACTGTCGGAGGAAAAGGAAAATGATGAATAGGGCATTCTGATCATGTGTTATAATATCCTGAAGTATTGTAATTTAAGAAATCATAAGCTTTCAAGTCTGTCTTGGTTTAAAAGGAAGTTTCACTTAAGATTGTTTTGCTGTCATTTATGAAATTTGTGAAGTTGTTAAATAAGCTATTTGGAGTTACTTTATAAATCAAGCATTTACAAAGGTATGCTTGTAAAAGTAATTATTGGTAATTATGTGAAGAAAAGGCCCTGTGAAATCTCCTCTTGTAAGTTTTTTTACTTATGTGGAAAAGGTTTTATGACTAGAGAATTTAGGAATTGTGTTGTAGATAATATCCAGGATAAAACTTCTTGGAAAAGGGAAATACTCTTATGAAGAAATGTGTTACAAGATCTTTGGTATGAGGTGATAGGGAATAGATTAGCAGACAAGAAGGCTAAGGAGGCTGCCCTGTTCATAGAATCTATAAAGATGTATGTGTTAGTTCCTCAGGTCCCTAAGGTCATAAAAGCTGAAAAGGAATTTTTTACTTAGTTTGGGAAGATTTAAACTGAGAAAGGCCATTGGTTATCGCTTGATGGGAGAGAAATGGTTAATCAACAAATAATTTTGCCAATTGTGGAAACACACAATCAGGAAAACACAAGACCTAGCAGCTTCTACATTAAGGGATTGAAGGGCTTGGAATATGATATTCTGGAAGTCAAAGGAGCTAGAATTAAAACCAAGAATCACCTACTCGGCAAAACTGAGTACAATGCTTCACAGGAATATATGATCATTCAATGAAATAGAGGACTTTCGAGCATTCTTGATGAAAAAACCACAGCTGAACAGAAAATTTGACTTTCAAATACAAGAATCAAGAGAAGCATGAGAAGGTAAACAGGAAAAAGAAATCATAAGGAATTTATTAAAGTTGATCTATTCACATTCCTACATGAAAAAATGATAATTATAACTCATAAGACTTTTCTCAGTATGAAGATAGTTGAAGGGAATATATATGTGTATATATGTATACAATACATATATATGTATGTAAAGGAGGGTGTATGTGTATATAAATATATATGTGAGTGTGGGCGTATGTATGTTCATGTATACATAGAGGACACAGGATGAATTTAATACAGAGGGATGATATCTAAAAAATAAAATTAAGAGTTGAGAGAGGGATTTATTGGGAGAAGGTGAAAGGGAGAGATAGATTAGGGTAAAATATCTCATATAAAAGAGGCAATATAAAACTGTTACTATGGAGGGGAAGAACAGGAAGGTGACAAGAAATGGGACAACCTTACTCTCATTGAATTTGGCTTAAGGAGGGAATAACATACACACCCAATTTGGTATCTTACCCTACAGAAAAATAAGGGGGGGGTAGGGAATAAGAGGGGGGATGATAGAAGGGAGGGCAGATTGGAGGAGAGTAGTTAGAAGCAAAAATTTTATAAAGGGATAAGGGCAAAGGAGAAAATTAGAATTGTTGGGGGTTGGGATAGAATGGATGGAAATATAGTCTTTCACAGTATAACATTTATGGAAATGATTTGGGTAACTATACATGTATAACCTATATTGACTTGTTTATCTTCCCAGTGGGGGTGGGTAAGGAGGGAAGAATGGAAAAAATCTGGAACTCAAAGTTCTAAAAACAAATGTTTAAAAGAAAAAAAAATGTTTTTGACATGCAACTGGGAAATGGGATATGCAGGCACTGGGGTATAGAAATCCATCTTGCCCTACTAAAAAAGGGGGGGTGATTGGGGAGGATATAAGAGAGAACAGATTGAGGGAAGGAGTTTTCAGTAGGCTTGCTATTTCGGGGTGGGGGAAAGGGGAAAGACGGGGATAAAAAACTGTGACTCATAATTTTGTGGAAATGAATGTTGAAAACCAAAAAGAAATTAATTACTAAAACTGTAAAAAAAAAAAAAAAGAATGAGGTAATGCCCATTCAGTAAATAGGCCTCTTTAAGAGGTCTCTTACTTTATTTTAATGGGTCTCTTATTTAAAATTAGGCTCTTTAAGTCCAGGGATGGCCCCTTTAATTAGAAAACAAATCAGGCTTGAAAAGAAAGACCCTCAGGGTTGCTGTTCCAAAGAACAGTTGCAGTTATCTTTGACATTCACTGTAATTTAGGAGGGGCCAAAATACAGCCATTAAGTGGAGCTTGGGCAGGGACCTATTGCGATCAAATCTATGAATTTCAAAGTGAACTGGGTTTAAGGTCTTGTGGAAGAGGAAAGAGGAAGGAAAGAAGGAAGGAAGGAAGGAAGGAAGGAAGGAAGGAAGGAAGGAAGGAAGGAAGGAAGGAAGGAAGGAAGGAAGGAAGGGAGGGAGGAAGGGAAGGACACAAACCCAAAGTTAAGGGGGAAGCTTCTGGCCATTAAAATTAGGGAGAGGGTCCAGTAATCCTGTCCAAAATCTGGTCACTGGATCCATATGGATTTGGAGAAGAAAGTGAGGTTGGTGACCTCACTCAAATCAAATCAAACCAAAGTCAAGAGCAAGTCGTGTCATGATTTCCTTGATGCTGATGGGGGAAAAGCTCTGGGAAACCCCTTGAACTCTGATTGAATCCTTCCACATAATGAGGCATTTGCTTGAGACCATAATCTTTTCATTATCATTAGGCCCAAATCTCTGTTACTCTTAACCTAGTCTAGTCCTCCATTATCCAGCTACTTCCCAGGCTGGATCCTATCAAAATATCTGTACTCAAACCTGTTACCCTTAAACTAGCCTAGCTCTCTGTTGTCTGTTATCTCCAGGTAGCCTTCATCTGTTTCCCACCCTTAATCCCATTTCTGGAGTATGACCTCAGTTCCTCCCAGACTCCTCCTCAAGACCCTCCCCAAACCTCTCCTCCAGATCACCCCTAGATCCCTCCCACAGTCTTTCTGTATATAAGATCCATCTTTCCTCCATGAAGGTGCTGAGATTCAATCTAAAGCAGACTCATTCTGTGTCAGATTGTTCTGTCCTGCTTGTCAATACAAGCATCATAAACACTTAGACTCCTTAAGAGTCTACCCATCGGGGCGGCTAGGTATTGCAGTGAGTAAGAGCACCAGCCTGGAGTTGAGAGGACCTGGGATCGGTTCCCGTTCCTGCCTCAGATACTTAACACCCACACAAAATAACTGGCCATGTAACCTTGGGGAATTTACTTAACCCCAATTGCTTAAAAAAAAAAAAGTCTACCCATTATGGTGAATCTTTAATATACTTTGCTTTACTTTGGCTGAGAGAAGACTTGAGTCAAATTCATTTGGCAGGATCTGGTGTGTTGGTATTTTGAGGTCTTGATCACCTTTAAACCCCAAACCTCAACAATGCCATGGTCTTCTTTGAAAAGGAAGGACAAACGCAACCTGTGAGTAGTCTGAGCTACCTGAATGGGGACACAGCTAGTTGGGTAACTCAGCTTCTCCTCTCCTTCTCCCTCTCTCTCTCTCCCTTTCTCTCCCTCTCCCTCTCCTCATTCTCCTTCTCCTCGCCAAAGCTACCCATTTAACTTGGGCTTTATTGGCTAGATCTCTCTCTGTCTCTCTCTCTCCGTCTTTGTCTCTGTCTCTCTCTCTCTCTGTCTCTGTCTCTCTCTTTCTCTCTTTCTTCTTTCACAAAACCTTAAACCTACTTCACTCTGAAGCTCATAGATTGAACCACAATAGGTCCATGCCCAAGCTCCACTTAAATGGATGTATTATGGGGCCTCCTGTCTTACAGTAAATGTTAATGGTAAATGTTTCTCTTTGGAACAGCAACCCTGAGGATCTTTTCCTTTAAGTTTGATTTTTTTTCTAATTAAAGGGGCCTTTAAATTAAAGACTCACTTCTTAAAGAGGCCTGTTCACTGAACAGGTGTTACCTCTCTCTAAGTGAGTATGTGAAAAGGGACAGGGTTTCCCATTGCATCCTGGGTCGTTTCCAGTCATCCTGATGAATATCAGAAGAAAGTAAGGCTGGTGATCTCCACAGCCCTCCCTCATTCAAATCAAAGTCAACTGCAAATCATGTCATCATTTCCCTGATGTCATGACCATCTTTGGAAACAAAGGAGAAAAAAAAAACCGCACATACTTACTACCCTGCTTTAGAACCCTATCACTTCTCAGTAGTCTCTTGCAACAATCTTATTGTTCCCTGTAGTGCCAACTCTAAGTGGTTTCTTATGCCAGCCCTAAAATGATGCACCAGACAGTGGAAGTGCAAAAATCGGGGGCCAGGCAAGATTCATCAATGCAATCATTTATTGATACTATGAGCAAGGTTTTTATAGAGTAATGAAACAAATAAGGTAACTATAGGTCACTAGGCTTTCCAGTACGTTTTGTTCAATTTCAAGATGCCAGACAGTGTTGTCAAGTAGGGCTTGACGGTAATCATATCTTTGCTATTTCCATACCCAATGAATAGCATCTAACAATGTATAATAATCATAAAAGGCAGCTAGAATCTGGCTAGAATCCCAGAACAGGACAGAGCCCTGGATCTCAGATACCAGGCAAGCTCTGATTTACAGCCACTTCTCATGGGAAAACCAGTACTAGACAGGATGGAGTGGTCACATCACTGGAAAACCTGGAGCTAACTTTTCTAGGACCAGACTGATTCCTGGATCAGATATTTTGGCTCCTTTCAGTTCTCTGCTTCCTGTTTCTCCACATCCCAGTCCTTCCTAGTCTATTCCTCTGTAAAATTGATTTTTCAAAAGTATAGGTCTGATCAAGTCATCTCTCAGTAAACTTGAGATTTGCTCCCTATTATCTACAGGATCAAATATAAAATCTTCTCTTTGACATTTAAAGCCGTTTACAATATGTCCCCTTCCTACCTCTTTAATCTTCTTACACTTTGGATTCCCCTCCACACACAAAGAGAGTTAGAATAACTCAAGGTAATATTGGAAGACTATATAATGACTGTAGCCCTTTTGTATCTTTTCTCTTGGCACTGGGGACTAACTATATGTGCAATCTGTTCCTCTCATAAGAAACCATGCAACTTAGATAATCCCATTTCTCTTGATAAAAATAATAAACAAAAAACAAAACCTCCTATTACCAAACTTGAATTTAGAAGCACCCCCTGAATTTTACGCTGCCTGGGAAATCCTCCTTACTAAAAGGATAACTGAAATGTCCTCTTCAATCTATGAGTATGGACTTCAGAATTTCCCAGGCTGGGTGCAAATAACTTTGAAAGGCAACCCTCTTCATGTCTGACCATGTGGATCACCTTTCCAAAGCTATCATTTTTTAGGCAGAGTGGTTATGCCACTGTCTCTCAGAGGCTAGGTCAGGAACTTGGGTATTCAGGAATTTTTCTCTTGTCATGTGGGTGAAAACACTTGTAGTTTTTAATGCCCTTCTTCCTGAAGGTAGTCATTAACAGTTTCAGGCATGGTTGATGTGAATGAGGTCCTACTTACTCACCCAGCTAAGAACCATTTTTGATGTAGGTCTTCTGCTTTTTTAGTATCTTTCCTGAAACCAGGTCAAAGTAAAATAAGAAATAGAGACAATTAAGTATAATGTTTTCCATAGATCAGAAAAAAGATAAGTGTCTTAAGAGAGGAACAAATAGTTATTTAGAAAATAAGAGAATATAAGATGGAGTAAGAGCAGGGACTTATTTGAGCTCGCCCCCAAACCCCTCCAAATACCTGTAAAAATGACTCTAAACAAATACTAGAGGTGTAGAACCCACAAAATGACAGAGTGAAGAAAATCTCCAGCCCAAGTCAACCTGTAGGGATGACAGGGAGAGTCTGTCACAATGGAGTGGGAGTGGAGAGCACCATCTGGTGTGGGCCACACCAGCACAGACAGGGCTGGAACAGTCCCCAGGGGACTGAATCTCTAGCAACTTTGGTGGTGTCCAGACTTCTCAACCCACAAACACCAAGGACAGCATAGAATGTCAGTGGGAAAACTTTGTGGGACCTGTGTGAAAGAGGAGTAGAGAGCAGCAGGGATCCAGACCCAGCCCTGGGGTTGTTTAGGTGGTGGTGGTGGTGGCAGCAGCAACAGCAACTACTGCTACTGCTATTGCTTCCAGAGCTCTGGGCCCACAGACAGTAGGGGATCAAACAGCTGATACAAAACCCCTGAACACTAGCACAGTACAACCCCACACCTCTATTGGAAGCAGAATACTACCCTGACAGAGCTAGAAAGTCAAATATTTGGCTGGGAAGATGAGCAAACAGAGTAAAAAACATTAGACTATAGAATCTTACTTTGATGAAAAAGAACGGAACATAAAACTAGAAGACCACAAAGTCAAAGCTCTTTCATCAAAAGCCTCCAAGAAAAATATGAATTGGTCACAAGTGATGGGATAGCTTAACAAGAATTTTGAAAATCAAGTAAGAGAAGTAGAGGAAAAATTGGGAAGAGAAATGAAAGGGATGCAAGAAAATCATGAAAAATGAGTCAGCAGCTGTCTAAAGGATACCCCCCAAATACTGAAGAAAATAACACCTTAAAAATAGACTAACCCAAATGGCAAAAGAGTCCAAAAACTGATGAGGAGAATGCCTTAAAAAAGTAGAATTGGCCAAATGGAAAAGTAGGTCCAAAAGATTGCTGAAGAGTACAATTCCTTCAAAATTAGAATGGAGCAAATGAAAGCTAATGACTTTATGAGGAGTCAAGATAATGTAAAACAGATCCAAACAAATGAAAAAAGTAGAAGGCAATGTGAAATATCTCACTGGAAAAACCACTGACCTGTAAAATAGATCCAGGAGAGATAATTTAAAAATTATTGGGCTACCTGAAAGCCACGATCAAAAAAAGAGCCTAGAAGTCATCCTTCAAGGAAAATTGCCCTGATATTCTAGAACCAGAGGGCAAAATAGGAACTGAAAAAAATCTATTGATTGTCTCTTGAAAGAGATCCCAAAAGGGAAACTAGGAATATTGTAGCCAAATTCCAGAGTTCCCAAAGTCAAGGAGAAAATACAGAAAACAGCCAAAAAGAAAACATTACATATATATATACACACACACATATATACACACACACACATATATACACACACACACATATATACATATACACATATTTAACATTTGATTTTAAAATTTTGAATTCCAGATTCATTCCCTTCCTCCGTTGTCACCCACCCTTACTGGGAAGATAATCAATTCAGTATAGATTGTACATGTGTATCTATGCAAAACATTACCATAGTAGATATATTGTAAAAGACTGATCATATTCCCCTCCCTCCTATCCCACCTCCCACTTGTTCTATTCTTTACTTTAATCTTGTCCCTTTTCAAAAGTGAGTTTTTCCAACTTCCCTCCCCCCAGCCTGCCCTCCCTTCCATCATCCCCCCTCTCATCCCCTTCCCCCCTACTTTCCTGTAGGGTGAGATACCCTTTTAAGTGTGTATGTCATTCACTCACTGAGCCAAATGCAATGAGAATAAGGCTGACCCATTCCCTTTTGCCTTCCTATTCTCCTCCATTGTAACCATTTTCCTTTGCTTCTTCTATATGAGATAATTTACCCCATTCTGTCTCACTCCATCTCCTCTCATTATATTCCTCTCTCACTTCTTAATTTCACCTTTTAAGTCTCATCCCTTCCTATTAAATTGGTCCTGTGTCCTCTATCTATGTATACCTGTAAACATATATACACACATTTACATAGGTATTCATATGCCCGTATACCCTCCAATATAGACATATGTGTATATATATATAATATATATTTCTATTCCCTTCAACTATTTTCATACTGAAAAAAGTTTCATCAGTAACAATTATCATTTTTCCATGTAGATATGTTAATAGTTCAACTTTGATCAGTGGCTTATGATTTCTTTTCCCTGTTTACCTTCTCAAGTTTCTCTTGCTTCTTGTATCTGCATGTCAAATTTTCTACTCAACTCTGGTTTTTTCAGCAAGAATGCTTGAAAGTCCTCTATTCCACTGAATAACCATATTTTCCCCTGAAACATGATACTCAGTTTTGCTGGGGTAGGTGATTCTTGGTTTTAATCCTGGCTCCTTTGACCTCTGGAGTATCATATTCCAACCCTTTGATCCCTCAGTGTAGAAGCTGCTAGATCCTGGGTTATCCTGATTGTGTTTCCACAATATTCAAATTGTTTCTTCCTGGCTGCTTGTAATATTCTCTCCTTGATCTGGGAATTTTGACACCTGGCTAGAATATTCCTAGAAGTTTTCTTTGGGGGATCTTTTTCAGGAGGTGATTGGTGGATTCTTTCAACTCTATTTTGCCCTCTGGTTCTAAAATATCAGGGCAGTTTTCCTTGAGAATTTTTTGGAGGATGATTCCTGGGTTCTTTCTTTGACCATAGCTTTCAGGTAGTCTGATAATTTTTAAATTATCTCTCCTGGATCAGTCAGTTCCAGGTCAGTGGGTTTTCCAGTGAAATATTTCACATTGCCTTCTATTCTTTTATTTTTTAGGATCTGTTTAACAGCATCTTGATTTCTCATAAAGCCTCTAGCTTCCATTTGCTCCAATCTAATTCTGAAGCAATGATTCTCCTCAGTGAGTTTTTGAGATTCTTTTTTAATCTGGCAAATTCGGCATTCTTCTCCTCATTGCCTTTTTGAGCCTCTTTTGCCATTTGAGTTAGTCTGTTTTTTAAGGTATTATTTTCCTCAGTCAGGCTGTTGACTCTCATTTCATAATTTTCTTGCATCGTTCTTATTTTTCTTCTTAATTTTTCCTCGACTTCTCTTATTTGCTTCTTAAGGTCCTCTCTGGCCTGTAACCAGCTCGTATTTTCTTGGAAGGTTTTGGTGCAGGAGTTCTGACTTCACTGTATTCCTCCTGTTCTGTGCTTTGATACTTTTTGTCACCAAATAAGAGTGTAAGGTTGGGGTGCTCTGTTTATTTTGTTTCCTTTGCATGCTCATTTCACCACTCAGTCACTGGGCTTTTTGCCACAGTAAGACTCTGCCACCAGACACGGGAGCTTCATCCCAAATGCTGGGGTTTTCTCTGCTGCCAACAGTTTTCATTGGGTACCCTCTCTGAAGCCTCCACATGCTCTGGCAAGCTGGTCATGCACCCCAGGACCTCCACCCTAGACAGCGATCCAGATTCAAGCAGGATAAAACAAGAGCAATTACCCCTCAGACTGGTTGCTTTGTCCCTCTACTTTGTCCCTCTAATGGCCAGGAGTTGAATCTGCCATGTGCTGGCGGCTACATGCCTGCAGTCCCTCAGCTGCTTCTCGCTCTAGTGGCAAAAGCTGACTCACTCCAAACTAATGGATTCCAAAGACCACACTGCTCTGACCTTTCACTGTGTCCTTAGCATCTATGTGTTGATAATTCTGGAACCTGCCACAGCTGCTGGTTATCTGCAGTGGGTGGTTGGTTATACCTGCCCTGGGGCTAAAAATTCGGCCTCCTGTGGGGCTGGGGTTGGCTCCCAGGGTATTGTCCTGCCTGCTGGCTGCTTGCTGCCGGCCCGCTGGGCTGTCCTCAGCGGGAGGTTACTTTTTCTGTGTCATTTTGTGGGTTCTGTAGCTCCAAAGTTTGTTCAGAGTCCTCTTTTTCATGAATTGGGGGAGGTGGAAGCTGGAGCCTAGCGGAAGTCCTGTTTCTATTCTGCCATCTTGACTCCACCCCCCTCAAGTATTCTTAATGAAAAGATCAGAGCTGAATAGAAAATTTGACTTTGAAATACAAGAATCAAGAGAAACATGACATGGTAAACAGAAAAGAGAAATCTTAAGGGACTTATTAAAGTTGAACTGTTTACATTCTTACATGGAAAGATGATATTTTTAATTCATGAGACATTTCTCAATATTAGGGCAGTTGGAGGGAAAAGATAGATGGATACATGGATACATGGATGGATGGATGGATGGGTGGATAGATAGATAGATGATAGATAGATAGAATAGATAGATAGATAGATAGATAGATAGATAGATAGATAGATAGATAGATAGATAGATAGATAGATAGAAAAATAAATAGATAGATGGCCCAGGGTGAGTTGAATATGAAGTGATGATATCTAAAAAATAAAGTTAAGGAGTTAGAGAGTGTAATGAAAATAGGAATTTGAAGATCTTCCCTGCCCCATAATAGATATAGGGAAGAGTTTGAAGACTTCCCCCAAGGAAAGCATAATTGGAGGGGAGAGAGTCAGGAAGTAAGTAATAAGAAAAATAAGGGGGAGAGTAGGGGAAAAGAATGAAATTAGCAAAGATTAAAAGATGAAATATGAAAGACCTTGAACACAGATAAATCAACAGGAAATACAATAATAAAGGGAAATACAGCCTCCATATTTAGTAAATGCATTCAGGCATCTATGAATAAATCCTGCAAAGTAAAGGAAAATGATTCAACACTTAATGAGGCAGAATATCTTGTGATATTTGAGGAATAGTTTAAAAAAGAATGAAAATTATGAGAGCAGAATTTATGTCCTGCACAGCAAAATAAAATAATAAACAGAATAAAAAACTTGTATCTGCAAAGAAACAAAACATAATTTAATTTAATTTAAAACATTTTAATTCCCATTAAATGTGGAATGCAAATACACAGAAGTGAAAGACAACCTAGAAGAAGAGGAGCAAAAACCAAGAACTTAAAAAAAAACTATGTTTACTATACAAGCAAAACTGGGATGTGTGTGTGTTTGCATATGCAAGCCATAGAAACAAAAGACCTTCAAATGCAAAGGAAAAGATATTCAAATAATGTGAAATTATTCTGTACCCACTAGAAAATAAAAGAAAGGAATGGAATGTATTCTGAAGAGTAACTCAAGTCAGGATGCAACCTGGGGTTACCTGTCCTGTAAATTTGAGCTTAACCACACAGAACAAAAGATGAATGGTTAATAATAAAGAAGAATTTGAAACATTTTTATAAAGAAAACCATAACTGAACAGATTTTTTACTTCTTTACACCCTAAACAACAGAAATACAGGAGGAGTGATCAAATGCATACAGCAATAACAACAGAGTGACCAAAGAACAACAAATAAGAGATTTCTTTTTGAATGTCACAAGGAGTCAGGAGTGAATAGAGAAATCTGGTACAATTAACAGAAGTAAACAGGATAGGCAATTGGAATGCATTATGTACAGAAACTATTGATATGCTTCCTATAAGTAAATGCCTCTTTTGTTGGTGTACATTTAAACATGGAAGGGTACATGAAAGGGAGAGAGGGAACAGGGCAATGGAGGTAGAGGAGTGATTGATGCACTGGGATCAAGTTAAGGGCTAATAATGAGGAAAAGATGACTTGTGTGATCTCACAGAGAGAAACTATTATCATCCCAGAGCTTTTGGGGGCGATTGAAACCTGGAGGATTTGGAGGACTTGGACACAAGGAGGAGGCTTCCAAGCAAATGTGGAAAAAAAAGTTACCAAGATATCAGTGGAGTAGGGAAGTGTTCTACCATGGGGCAGTGTCCTCTCTAACACCTGCATTGACATTGTTCTTTGAGTGAGGCAAATGAACAAAGGAAATTCATGGGATTAACCCTATGAAGCAGTGGTAGAAACCACCTGCAGGGCAGAGTCTAGAATGGATACCTTGGAAGACTTGATTGCATGAAGAATACAGAGAAAAGGGAGAAATGAAATAATTATAGGTGTCGTGAATCAGAGAATAAGGGTCAGTAGACAAAAAGAACAGGGGGATACTGAAGAAAGTGAAAAGTACTTTCTGGAAAGGAACACAAAAATGAAAGGAAAAAAATCCTAATCAACAGAACTTGCTGAAAAGGAGGAGATGAAGGGGATGAATCTACCTGAATGAGAGGGAAAAAAGAGGGAGAATACACACACACACACACACACACACACACTCATACCCATTCACCCACCCACCCACACAGAATACACAAAACTCTCAGGGAAAAGGGCTAACAAATGAGAAGAGAGAACCAGAGATGAGGGGAAGAGAGCCAGTGGGAACAGGGTCATCTGTAAAGTAACTGAAGGAATTTAATATGTTTATAATATAATATAACATAAATAATAATATGTTTCATGGATTAAGAATATCATCTCTCCACATAGAAATTTAATGTTTTCCCCACTACCAAAAATTTTTTTGAAAAATATTTTGAAAAAAATAATCCCCACCAATTTTAGAGACAGATGGAGCAAAAAAATAAACCTAACTTTTATAACTTTAAATGTGAATGAAGTAAATCCAATAAAATAAAAGAGTGACGGATTGTATAATAAAAACCCTTGCAATATGTAAAAGAAATGTATTTAAAAAGCAAAGAAATACAAAAAGTAAAGCTTAGAGAATGGAAAAATATTTCTCTACATCAGGTGAATCTTTTCAAAAAGCAAACATACCATGAGTTGCCATCATGCTATCAGAGAGTGAAAACAAATATTAAAAAAAAAATGGATGAACAAGGAAATTGTATTACTCTGAAGGGAACCATAAACAATAAAACAAAATCATATATACACATATATGTGTGTATTTATGTATACACACATACATACATACATATGTGTGTATTCAAAATACTTTAGCATCCAAATTCATTAAGGAAACATCTGAGTTTCAGAAAGACATAGACAATAACAAAATAGTGACAGGAGACTTAAATATCCCTCTGTCAGTTTTTGAGAAGTCTCACAGAGAGATAAACAAAAATGAAAATATGGAACTGAACAAATTTCTGAAGAAATGAGTTAAAAGACTTATGGCTTCTTCTAAATAGGACAGAGAAGAATATGCATATTTTTCTGTTCCACACAAAACCTTTACAAAAAATCGAACATGTCTTAGGGTGTAGAGGTATTGCAAACAAATATTAAAAGGCAGAAATAGTAAATGCATCCTTTATAGACCCAATGAAAATAGAAATTGGTTTAGGGACAACAAACAAAAGATATAGATCCAAATGGAAACCTAATGATGAAATCTTAAATAATGAGTGGTTCAAAGGAGAAATCATAGAAATGATAACTATGTAGAAAAAAAATGTTTGATGAAACTATAACAAAACTCAATAGATTTGCCCAAAATCAAGAATGTTACCCAAGGCCTGATGAGACTGTGTTTCAGTTTTATAATCACTTAGTAGAGGCCTTTGATGCTAACTCCAGCTTAGGCCATGATCAGGAAGGAGGGAGCCATACTCATTTCCTCTTCTATTTTGTTAATAACCTCCAGTCTTCCATATCACAGAATATCAAAATCACTCAGCCAGAGTGGCAGCCTAAACAACTACAGTTGTAGCTGATCTCACCTCCCAGCTTTCCCAGATCTTAGAGGCCTAGATGGAAGAGGACCTTAGAGGGAAAAAGAGCTCCAGGCTATAAAGGATCAATTTTATATACAGTGCAGCTTAAACAGCTGATGACTCCCATCCCCAACCCCCCCCCCCCCCATTCCTGGTACTGTGAGGGACCACAAGCCTGGTACATGTCACTATTGCAAAAAGCCAGGGCATTAGAAGTGTGACTATAGGATCTGCCTCAGGGTTATGCAGAATAGGGAATATCAGGGATATCAAGGCCATCCCCTGCAACTACAGGGGTACTCCGAGGAAAGTTTGCAGAATATAGTCCCCATCTGCCTCTCTTTGCTCCTCTCTCAACTAGGAGGGATGTCCATGGTAATACAGGGTCATCCCATCTCTGCCTTGGTGGATACAAGGGCCACCCTGTCAGTGTTGGATCCTTGCAAATTTCCCATCCCCCTTCCTCTTGAGTAAGAACCTATTGGTGGTGGGGGTTTCTAATAAGCCCCTCCAAGCTATTCAAGACCTACCCTCTCCCTGTCTTTCTTGGACAGGATGACTCCAGCACACTTTCTTCCTTGTCCCTAAGTCTCCTTGTCACCTCATTGATCTACAATATCCTATCTTTCCTCTCTGCCATGCTGTTTCACCCCTGCTGCCTTTTAGCTGAAACATCACTCTTCTATTGTAGCCCTATCCCTCCTGCCTCAGTCAGAGGCACCTGGGATCCTTGGTGAAACTCTGCCCCTTGTTGAAATCCCACCCCAGTTATGGTCCATGGACCATGTGGGAATCTCTACAAATAAAAGTTCAAGTTGACCCCTCATGCCGTCTCCCATGTCTCACCCACTACCTGCTTTTCCATGCCACTATCGAAGGTGCTAGGCCCGTACTCCAGAGTTAAATTTCAAAGGTATTAGTTTGTCATCTGTAACACCCCTGTTTTCCTTCTTAGGAAGCTTTGTAACTAAGGCTGGCATCTTGTCCAAGAACTCTGTATCATTAATGGCATTGTTCTACCTCACTGACCCTTAGTCCCTAATTCCCATACCTTTTTATCTCTTGTTCCTCTGTCTGCTACTATGTCCATTCCCGTCAATCTTTGCAGTGTCTTCTTTTCTATCACCATGCATCCCTCCAGCCAATACCTTTTTTTGCTTTTACTTAGGAAGGACTACAATACACCTGGACCATTGTTCCTTAGGTACCTAATTAACATTCTCATAAAACTCCAAATGTTCCCATGTCTGAGTAAAAATAATTATGGTGACACATACTTAAAAAATTAAAGTATCCATTTAATTTTTACTTCTTTGCAATCTCTCTAGGAGATATTTTACATTTCTCTCTGTCTCCTTGGCTCTTTGCTGGTGGTATGGCTCTTTATGTGTGATTTTCTTCTAAATGCTTGTGAATTGTTAGATACTTTTATTTCCCATTGCTTATAATTATTGTCAAACATAAAACCAGAAGAAAGGATCCTTGGAGGCAGCTGTTGGAAAACAAATGACTCAGTGGGTATGGCTTCTGATTGAGATGATGGAAGGGTAGGTGATGGGTGTGAATGACTGTCAAATTCGTCAAGATGAGAAGTGGAGCATGCCTTTGATTGGGAAATTTGAAGGACAAATTTGAACCCTATTTCCTCTGAAGAACCAGGCATACGCATTGGTGTGACCAGAAGTTTTGCCTGACAAGAATTTTTTCCTCCATGACCATGGAAACAGCCATTTGGGATCCAAGAGGCACAAACTAAACAGACTTTATAACAGCACGATAGATGTCGAGTAGATTGATGCATAGCCCCTCTTATTTGCCTCAGGAGAATCTGCTTATGGATGTCATTTTTTATCTTTTCCTCAGGGATGGATCTGATGATATCATTAATAGTGTTGGTAGGGACAGATCCACCCTCAATGATGTATGGTTTGATGTATTTTAAAGACCATGTGGCTTTGGTATTTGTTACATTTGGAATCTGGCATTGGAACCCAGATTGAAGCTCATTATGGTGGTCAGAGCTTAGTGAAACCTGACCAGAGTGGGTTGTTGGAATTCTGGGCTCAAACCCAAGATCTGGGAGATATGTGAACCATTGTTTGTTATCCTGTATAAATTCTGACTGATATTTCAGAGCTGTGATATTCATGCCTTGAGTGTTGATGGAATCTTTTGTAGTCTTAGCCTGTTGGTCAAGGCTTTGTGAAAACGAAGCATGGTGGCTAAGCCTAGGATGAGTTGTGTTTGATTGAGCTTGTTTGTGCTGGTCTGATGGAGAAGTGACTCTCTGTGTCAGTTGTGGAAATATTTTTTTCCAATGGTCAAGTAATGACTTACTGGAGCACTGGACTTTAGCATCTTGTAAATTCTTGGCATGGTGCTGAGAGCCAGAAGAAGTTGTAATTGGATGGTGAGGGGTAAGTGGAAGTGGTTCCTTGGGGTTGATATCAGATGGAGGTGGAGTTTGATAGCCTGTGGCTGGTGGTGTTTTCTGATTATCCAAGCCTTCTGAATATATAGGCAGCTGATCCAGACACTTTGGAGAAACTCCCTTTGCTTTGGTGTTTGATACAACCTTGGCTTGTTGATCAGGACTTTGGAAGGGTGTATTCCAGGCATCAGAGTTTAATTGAATTTCAGTCCAGTAATCCATGCCCAATGAAGTAAAGCCTAGTGGAGCATTATTACAGTTGTTTAGAGACAGTCTACTTGTGTTCTTTTGGGTATGATGTATTTGAAGTTCAGCATGGTGGTCTAGGCCTGATTGAGTTGTAGAAACTCTGTCAAAGCCTTGTCTAGATGTTGCTTGGCAAATATAATCCAGGGTAGCCTCCCTATCTTCACATGGGCCTGATGGAGCCTCACAATGACTGCTAGAAACTGTTCGAGGTATGGCCCAGCAATTACTTTGTGGTAGGGCTTCCACCCAACTGGAAGTCCCTGATGAAATAAACTGATTTTTTAGGCTGGATGAAAACTTACCACAGTTTTCAGAGCATGGTGAAGACATGGCTTGGGGGTTAGAGTGTGGTAATGATATAGATAACCCCTTAGATTTATGATCAGGGCTTCGTGGTGTCCTAGATTGATGGTAGGAGACACAGAGGGACATAGAAGTAGATTTACCCTGGTTATATAAAGATTCAGATGTTGAAGATTTTGACTTACCTTGGAGCTTGGTCTCTGAGGACCACATAGTTATAGCTTTTCCTGTTATGACTAATGGAGGTGTGGGTACAACATAGGGTTTGGAGCATGGTGAATCTGAATTTATGACCTTGGAACAGTGACTGCATTGTAATGAAGAGGTAGCCCTGGTCCTAATGTTGTAATCAGGGCCTTGTAATGAAGCTGTTAACTTGTGGGGGTGATCAGATGACTTTTGAGCTGAAGTCTTGATCCAGGGGTTCAGGTCTGACACTGTTAGAGCTGTGGCCCTGGACCAGCGATCAAGACATGGTAATGTTGTCACCTTGGCTTGGTGTTGATGGTTGAGGTTTTCTGACATGAGAGGTGTAGTCCTGGCTCGGTGTTTGGAATTTGTCAAAGCCTTTCTTTGATAACCAGGGCATATTAATGGTGTAACCATGGCCTTTGTCTGGGAGTAAGAGCAAGGTAGAACCTCAGCCGGGTGGTCAGGGCATGGTATTGGTGTAGACTGCTGGTTGAAGTGTAGTAACTCCTCATTCTGATAGTCACAGTTTTGCAGAATCTTAGGAAGGTGGTCAGGACCTGAAGGTGCCTCCACTTGTTGCGTAGGGTCCAGTGGAGCTTCATAGAAGTTCGTGGAATTGAATGGAGGTGTTTTGATTTGCTCTGGTTGTGCCAAATCTGCAGCTGTCCTGGCTTTGTACTCAGGATAAAGTAAGGGCAAAACTCTGGTCCCAACATGCCATTTATGATCCAGGGAGAGTTTTGCCATGCTTTGGTTGTCAAGATATGATAGTTGTGCAGGCATTGTCCTGTTGCAAGCATTTGATGGTTGCCCAGATATGACCCTTCGATCAAGAAAGTGTGACAACTTGGTTCTATTCTGTTGATGTTTGGTGTAGGACATATGATCAAACTTATGCCATTTTTCTCCTTCACATGATGGTGCAACCCGGAGAAGGGGACATGCTAATAACAACGACTTTTCTTGATGGTCTTTTGTAGGGAACTGTACCAGATTTGCTGATGAAAAATAAATTACAAGTAAGGGAAAGAAAAAAAAAACTATACTTACAGCATGTCCAGAAGAGGAAATTTTGGAATAGCAAACAGTGGGAGGGGTAACAAAAATCTAATAATATTGATTTTATGTAGCAAGTTACAATTTTCAAAACACTTTCATGAAAATTATTACCTTTTTTTTGATCCATGTGCCAATCCTATGAGACATTAAGGGTTTATTAACTTATATGCAATACATGTTAAAACTGAGGCACAGGGAAGTTAAATAAATTTCCAAAGGTCTCACAGCTAGCAAACTGTGAAGTCAAGTCTAGAACATTGAAGAAAACTTGGCAGAGATGTTATATGTCTTACTTTAAGGCCATGTGCTAATACTAAAATTCAGGGATCTTCTCTTGTAAATGTTTTTTCCTTTTCATTCCACTCACACAGCCACCTCCCTAGAACAGTCCATTATCATTTGATGCCTGTATTATTGTGATTATCTTCTAATTGGTCTCCCTGCCCCAAATTTCTCTCCATTCCAATCAACCCATCCTCCATTCAGCCGGCAAAAGCTTGGGTCTGACTTTTTCACCCTTTCCCCTCCTTGCCACTTTCACCTCGAACATTGTAAGGGTTATGGGATTTAAAGCTCTTCCATGCCCCATTGGACGTGCTGACGTAGCAGGAAGGGGTGGAGCAAGAGAAAGCGAAAGCCAGAGAAAGCGAAAGCTAAGGACGTGCTGACGTAGCAGGAAGGGGCGGAGCAAGAGAAAGCGAAAGCCAGAGAATGCGAAAGCCAAGCTAGCGTTCTTGCTGCGGATGGCGGTGGTGGCTACGGCGGCAGCAGCAGAGGCAGCAGCAGCTCAAAGCCCTTTTTCAGTTAGGACTGCTAAGGACTTTCTGCTAAGGACTCCTGCTGAGGACTGCCAGGGGCCGGAGCTGCTGGGAGCGCGCTTCCAGGACGCTGGGTGGTTGCTGTGTGTGGGGAGAGGAGGACCTTTGCCTGAGGTAGCCTGTTCTGTTTTAAAGGCTTGAAAATGTGGGTGCTTTCTACTTTATCTACCTGTGCCAATGTCATAACTACTCTGATGGCTTTCACTTTCTGGTTTGGGGACTCAGTCTTTTGGTATCTTAATAAATTTTCTAGTTTATTTCCCCATATGGCAAGCATGACATATTTTGTAATGGATAATTATATCAGCATATTTGTAATCTCCATAGGCATTGTGAATATGGCATTGCTGATACAAACATACAGACTCAATAAGTTCCAGTCACTTCCTATTACCTTCATGATTAAAAATAAAGACCTCTGTTTAGAATTTAAAGACCATTACCACAAGATCATTTCTGGCTGTCTCTCCAATCTTCTTATATTCTGCTCCCTTCCATGAACTCCTTAATTCATCTTCACTGGTCTACTTGCTGTTCCTTGCAAAAAAAGACACTTCATCTCCCACCTGTGCCCTGGAGATCCCTTATGCCTGGAACACTCTGTTTTCTTGCCTCTGCCTCTTAGTTTTCCTGGCTTTCTTCAAGACTATGCTCATTTTCTGTTGGAGGCCTTTCCATGATCTTCTTTCCATGATCTTCAGGTCTTCTATCTGAGATTACCTTCCATTTTCTCAAATATCTATCTTATATGTATGTAGTTATTTATGTGCTCTCTCCCTTCTGAGAATGTGGGCTTTTTGGGGTCAAGTACTGTTTTTTTTTCTTCTTTTTTACCCCTTCTTTGTATGTGTCTGGCACATAAGTGTTAGTGCTTAGTTAGCATAGTGAATTGAACACTAGGCCTGGAGCCAGGAAAATCCGAGTTCAAATCCAACCTCAGACATTTACCAGCTATGGGACCACTTAACCTCTATCTGTCTCAATTTCCTAAGTTGTAAAATGGGGATAAAATTAAAACACTTGTCTCAATTAATATATTGAGATAACATTTGTAAATGTTAGTACAGTGTAATAATCTAAATAGCCCTTAATAAATATTTGTTTCCTTTTTAAATTCTTGTTGACTAAAAGCCTTTAAACTTACTCTGTGTACATCAGTTTGTCTCAACCATTAGAATGTGAATTTGTTTAGATCAGGGTTAGTGTATTTCCCTTTTTTGTCTCTACTATTTAACACAATGCCTGGAACATAGTTCAGGGGAGGAACTTAATTGACAGGGTACCTTTTCTACCAATCAGGCTGGTACTAAAGGATCAAGATCAGAGAATGGCAGTCACCAAAAAGAGAGTGTTCATGAATTCCTAAGAGCAGTAATTGTAATGGTAAGGGAATTTAAAGATCTTCCCTGCCCCTTAATGAGCCTCAGGTGGAGCCCAACAAGAGAAGTTTGCTTAGAGGAAGCTTGTTTTTCAGGAAGGCCTACCTTTTGTTACTTTGTAATTAGAGAGTGGGTCACAAAGGTCGTGATGTTCCCTGACCCTGGAGAAAGATATAGATATAGATATATGTATGTGTGTATATATGTATATATCTGTGTGTGTATATCTATATCTATACACTAAAGTGAGATTTTGCTTTGGGGCTCACTTATGGGAAGAGTTGTGTGATTTGGCCAGCCATTGAGCCCCCATGGCTTTGAAAACCTAGATGAGGTGCTTCTCTCTCTGGTAACTAACACTATGTAATGGTCAGACAGCTAGAAACCCTGTCTGTTGGTCTGTTGAATTGTGTTATTTTCTCTGTATTTTTTGTCTGCTTGTAATTTGTGTTTGTATTTTCTGAAGTTCAAGGTGCTGACTTTTTCTCATGAACTAAGTGAATGATTTCTATGTTTGATTAAAGTAAGATTGTTAACCCTCTTGAGTTGTTTTCCTTTAGAAAAGCAGTTCAAAGAACCTGTACTAGCAGCTATCCTGGGTATGCTAGGGGTCTTGGTGTTACAGTAGTCACAAATAACTAAGGAATAATAATGAAGGGATCATTTGGGAATGTGTAAAGCCAAATTTCTCACCTTTTATTGGAAACATCCACTGTTTTCTCTTCATTCAAGTAGGTTTTTTTCTGAGAAAATATGTTAACAAGGACAGAGTTAAGTTGACTCATGAAGGTGATCAATCAAATGGCTATCCCTGCCTATAGTGTTTTTTTAAACCTGCCTTCCTATTGTTCCCCTTCAGTGTAATTGCCAATAACTAGCTCTTGTGCACATTTAGAACAATAAGGGAAAGAAATGAAACAAAACATCAGACTCTTACTACACTTCCTCAAGGAGATGTCTGGTATGCACTTAGAGCCTTAATTCAAATGGGAAGAATTGAATTTCATTTTATATTGTGAAAAAAAATGGTGATTCTGCTTTAGTCAATTAGAAAACTTATTAGCATAAAACTAGGAATTAGGAGATCCTCTGGATCAGGGGTTCTGAATCTAATCCAGGTGGTTCATAAACAGAATTCAAGGGGTTTGTTGGCTTAATTGGGGGAAAAACTTTATTTCAATATGACTGGTTTCTTTTGTATTTAATTTGACATGATTTTCAGAGGGGAAGAAACCTTGCTCTAGATCTCACAACATTACCCACTGGCACTGAAACAGATTAAAATGTATTTAGGAAACATTTAACAAAATAAATAAACACACAATAGAACATAGATACCATTAATATGTGGTTTCCTTAAGTTAATATGCAAACTTCAGGGATTCTTATGTATTGTTCAGCAACCCATTTCTATTGAGTTTGACACTGCACTTCTGGACTTCTTCAAATCCCACATACCCATCCCATTCTCAGAGAGAAAATTTATCTAAGGGTTCTAGACTATATTCCTTAACACATGACCCTCTCTCCCATTCAAAATTGTCTCTTCTCTCATCAAAAGAAACATCAAAATGCAGTAAGAAACCAGATTTTTCAAATGAACGGTCCTTTCAAACAGGAATTTATTTGTCAGTTTACTTTAAAATGGGGTCTTCAAGCTTCCCCATTGAGGGAAACTAAGAGAATAATAAATCTAGTAGAAAGGACACAGCTGAAAAAAAGCCAGTTTATTCAGAAGAATAACAAATTATTCTCCTGACATCTAGATGTGTTTCCTCACCTTTTACTACCAGACTTGAAATATCAGTCTTGAAACCTGTGATCTCAACTCTGATTGGGAATCCAAGGTCTGGCTAACAGCTCTGAATCATCTATATCAGTGGCTCTCAAAGTTTCATCCATGGAGTTCTGGGGCTCTCTTAGACAATCTTAGGGAGTCCACAAAGTTAAAAAAATGTTATTTGTCTGTTAAAATACCCCTTTCCATCTACATAAGTGTGTGAGACTGAATTTTCTTTGACCAAAACAACATTATCACTACAGGCTAGATGAATGCACAGACAGAATCTAGCTGTCAAGAGATTTGCAAAAATATGTAAAACAATGACATTCTTCTCACTAATGTTTTTTTGTTGTTGTTTTGGAAAACAGTTATTTTTAATAAGAATGTAATTTATGTTAAGATGCAATAAGTTCATAGTTAATTTTCAACAAATGCATAAATATTTTGAAATTATTTGTCTTAATTTATATGGTAAATATCAAGAGCTAAATCTTCCCACAAATGAAAACTCTTTTGGGGGTGGGTGCTAAGAATTTTTAAAAGAATAAAGTGGACCTGATACCAAACAGTTTGAGAATTGCTGATATCTCTAATCTACTTGTAGCAACCAATGTTGTCATTTCCATCATTTCACTTCACTTACTGTAAAGGAGACTTCAAGAAATGATCCTTGTCTGACAGGACTGGAACATCAGGTGTGCCTTGTGGTATGTGTAGACAGTTAAGGATCTGACTCATTATCATCTTTCAAGACAAGACGGTAAGTATCTGTTAGCATACTCAAAAACTCAGCATATTGATGGTATCAGCTTCTTAATTTTTATTCTTCTTGAGGGTATTAACCACTGGACAATAAGCTCTGGGATTTCAGGGAAAGAATAGCCATTATTTGCCCCCCACAGTACCTAGTATAAATAATCTTACGTACAGTAGAATCTTAATCACATTTTTACATAAATGAGTAAGATATTCACTATGCAATAGAGGGATCACCAAACTCTTGAATTGAGCCCTTTAGTGACTGAATGAATTTATAGCCAGTTTTCCTTTCTTTTTAGAAAAAAGAATTGACACAAATATTTGTTTGGGGAACATTAAGTTCTCGAGATCTAAAGGCATATTCTGTTATTTCTCTGAATATCATGTGAGAGACAGTATGATATAATAGAGAGCTTATCTTGAAACCAGGAAGACGTAGGCTCAAGTACTGCCTCTGACACATATTGGTTGTGTGACCCTTTGAAAGTTACTTAAGCTTTCTCTCCTATAGGTAACTATCTAAGAATATATAAATTACAGAGAATTTACCAATCTATATTGGTGGAGGGAATTTGTATGCCAATGAAATTACAGGTCAGTCTCTATCCCTACCTACATAATTCTCATTTAAGTCTAAAATCCCCTTAGCAACATGATGAAGGCCAATCACAAAACCACCTGAACTGCACTGGGAGCTAAATAGCACTCAGGGGAAACTCATACTTCATTCACTCCCATTTGTGAACTTCTGGGACCAAGAGCTAGAGGCAAGAAAGCTGGAGTTAATACCAACAATCTTCAGCCTAAATAGTTCCAATATTAAAGTTTTCTTGACAGTGAGAAATTTGGCAGGGCAAGTTGTAGCATCATAGCATACTCTATCTTGCTTATGTTCCCCAGGGGTCTAGATATCAAAGGAGAAGCCTTACAGAAATCCAATAGTGCCCACGTTGTAGAAATAAAGCAGAAAACCTCAGAGAAATTTGTTGTAGCATATTCCAGTTTGTAGGTGTAGCAGCAAGCACCCCAAGAGTCCTCGGGGTCACTGCCAACACAGGTTCTTAGATCTGCTTTGTTAAAGGAAAGCAACTCAAAATGGGTTAACAAGCTTACTTTAATCAGTCAAACATATATCGTTTACCTTGTTCAGGGGAAAAAGGTCAGCACCCTGAACTTCAAAGTATACAGGCAGAATTATCAAGACAGAAACAGATCAAGTAGACAGCTTTCCAAACTGTCCAACCATTACATCCATACCAAATCAACTTCTGGGTTTCAAAGCCAGGGATCTCTGGACAATGGCTAGCCCAGAGTTTCATCAAATCATAGAACACTTCTCAAAGTGAGCCCCAAAACAAAGTTACACATCAGGGCTTATATAGCCTTCTCCTGGCTCAGAGAATTAACAACCTTATTGACTCACTGGCCAATCAAGAAGTATCTACTGAAAAACAAGCCTCCCACCCTAGGCTCCAGGTGCACTTTAGCCTAGGGGCAGGGAAGATCTTCAAATTTACATTCCCATTACAGTAGGCTCCTGGTGAATATTTGCTGGATGTAATAATTAATGATCTACAGCCTGTTTATGATGAAACTGGCAAAAATGATAATCATCTTTTTGAGATTGAGTTAGTTTCTTTCATTTTATAACAGCATCTCTTTCTCTGTCCCCTAGCACTTAACATGGCAAACTTTAACCTCTTAAAGGTTCCATTTGACCAAAAGAAAAATCTTTATTTTAAATTAAAGGGTTTTTTCCCTATTTCTTTAACTTTTTGATTAATTTCTTGGCATGGCTTATATTGTAACAAGTATTTTGGAGTATCACAACACTACCCTTGGAAATTACTTTTCTAAATCATTTTAGATTCCACAGAGATCCTTTCACAAAGAATCATAGAAACCTTATTTCAGGGACAGTTTAAAAAGATGACTTTGCTCATAGGAGAAACATAATTCTAGCTCTAAGAAACTATAATCTGAACTCTGTTACTAGGATGCCTTGGGTACTCTCTGTTTCTCTATGGATCTCAGATCTCCCAACTTTCTCATTGTTCCATTTTGTCCCTAAGAGAATATTTGTTCCTCAGGAGCTCTGGCAAACTTGAACTCCTTTCTCCCCTCCCTAGCCCTCGTTTTGAAGAGCCTCTCACCAGCAGGAAGGTCAGTAAGAGCAGGAAATAATGTATTTCAAAGGCCCAGGAACTTGGACCACTCCACTTCCAGTGACCTGGGAAGAGAATTTCCTCTAAAGAGAAGAATAAATTGCTATGAAATAGTCAATAGAAACGAAGCAAATGAGAAAACAAAAAGTTGTTCAAAAATATAAAGTTGCAAAAGTGCTTGGATGAAGAGAAAACTAGGTGTCTTCTCAACAACTTATAACAGGACTGGACCTTCAGGCCTCTATTTTCAACAGGGGATCTTAAGTCACCATTGACATCATAGAGCCCCAACTATTCTTGGTTCAGGGTGGTAACAATCAGGATAGAATGTACTCAGAAGTAATTCTCTCCTATGTACTCTTCTGCGACATGGAACATAATTAATAATTAATGTGAAACACTGACTTCTTTGGTTTTCACCACCTAGATACAAATAGGAGCCCTTTCTACATAGCACTTAGTATCTTTGGGCATGTGCAAATCTGAACCCCAAAACGTACTCTGATTCAGTGACACTGGCTTCCTGAGTGTTGCACAAACATATCCTCCATATTTTGACTCTGCATTTTCTCTGACTCACTCCATGGCAGGAATATTTTCCCTTGTCTTCTCCAAGTACTGACCTCCCTGGCTTCATTTAAGTCCCAGCTGAAATTCTTCCTTCTACCAGAAGTCTCTTAATTACAGTGATTTTCCTTTTTTAAAATTACTTCCTATTTGTCCTATATGTAGCTTGCTCTGCATATATTTTTTCTTATGTTGTCTCCCCCATTAGACTATAATCTCCCTGAGTGCAGGGAACTGTATTTTCCCTCTATTTGTATCCTCTGCACTTAGAACAGTGCCTGGTAAAAACGAGGCTCTTAGTTTAGGTCTTGCCTCCTTTTCAACTCCTCTCTTGAGATCATTTATACCCAGCTCACCAATGGATAAGTACAAATTACACATTCTTCTGTGGTCCTAAGTGTGACAAATGAAAAAGAACAAAGCTGACCCCATTATAAGTATGTAGGTTTTCCCATGCATAAAGGGTATGAATTAACTTCTTTTCCTTTGGGATCTGGAAAATAATAACCAGGATGCACTGATGGAATAAGGAAGATGAAAATATATTTTCTTTCCTTGATCTTCTTCAGAAAATATTCACTTTTATGTTTGTCACTGTCTGCAATCAACCAAGTTGGAAGAGGGTATAGTGGGCAATCCTTTAATTATGAGGCGATAGGATCAATAGTCATGGCAGTAGAAGGAGTATTAATGATAGATGGCATTTCTGTAGACTTCGAGGTTTGTCAATCATGTGTGTAAAGTTACACATATTATCTCATTAACCTCTCACAACTACCCTGTTGAAACAGGTACTTTTTGTTGTTGTTTGGTCCATATTTGTGTCTTTATCAGTGTGAGAAATTCTCAATATAGATATTCCCTCCACAAGTGTAGATTTGCAAATCATCTGTAAGATTTTGTGTATTATTTTAAGAGTCCCTGAAAGGTTAAATGACTTGCCTGTGGTTACATAGTATGTATCAAAGAATACTTGAACCCAGACCTTCTTGTCTGAAGCAAGCCCTCATTCACTATAGTCTATCAAAGTTTCACTGCAACTACACCCGTTAGAAAGAGTCTAAACCCCTTTTTGCCTCAGTTTCCTCATCTGTAAAATAGGTATGATAAGTGCACGTACAAATAAGATATTTTTAAAACAACGCAGTGCCTGGGATGTAGTAACCACTATATAAGTGTTAGCCACTACTATCACTTCTACTCTTCCTCCTCCTACATCATTAGATCTGATATACATGATTAATCAGCAAAAGTTGTGAAGGAGCAGTGATAAAAGTGTCATGAAAAATTAGAGAGAAGAAAGTATATAGGAGAGGTTAGTCAGCAGTGTCAAATACAGTAAACAAGTCAGGAAATATCAGGACTGAGAATAGACCACACGATTTGGCAATTAGGTTATCACTTGAAGCATAGAGAGAATAAGTTTGGTTGAGAAATGAAATTGGAATCCAGATTCCAAAGGAAATGAGTGCTAAATGGTTTATTCTTAGAAGCTGAGCTGAAAAAAAAAAAGAGATCTAGGATGGTAGTTTGAGGGAATTATAGGGTCTAATTAAATTTGTTTGTTTGTTTTAAAGGATGGTGTAGATTTTGGAATTTTGAAGGCCTTGGTAAAGAATCAGTGGATACCAAGAAATTAAAGATAAATAAGAATAACTCAGTCTTTTTTTTCCTATTTTTTAACCACAGGCAAAGTTCTTTATTGGACATTGTTTTAGAAAATAAATACAAGTATTTGTGTATATTTTTGGTGAACTGGGTAGTCAACATAAATATTAAGATAAACAAGGAATGAAGGAAAGAGGTATACATGGTGACTAATGTAATTAGACAATTTTAAAAACAAATTATACATATACCTACACATACATACATATGTGTGTATATAAACACACATATCTTTCAAAGTAATTTTCGTAGGGTGGCACAGATCTACTTCAGTCATGCCATTAATCCAAACATTTTAAAAACTCACCATAGAGCCATATAAGAAAATCCATATCATTACTTTGTAATCATTCCTTATTTTTTAACCTCGGAAGGATGGATGACCAACTTCATTCAGAAGACATTAACTCAGCCATTTCAGGGGGAAGAAGTGAACCCTACCCTTTAAGAATAAAAACTTGCTCGGGGCGGCTAGGTGGATCAGTGAGTAGAGTGCTGGCCCTGGAGTCAGGAGGACCTGAGTTGGGATCCAGCCTCAGACACTTAACACACACACACACACACACACACACACACACACACACACATACACACAACTAGCCGTGTGACCTTGGGCAAGTTACTTAATCCCAACTGCCCTCCAAAAAGCAAAAAAAAAACAACTTGCTGCTACTGATACACACACACACACACGCATGCATGCACATTTGTGTGCATGTGTGTATGTGTGTGTATACAAATTCCAAATTCCAAAAATGTCTTGAGCAATGGCATTGATCAGTGAAATCTGTGTAAAGACTCTGGAGATAAAGTTATAAATGAATATTCTGAGTAGTTAAGTGCTGATACTTGTCTTTTTTTTTAAGTCACATTAATTTAATCATACTCCATAAAAGGCAGCAACTTCTCATTTGCAACCATATGAACAACAATTTGGAGGAAACCTACATAGACTGTGATCCTTTAACAGAACCTTAGTGTGCAAGAAATGATTTTTGTAGCTAACGTTTGAGCATTTTTTGAATTAGTGAAGCTTCTACCTCCTGGACAGTCCTTTTTCCAAATTGAATTGACATCTTCTTGAAGAATTGGGTACCATCTTCATCAAAAGAATATTTATTGATCATTGTAGTTCATCCATCACCATATCCATGTCATTGAAAATCTCTTTTTGGCTTTCTAATACTTTCTGGTAGTCAGGTTTTGTGCAAAGACTTTCATTTTGTGAAGATTGGAGATACAGAATGGGGTTAACTTGAATATCAGTAATTTAGGCTTCCCACTCCCCAATTGATAAATGGTCAAAGGATATGAACAGGCAATTCTCAGAAGATGAAATTAAGGATATCTATAAGCATTTGAAAAAAATGCTCTGAATCACTATTGATTAGAAAAATGCAAGTCAAAACAACTCTGAGGTACCATATCTCACTGGCCATATTGGCTAAGATGACAAAATAGGAAAATGATAAATCCTGAAGAGGATGTGGAAAAATTGGAACACTAATGTTTGGTGGAGTTGTGAACTGATCTAGCCATTCTGGAGAGCAATCTGGAACTATGCCCAAAGGGCTATAAATAATTTCATACCCTTTTGCCCAGCAATACCTTTTCTTGGGTTATATCCCAAAGAGATCAGAGAAGTGAGAGGACCCATATGTACAAAAATATATATGGCAGATCTTTTTGTGGTGGCAAAGAATTGGAAATCAAGGGGATACCCACCAATTGGGGAATGGCTGAACAAGTTGTGGTATATGAATGTAATGGAATACTACTGTGCTATAAGAAATGAGGAGCAGACAGACTTCATAATAACCTGGAGAGACTTATATAAACTTACACTGAATGAGAAGAGCAGAACCAGGAGAAATCTGTACAAAATCACAGACACAACGTATGTATGACGACTAACTTTAATATACTGGGCTCCTCTCAGCAATGTGAGGTTAACTCCAAAAGACTCATTATTGAAAGAGACATCCACATCCAGAGAAAGAGCTGAGGACTCTAAATGCAGATTGCAACAAATACTACTTACTCTGTTTCTTTTTCTTGCTTCCTCTTTCCCACTGATCATTCCATTGATTATAATCCTTCTTTATAACCTGACTAATGATTAATGTGAAGATATTTGTAGATCCTATATTTGAGTTCATGCTGCCATAGGGAGGGGGGCAAGGAAAAGGAGGGGGAGAAAATTTGAAATTCAAGGGACTGTGGAACTGAATGTTGTAAACGAAAAGTAAATAAACAAATTAATTTAAAAAAGTAATTTAGGCTCCCTCTATAGTCTTGAGTTGCTACTTTCTGTTGATGCTGCAATAGTTGATCCCAAATCATACACTACGAAGAAAACCTGGTTATGAATTCTTTTATTTCTGTCATTGATATTTCTAAGATGAAATATGTTGATTGCCCCTTTGATTCTTCAGACCGTTTTTGTAAGGTGTTCTAGTCTGTAAAATTATTCAATTCTTCAGAAATTGAAGACACTATGGTTTTAAACATATCAAGACTGATGCCACCAACATCTCTTAGAAAAGGTTCAAGTTTCTGTGCAGAAAACTGAAAATTGAGGAGTGGGAGATTTGCTTTCTGCTAAATTTACACCAGTACATCTGCTGTACTCTGTGATATCCTGTAAGGGAGTCAGTGGTTTCTGATTGTTTTTTTCATACTAGCCACATGCCAGGACTACTGCTTGTTTGTTTGATTGATTGTTATTATGCTTTTTTGGTGCTATGTAAGTGGGGCTGAGATCTCTATATTTTCCTGTTTTAGTACTGTACTAAGAATTCTTTTTTTTGAGACATCTTTGGAAGGTAGAAGATGTAGTACAGATTTTCTCAGAGGTAGGGCTTCATGTAAATTCATGATCTTGAGTCTTGGTACTATTACTTCCTCTTCAAGCATTTGAGAATCTGTTGATCCAGGCTGGAGTTTCCATGCCTTGTGTGCCTGAGCTTTGGGTCCACAGATTGTACAGTCATCTCCCCCATGCCTCTACGGCCAAGACTCAGTCTTAAAGGAAGCAGAATGTTATTTTCCCTGCATTCCAAGGCATCTTCAGCTCAGAAGTGAGCAACTTTATTATTGTTTTTTAAACAAATTTATTTTTTCTTGATTATTTCTTTTGGGCATTTACCACTTTCTTGTTTGTCTTTAATCAGGTGGAGAAATGTATTATATCAATCACTTTGACTGTTCTAGGTTTCCTGTAGCTTTTTTTTTTCCAGGAGATGGTGAGTTTTATTTTGTCTTCTCTGGATAGAGGTTTGATTTGCTCTTGAATGTTTCAGGTTGGACAGGGAGAAAGCAGAGATGTGGAGGTTTATTCGTTGTAGTCATCAACAGAGAGAGCTGTGTACTTGTTTGCAGAACTGCATTTAGAGGCCTGAATTTTTTCTTTGTGACTTTGGGCAAGTAACAACCCAAATTGCCCTCCAAAAAGCAAAAAACAATTACTTTTTATTTACAACATTCAGCTTCACAATCTCTTGAGTTTCAAATTATCTCCCTTTCCCTCTCCTCCCTCTTTCCCACCGTGACAGCATGCTATCAAATATAGGTTCTACAAATACCTTCACATTAAGCTTTAGTCAAGTGGTAAAGAAGGATTATAACCAATGAAGGGAAAAAAGGAGAAAGAAGGGAAAAAAACAAAACGCAAAAGAGAGAGTGAGTAGTTTGCTTCAATCAGCATTCAGACTCTGTAGTTCTTTCTCTGGATATGTATAATCCCTTTCCATCATGAGATTTTGGAATTGTCTTCTAACTTTGGATTGCTGAGAGAAGCACAGGCTATCAAAGTTAGTCATCACACATACAATGTGTTTGTAATTGTGTACAAAGTTCTCCTGGTTCTGTTCTCCTCACTCAGCATGAGTTTATATATGTCTCTCAAGGTTATTATGAAGTTCATCTGCTCCTTACTTCTTTTTTTTTTAAATTCAATTTTTAATTTATTAATTTGTTTGTTTCCTTTTAGTTTACAGGATTCAATTCCACAATTCCTTGAATTTCACATTTTGTCCCCCTCCTTCCCCTCCCCCCCATGGTGTCTTATAATCAAGTATAGGATCTGTAAATACTTTCACATTATACAATGGTCAGGTTATAAGGATGGATTATACCAGCTGGAATGAAAAATGGTAATGAGGACATAAAATCAAATAAGAGAACGAAAAAGATCAGGTATTTTGCTTCCACCTGGATATAAATTTAGTTCTTTCTCTGGATGCACGTTTTTCTCTCCATCATGTGTCTTTTGGGATTGACTTATATCCCTGCATTGTTGAGAAGAGTCCAGTCTATCAAAGTTGGTCATCACACATACGTTGTATCTGTAATTGTGTACAAATTCCTCCTGGTTCTACTCTTCTCACTCAGCATCAGTTCTTTTAAGCCTCTCCAGGTAAATATGAAGACCGCCTGCTCCCCGTTTCTTATAGCGCAATAATATTCCATAAATGCTCCTTACTTCTTATAGCACAGTAGTATTCCATTACATTCATATACTACAACTTGTTTAGCCATCCCCCAATTGATGGGCATTCCCTTGATTTTCAGTTCTTTGCCACCACAATTTTCTAATACAGAAATACCATAAATAAAAGGGAGTGATGACCTGAGAGGAGTGTTTTGGTCTAAGAAGCCAGAGATTTGGTAAATGGAGTCTCAGATCCATTGGCTGGTACATTTTTTTTTTCCAGAGTTAGGGATGAAAAGCAACAGATTTGGGGTGAGAGTCAGGGGATGCTCTATATCTAGTTCTGAGGTTCCCAAACTTATTTGGCCCACTGCCCCCTTTTTCCAAAATAAAGAAAAATTTACTCAGTACCCTTATGGAAATAAACTTTCCTTTGTGTGATAATCAAATTGTGTGATTTAAAAAAATACAATTTCTTTAAACAATGAATCTTAAATTTAATAATTTATTATGAATTTGTAAAGTTCCTTCTGCACTGAAATTTTGATGATGCAATATTATGTCATGTAACCATATAATACTGTATTGTGAACAAGTTATTTCATGCATATCAGTGTATGCTGGACTTCCTGACAATGGCTTTACCAGCCAACATTTGATTGTTTTTTGTTTTTTTGTTTTTGCTTTTTGGAGGGCAATTGGGGTTAAGTGACTTGCCCAAGGTCACACGGCTAGTTTTTGTGTTAAGTGTCTGAGGCTGGATCCAAACCCAGGTCCTCCTGACTCCAGGGCCGGTGCTCTATTCACTGTGCCACCTAGCCACCCCTGACAACATTTGATTGTTAAGACCGGTTTGGGGATTTGACCACTGATGGGTTATAACTTGCATTTTCTGGGTCTGTTTTGTGTGTGTATATGTAATCACTATGACTTTAACTATTACACAACTTCTCTACTTTTCTTATGCTTCCACCACCCCCTTATTTTTATTCGATGCCCCACCAATTGTACCCAAGCCAACTACTTCCCCCTGGATCGTTCTAGCACCCCCTAGGGGTGGTATTGCTCCCTGTGGGAACCTCTGAAAACAATGTGATTCAACATAATAAAAGCACTAGCTGTTGGGGCAGCAAAGGGCTGTTGTTGCTGTTTTTGCTGTTCAGTCATTTCAGTCATGTCTGATTCTTTGTGGTCACAAAGACCTTTGAGGTTTCCTTGGCAAAGATACTGGAAGTATTCGACATTTGCTTCTCCAGATTATTTTATAGATTAGGAAACTGAATGGGTTAAATCACTTGCCCAGGGTCACACAACTATTAAGTGTCTGAGGCTGGATTTGAACTCAGGTCTCCCTGACTCCAGGCCTCTGCTTTATTGACTATACCACCCAAAACAAGCATTCTTGCTTGTCTGAAGGCTCTCTGAGGTCACTATGACTTATGGTTCCAGGTGAGCTAATTGTCTAGCCATATAAGGCTAAGTTCAAACAATATTAATACACAATACAGCATGACCAGTGATGGAAGAGTTCTCATCCCCATTACTACTAGACAAGACAGGGCAGGTCATTCAAGACTTTGCTTTTTACCATTTGGCTTCTAGCAAATCCTAGCATTTACTCCATGAAGCTCCCAGACCTTTGGTGGCTCAATCTCCCAACATTTTAAAACTCATAAAGATATAAACATTCCTAATCTCCTTAACCTAAAACATGAGAGGAGAAATACAAAGTGGTATAGAACAAGAGGCCCTTATCCAAAGGCTTCATTTTGGGTTTGGATGGGTAAGACCTGAGACCCCTCCTCTCATATCATTATCTTTCAAGCATCAACTAGGAAGGAAAAACCCAGGGCCTCCCTCTTTTTGGTTAATAATATTTAAAAATATTCCATCTTTGTCTACACAGATAATCAGTAGTCAGTCTTCTCAGGCTAGTACAAGATATAGAACTTCTGCTCATGTGACAAATTAGGGAACAGCAGGATACATCCCTTACATATTCTCATGCCTTTCTAGAAGTAGGCATCCCAGCCTTTTCCACTGGGGAGTTACATTTCTTCCCCCAAGTTGCATAGATATGGGACATCCTTTATTTGACAAGTCCAAGAAAATAGACAAGGCAAAAGTACAAAATGACCAGGAATAAATATAGAAACTTAATGTACTCAAATAAATCATTCATTAGAATGTTTCTTCTCTCCACTACCCCAACCCTCCAAAGTAAAAACACTTAATGTACCAGTTAGACAATTATTAACCATTCCCCATAAACTGCACTATTCAAACAAATTGTAACAATATCATGGGACATCATTAGCATGATACAGGACTCCTGGTCTTCATCTTCAAACTTATTCTCTGTGGAGAAGTATACCGTTAAGGATATCTCCCTCTATGAAACTAATTTCACAATGCTTAAATTCAGGAACTGGTAATCTCTTGGGAATAGTAGAATTTAGGAATTCTTAAACTCAAAATCACCTGTGAGAAAATCTTTTTTTTTCATTTTTCAAATGCTTTATTAACTTTTGATATACATCATTCATTTCCGCCAGAATTTGAGTTGCAAATTTTCTCCCTGTTTTTCCCATACCCACCGCCCCAAAATAGCAGGATATCCCCTCCTCCAATCTGCTCTCTCCCATATCTTCTCCCATACCCCCTTCGACTTTTCCAGTAGGGCATGTTGGATCTCCATGACCCAGTGCCTATATATCTTATTTCCCAATTACATGTAAAATAGTATTAATAATAGTATATATATTAAACATTTGATTTTAAAACTATGAATTCCAGATTCATTCCCTTCCTCTCTTGTCACCTACCCTTACTGGGAAGATGAGCAATTCAGTATACGTTGTACATGTGTAGCTAATGCAAAACATTACTACAGTAGATATATTGTAAAAGACTCACCATATTTACCTCCCTCCTATCCCACCTCCCACTTGTTCTATTCTCTACTTTGATCCCATGCCTTTTCAAAAGTGGGTGCTTCCAACTTCCCTCCCCGCCAGCCTGCCCTCCCTTCCATCCCCTCCTCTCATCCCCTTCCCCTCTACTCTCTTGTTGGGTGAGATACACTATTTAGTGTGTGTATCATTCCCTCCCCGAGCCAAATTCAATGAGAATAAGGTTGACCCATTCCCTTTTGCCTTCCTATTCTTCCCCTCCATTGTAACCATTTTTTACTAGCCTCTTTTATATGAGATAGAATACACATTCACATATGTATACATGTGCCCCCCGATACACACACACACACACACATATTTCTATTCCCTTCAACTACTTTCATACTGAGAAAAGTTTCATCAGTTACAATGATCATTTTTCCATGTAGGAATGTTAATAGTTCAACATTGATAAGTTTATTCATTTAGCTTCTCATGCTTCTTGTATCTAAATGCCAAATTTTCTATTCAACTCTGGTTTTTTTCATCAAGAATGCTTGAAAGTCCTCTATTCCACTGAATGACCATATTTTCCCCTGAAACACGGTACTCAGTTTTGCTGGGTAGGTGATTCTTGGTTTTAATCCCAGTTCCTTTTACCCCCAGTATATCATATTCCAAGCCCTTCGATTCCTCAGTGTAGAAGCTGCCAGATCCTGGGTCATCCTGATTGTGTTTCCACAATATTCAAATTGTTTCTTCCTGGCTGCTTGTAATATTCTCTCCTTAATCTGGGCATTCTGGAACCTGGCTATAATATTCCTAGGAGTTTTCTTTTTGGGATCTTTTTCAGGAGGTGATCGGTGGATTCTTTCAACCTCCATTTTGCCCTCTGGTACTAAAACATCAGGGCAGTTTTCTTTGAGAACTTCCTGGAGGATGATTTCTAGGTTCTTACTTTGGTCATGGCTTTCAGGTAGTCCAATAATTTTTAAATTATCTCTCCTGGATCTGTTTTCCATGTCAGTGGTTTTTCCCATGAGATATTTCACAATGCCTTCTATTCTTTCATTTGTTTGGATCTGTTTAACAGCATCTTGATTTCTCATAAAGTCATTAGCTTCCATTTGCTCCAGTCTAATTCTGAAGGAATGATTCTCCTCAGTGAGCTTTTGAGATTCTTTTTCCATCTGGCAAATTCAACTTTTTAAGGCATTCTTCTCCTCATTGCCTTTTTGAGCCTCTTTTGCCATTTGAGTTAGTCTATTTTTTAATAGACAGGCTTTTTACTCTCATTTCATAATTTTCTTGCATCATTCTCATTTCTCTTCCCAGTTTGTCCTCCACTTCTTTTATCTATTTATTAAGGTCCTCTATGGCCTGTAACTAGCTCCTATTTTTCTTGGAAGCTTTTGGTGTAGGCTTTCTGACTTCACTGTCTTCCTCATGTTCCATGCTTTGATTCTTTTTGTCCCCAAAATAGGAGTCTAATGTTGGATTGAGTTGTTTGGTTTGCTTCCTTTGCCTGCTCATTTTGCCACTCAATTACTTCACTTTTGGGCTTTTTCCACAATAGGACTCTGCCACCAGATGGGGGAGCTTCGTTCCTAATGCTGGAGTTTTCCCAGCAGCCGGAGGTATTAGTTGGTGACTTCTCTGAAGCCTCCACACACTCTGGCAAGTTGGTCACACACCCAGGATCTCCACCCTAGATTGCAATCCAGATCCAAGAAGGTTAAAGTAAGAGCGATTACCCCTCAGATTGGTCTCTTGGTCCCCCTACACTCTGCAGGCCAGGAGCTGAAGCTGCCATGTGGCAGCAGCTGCACAGCAGCCCTCAGAGGCTTCTTGCCCAGGGGGTAAAAGCTGATGCACTCCCAACTACTGGATCCCAAAGTCCACACTGCACTGACCTCTCACTTTGTCCTTAGCATCTATGTGTTGATAATTCTGGAAATCTGCTACAGCTGCTGGTAATCTGAAGTCCCTCTAGCTGGCAGGCCCGCCCTGGGGCTAAAACTGCTGGCTTGCATGGGGCTGTGGTCAGCTCCCAGAGGGCTGCACTGGCCGATTCCTGCTGGCCTGCCAGGCTGTCCTCAGTGGGAAGTTAGATTCTCTGTGTCATTATGTGGGCTCTGCAGCTCCAAAGTTTGTTTAGAGTCCCCTTTTACACAAATTGGAGGTGGTGGGAGCCAGAGCCACGTGGAGGGCCTTTCTGTATATCATTTTGCGATAATAATCAAGATAATCTTTAAAACTGGAAACTTCCCTCCTCTGTATTGGTGCTCTTTATGCTCAGAAAAGCAAGTGGAAAGACAGGATGATAAATCTTGGAAATTCCTTCTCAGTCTTTCCTAGGTAAGAACAATGAGTTAATGATAAGTGTTCCCACTCAGGGGATGGGGGAAGGAAGAAATCCCTTCCAGCCTTTTGTTAGACTCAGGGCTGAAAGTCCAAGTGGTAGAAAGCATAGGAAAAGAAAGAGTTGGGTTAAAAAAAAACTTTGCTGCTTGAGGTCTATTTGTGACTTTATTTGACGCACAGTGAAAAAAATCTTTTCAACGTCTTTCATATCTTTTTGTCAGTCATTTTGATTGACTAATTTAACCCTCGAAATCATCCCATGAACTCTACATAGCAAAACTTAAAAAAAGAGTCGGAAGAGTATTTTCCATCCTCATAATCCACCTTGTTGCCATGTAAATCAAAAAGTAAGATTGAAAATGGGAAGAATAGAGTTGATGAAACTGGCAGCTTTTTTCTTCCTTCAAACAACCGAAATATCTGTACTCCTTCCATTACAGTGAAATTAGTATTAGAGACATAACACCAAACTAAATAAGATCAATATTCATCAATTCAACATTTAAATACTAGAAAATGCTTTAAATTTAGAACAAATTTTAAGTTTTAAATTCATTGATCTTTTTTGTTTCTTTATATTAACAATCATCAACGAATACTAGCATTTTCATATGCAAAGAACAGAGAAGGTGATTGTATGCACTATGAACTTCTGTTATAGTGTTCTTAAGAAAGTATATTTATCTATCTACATGAAAATTATCCATGGATCCTTTGATTAGGTGCTCCCATTAGTCATCATTCAGAGAGAGTTACCACGGTTTTTACATTCATAGTATATACTTCAGTGAACATAAAGTCAGTGAGCCCAGAGAATCAGTTTCAGCAACCCTATATAGAATGTGAATACACAACCAGCATGGGAATCACAGAATTTTACAGAAAGCAGCAGGGGAAGATGAGGAGGTACATCGAAATAAGTAACAGAAGGAGAAGTTAAGAATGTCAGTGTCATGAAGGTCAGGGCACTAGCTTCTTGGGAGTAGAGCCGAAGTTTCTGTCCCAGCCTTGATTTTTGCAGACTTGAGCAGGTGGTGTTTCCTTCTAACTTCCAGCAACAATGTCTGAAAGTTCAAGATAGAGACTGTGGGAGTTTTTCAGAACATAGTGGCAGTAAGAAGCCAGAGAGAAAAATTCTCTTGTCACTAATGTGTGTATGCATGTGTATAAGTATATATATCTAGCCATCTATTTTTATCTTTTAAGTTTAATAAAGTAGTAACAGAGTTGTTCCATTTGTATCCCCATTTTGCACAATTTTTTTTTCCATCTGTGCACTTTAAAAAATATATTGATTTCTCCTCCCCCACAAAGGAAAAATCCTTCACTACTCTCTAATACTCTTCTCTGCCAGTATTATCATGAAAATAATCTTCTTATCACAGACCCCTTGAAAAGATCTCTGGGATATTTAGGAGTCCTTGGACCTCACTTTGAGAACCACTACAGTGGATAGTGAGCTGGGCTCAGATTCAGGGAGTAAGGTCCTGAGCTTAGGTCCTTGTGCTTAAAGAACTTAAAGGACAATGGTTGTGTAACCATTTGCACCTCTTAGTGTCTTCATGCTGCTCTCTAAGACTGGTAATTGCAAAGCCAATACTTATCTGCATTGGTAAGGGAATTTTGGTCATCAGTGGATCCCTGTACCAATGAAATCACAGATATGGTCCCAAAAATGATTGTGTAAATTGATGGTTAAACATTTTTTCACCAGTCTTCTTTTTAGTTTTCCCAGCAGTATTTAAAAAAGTATTTTAAAAGGATTTCTGAACTGATCATTTGTATTTTTGAACATTAGATTATAGTATGTGTTTGTATCAAGGCCTTGCTTGTCTGTTCTAATATGTAGCTCTAGTTGTCTATTTTCTATCTTGTATAAGACATTTTAAAATAACTATTATAGTGTAATGTAGTTTGATATCCAGGGGTGTAAACTAACTTTTCCTATCTACTTTTTCTTTTCATTATCTCTTGATATTGTTGAGATTTCATTTCTTCAAATTAATTTTGTCATTAATTTTTCTAATTCTGTGAAATATCACTTGGGTAAAACTGACTGGTATAGCACTAAGCTTTATCTCTTTTAAACTTTACTTATTACCGCACACCCCCAATGCCCCCAAACACAAAGTCTTTCCTAATACTTGACTCAGAAAATAGAAGCCCTTTGCCATTCTGATGACCAAAAAAAGGAGAAATGGGTGTTATTAGAATTTCATAGTAGTATTTTCTTTGGGGGGGGTAGTAACTCAAATTTATTCTTCCCCACCATCCACCCCTACCAATCCTTCAACAAAAACCTGGTTTCATTTGGGTAAGATTTGCCAGTTTGCAAATTTCTAATTCACTCAATGCATTTATAAAATGGGGGAAATGCAGTAGTTAATAGTAGTGTTGAAGGGACACCTAAAGTTCAGGGGAGGGGACAATCCAACACAGGGATGAGGAAGTAAAAGGAGAAATCCATTAAAAAATTCTGGCAGTTTGGTTAAAAATTCTCTAGAAATGTATCAAGGAATAAAGAAACCCAGTGATACAAAAATAGTTTTTAGGAAAGGCTAGGAAAGTAAGTGGTGGGCACTCACATCACTGAAGTTTCTGGAGGTCGTCTGGGAGTCTCCCTGTTGATGGAAAAGGTCTTTCTTCCCCCAAATCTGCTTCTTCTTCCTCCTCTTCCTCATTTTCTTGCACAACTAGTGACTGAGTCACTGTTCTTATTGCCTGTTCTGCCACATCTGTGTTGACTAAGTTATGTCCAAAAATTTCCACTAGTGTCCCAGCTGCTCTGGTTCTTCCACATGAGAAAAGATGGTGGGCTATGAGTCACACCAGCATCTACTACCCAGATCGTGACAGTTTTCCCAGCCCAAAGAACATACTTGGGAGTAATATATAGGCAATTTCTTCACCTTCTTCAGTCTTTAGCCTCCAATTACTCAGATTGATTGTTATCAGAGTTGTTCTTGAGTTCAGATCAATCTCCTCTATTGCTGCGCTGATGCTGTCTGTGGCACACGCTTGCTGTGATAGCTGGAAGCTGCTACTGCTGGCAGTGCTAGTGCCGCTGGTGCCACTGCCTGAATGCTCCTCCAGCTCCACTTATTTCCTCTTTCTTCGAGAAGAGCGGATGGCAGATGCACTGCTGCTGCTGCTGCTCAAGGCAGCTCTGGACACCATGACTCGGGCTGAGCCTCTCCTCCTCTCCTTCCAAGAGTTTCCAATACACATTGATTTCCATGTCCAAGGCAAGCCGTTTCTGGTACTCAGTCAGCTGCAGCTTCATCCCTGTCATTTCCCACACCTTGGTATCCAGCATCTTGTGGAACTTCGGCTTCCCACCCCAAATCTCCTCCAGCTCACAGATCTGATCTTCTGCTGCACTGACCTGTTTCTGGAGGCTGGAGAGCTGGTAACTGAGAGACTCCACTGTCACATGGGCTTCCTCCAGCTCCTCCCGAGCTGCACTGGCTGTTCTGCCCTTTTGGTCAGAGCACAGTTTGGCATGCTCCAGCTTGGCTTGTAGGTCTGTTCCAGCTTCATCTTGCCATTGTGCTGATTACAAAGGTTCTCCAAGAGCTGTTTCATCTTGAATTTATATTCCTGTTGACACCTGCTATCAACCTCTACCGAACTGTGCTAAGAGCTCTTCTAAATCTCTTGTACCTCCTCTTGAAATATGCTCTTTCAGAAGTCTAGCTCTTCCTGCAAGCTCTGGTAGTGATTCTCCAAGTCCACCCACATCAGTGGCTCCTTTTTTTGTCACAGCATAACCATCTTTTATCTTAGTAACCTGGGCCCAGAGCTCAGTGACATCACTTTCCAGACTCTGTTTGTTACTCGGTGCAGTAGAAAATTGTGCCTCACTCCAGTGAAACAGGGACTCAAGGTCGTTCACACTGCCCTGGCTGACAGTCATATCTCCATCCTTCTCCTTACAGTTTTTATTGACCTCATCAAGTTCTGCTCTTAATTTTCTTATTTTAATCTGAAGCTTGGCACTTTCCCTGGCAATCTCATCCAGGACTCTCTGGTCTTCAGCCAACTCCGATTCATAGAGGACCTTGATTCCACTTATCTCTTGTGTGGTGACCTCCTTCTTCTTGGACACCTGCAGCAGCAGCCTTCCATTCTCAATCTCCAGTGCACATTTGTGGTCAGTGTAATGCTCCAAGGCCATCATTGGACTGGCACAGCACCTCTTTCTCCTGCAGCCCTGAGATGCACATGCAGGCTACATTGGCTTTCCAGACCACTACACTGTGGTCCTACAGCAGTGTGGCCATATGAGAGTAGAGGCCAGCGGCCTGCCTCAGGCTCCCTCACTGAAGTGTGGGCTGCACCACAGGTGGGCTCCGTGGGCTCATCCTCATATTAGTATTACTTTTTAGTAGTATAAAACTTTTATTTCAGAGAGTATTGAACATTGGCTTGCCCCAGTCTTACATTAACTCCATGGTATATCATGATTTTCTCTTTTTTTTTTTCCAAGTTTAACCTGCATTATTTTTTTTTGTAATTAAAAAAAAAGTATTTATTTTAGTTTTTGACATTCATTTCCACAAGATTTGAGTTAAAATTTTCTCTCCCTGTCTTTCCCCAGCCCCCCCCCCAGAAAGCAAGCCTACTGAATACCCCATCCCCCAATCTGTTCTGTCTTATAATCTCCCCTTTCCCCCCCCCCCCCCACTTTCTAGTAGGGCGAGATGGGATTCTATACACCAGTACCTGTATATCTTATTTCCCAGTTGCATGTAAAAAACAACACATTTTTTTAAACATTTGTTTTTAAAACTTTGAGTTCCAGATTTTTTTTTCCTTGCAATGACAATGACTTCTGTCGTTTACCTGCCCTGATTGTAGAAATTTTCAATGAAAGGAAAAGGGAGAGATACCGCTATAATAATATTAAGACTGTCACTTCAATGGCACAGACTGACCTGACATAAACACAACAGAGGGAAAACACCCTTAATTTTGTTTGATTCTAGATAAAAGTAATAGTTAACAACCAACCAGTAGCAAAGTTCCACATTATTCACACAGTATCATAGGCAGGATCAGAATTAACCAACTGGAAACATTTCCTGTTCAGACAGGAAATAGCACAATGGGGAAAACTGAGTCAAGAGAATCCTAGCTTCACCTATGCAAGGTCATATCCTAAACCTTCTCAGGTACATGGCATTTCCCTCAAATGTTGCACTATTGGCTTAATGACAATCAGTCATACCTGAAATCAAAACTCACCATAATATCAAATTACATTACCAAGAGATTTCATTTCAAATAGCAAAATTTCACTAATCACAGCTTAGAGGTAGGTTATTATAATTTTTATTATATTGTTGCAGTGATATTTAGCAAAAGTCAAATATGTGGATGTATAATTGCAGATAATCACATATAAAGCCCTATATTATTTATGGAACAAATGAAAATCCAAAGAGACAGAGTTTCTGGGTAACTAATAATCAATTTATTAATAAGGCTAGCCAGTAATAAATAAATTGTTAAATCAGTGGTTTCTCTGCACTTTTTAAAAAACCCTTCAGAAAAGGAATTCCCTTGACATGTGAAAATCAACCTTGATTGGCAGACATTTAATGAGGAGGTAAACTAAAAGTCTTCAATTCCTTCTGCTGAGGGTTATGACTTGAGATTGAGACTCAGCTACCTCAAATAATCTGGACAGGGGAATCCAGCTCCATTCAAACCACTGGTTGGTTTTTTTCCTTAATGAGCTGGGTCACCCTAAGCTCTAGTAGAGGGGTACAAGGACAGGGGCTCCTTTATCCAGTGTAAAGACTCACCAAGAATAGATTCTGTTCAGACTGGATTCTAAACAGAAGTTAGGTATACTCTTTGGACAGGTGCCTGCCCAACATTGTAAAGTATGTTCCTTGAGGGCTAAGAGTAATCTTTTCAATCAATAATGCCCTTCAGAGATTGACCTTAACAAGAACAGGGACTTAATGAGGAAATTGAGGAGCAAAGTCTGGATCCCAATTTAATACTTGGTCATTAATGTAAAAATATATGTAATAATAATTTGTCTTATTTATCCTATCTAGTTTAAATCCATCTTGGAGCAGAAATCAATTACTTAGAAATTTAGAGTAACCATATTCCAGACTTTCACATAGACAATGAATAAATAATAGTTAATTCAAAAACCACAGAAAAATGCTGGCTACCATAAACCTCCAGATTAAGAATTGCAAAATCTAAGGCCTACTGTTACTAAGTTGGTTCAAAGATATAACTTTAATAATATTATTTATTAAAAGGTATAATTTCATAATTTTCATAAGTGATGGCTAAACAATCTATCAGATAAAACTAATTCTTTAAGCAAACTCATAAATTCTTTGCAACCTGCTATTAGCAGCTTATTTAATTGGTGTCTATGGGGACTTTCTTCTTGTTAGTCCTTTTTTTTTTTAATCTTCCAGAATTTATTTATTTTTAATTTTCAACATTCATTCCCACAAGATTTTGAGTTACAAATTTTCTCCCCATCTCTCCCCTACCTCTCACCTATATCAGCAATGCATTGTGCGGAAATTACAGATATGCTGATGTAGTTATCAATCACAATATATATCAGGCTTGCTATATGGGGGATAAAGAGAGAACATTTATTAAAATACCAAAAGACTGAGTCCCCAAACCAGAAAGTCAAAGCCATCAGAGTAGTTATGAAATTGGCACAGGTAGATAAAGTAGAAAGCACCCACATTCTCAAGCCTTTAAAACAGAACAGGCTACCCCAGGCAAAGGTCCTCCTCTCCCCACTCACAGCAACCACCCAGCCTCCAGGAAGCATGCTCCCAGCAGCTCCGGCCCCTGGCAGTTCTCAGCAGGAGTCCTTAGCAGAAATTCTGGCTGACTCAAAAAGGGGTTCATGCTTCTACTGCCCCTGCCTCTGCTGCTGTCGCCGTAGCCGCCACTGCCAGCCACTGCAGGAACTCTAGCTTGGTTTCCGCTTCCTCTTGCTCCACACCTTCCTGCTATGTCAGCAAGTCCAATTGGCAATGGAAGATCTTTAAATCCCATAACCCTTACATCACCCTAAGATGGCAAGCATACTGAACACCCCTTCCTCCAGTCTACCCCCCTTATATTTCCCTCCTATTTTCCCCCTTGCCCCCTACTTCCCTGTAGAGCAAGATAAATTTCTATTCTGCATTGCCTGTATATCTTATTTCCCAGTTGCATGTAAAAACAGTTTTTTAACATTTGTTTTTAAAACTTTGAGCCTCAGATTGTCCCCCTTCTTCCCTCCTCACCCACCCCACTGAGAAAACAAGCAATTCAATATAGATCATATATGTGTAGTTATTCAAAACATTTCTATTTTAGTCATATTGTGAAAAACTATTTCCCTCCATCCTATCCTGCCCCCCATTTATTCTATTTTCTCCTTTGACCCTATTCCTTTTCAAAAGTGTTTGCTTCTGACTACCTTATCTCCCAATCAGTCTTCCCTTCTATCATCCCCCCTCTTATTCCCTTCTCCCTACTTTCCTGTAGGATAAGATAACCAATTGAGTATGTATGTTATTCACTCCTCAAGCCAAATCCAGTTAGAGTATTTTTTACCTTTGATAGAGTATCATTCCCTTTCACATCCCTGCCCTTTCCCTACATTGTAATAGTTTTCTCTTGCCTCTTTTATGTGAGATAATTTACCCTATTTTACCTCTCCCTTTCTCCTCCTCTCAATATATTCCTCTCTCACCTCTTAATTTTATTTTTTAGATATCATTCCTTCATATTCAACTCACCCTGCACTCTTTGTCTATGTATATACACACATACATACACACATACACACATACACCCACCTATACATACATATATACACATATAAAGACACACATACATATACACATTTACATATATACACATATGCATGTATATATATATTCTCTTCAACTATTTTCATATTGAGAAAAATCTCATGAATTACAAATAATATCTTTCCATGTAGAAATATAAAGAGTTCATCTTTAATATGTTCCTTATGATTTCTTTTTACTGTTTACCTTTTCAAGCTTCTCTTACTTCTTGTATTTGAAAGTCAAAGTTTCTGTTCAGCTCTGATATTTTCATAAAGAATGCTTGAAAATCCTCAATTTCATATTTTACCCTGAAGTATTATACTCAGTTTTTCTGGGCAGGTGATTCTTGGTGTTAATCCTAGCTCCTTTGACCTCTGAAATATCATATTCCAATCCCTTTGATCCCTTAATGTAGAAGCTGCTAGATCTTATGTTATCCTGTTTTTGTTTCCATCATTGTCAAATTGTTTCTTCCTGACTGCTTGTAATATTTTCTTCTTGACCTGGAAACTCTGGACTTTGACCATAATATTATTAGGAGTTTTCTTTTTGAGATCTTTTTCAGGAGGCAAAAAGTGAATTATTTCAATTTCTATTTTACCTCTAGAATATCAGGGCAGTTTTCCTTGATAATTTCTTGAAAGATGATCTCTAAGCTCTTTTTTTGATCATGGCTTTCAGGTAATCCAATACTTTTAAAAGTATCTTTCCTGGCTCTGGGTTACAGGTCGATGGTTTTTCCAATGAGATATTTAACATTGCCTTCTAATTTTTCATTCTTTTGGGTCCGTTTTATAATATATTGTTTGCTCATGAAGTCATTAGCTTCCATTTGCTCCCATATAATTTTGAAGGTATAATTTTCTTCAGTGAACTTTTGAACTTCCTTTTCCATCTGGCCAATTCTGCTTTTTAAGGCATTCTTCTCCTCATTGGCTTTTTGGACCTCTTTGCCATTTGAGTTGGTATATTTTTTAAGGTGTTATTTTCTATAGTATTTTTGGGGGTCTCCTTTAGCAAGCTGTTGACTTGTTTTTCATCATTTTCTTGCAACACTATCATTTCTCTTCCCTATTTTTCCTCTACTTCTCTTACTTGATTTTCAAAATCTTTTTTGAGCTCCTCCATGGCCTGTAACCTATTCATATTTTTCTTGTAGGCTTTTGATGTAGGGGTCTTGGCTTTGTTGCTGTCTTCTGGTTCTGTTTTGATCGTGTTTGTCACCAAAGAATGATTCTATAATCTGGTTTCTCTTCCTCTGTTTGCTCATCTTGCCAGCCAATTATTTGACTTTTGAGCTGTTTGCCACAGTAGAACTCTTTTTCCAGAGTTCTAGCTCTATCCAAAATTTCTGAGGTTTTGAACCTGGACACCTGCCTCAAAACGGTGAGGAGGATGCTCTATTCACAGCTGCCACAAGCTCTGCCATGCCAGCACTCCTTACCCGAGGACCACCACCCAAGACTGTGAACCAGATCCAAGTAGGGCAAAGCAATAGCATCCTGCCTTAGCGCCAGTAAAGAGATGCCTCCATTTGCCTCCCGGATCAGCTGCTTAGTCCTCCCACCATCTTTGGGTCTGGAGCTCTGGAAGCAGTCACCACTACAGCAGCTGCTGGAATATGCTTTTCTCTCACTCAGGCCCAACAGAGTTTCCCCATTGACCTTTTACTTTCTCTTTGGTGTTTATGGTTAAGAGGTCTGAAAACCTCCATACCTGCCAGTGATTCAGTCCCCTAAGTTCTGCTCTGGCCAGTCTGTGCCTTTGGTCTGTGCTGGCATGGCCCACATGGTACTGCACTGTTCCCAGCCTGATGTGATAGACCCTTTCTTTCAGTCTGCCAGGCTGCCATAAATGGCAGATTTGTTTCATTCTATTATTTTGTGGGTTCTGTACCCATAAAATTTGTTTAGAATTATTTTTTACAGGTACTAGAGGTGGTTGGGGCTTGAGCTCAAGCATATTCTTGCTTTTACTCTCCCATCTTCTCTTCTTGTTAGTTCTAAATGACACAGAGAATACTTACATTGTTCTCTTCTTGCTGATGGGTCACAATTAATTTACTTCTCTCCCAAACTTTCCTTTAGAGCCTCCCAAACAGAGCTAGCTCTGGCAAATAACTCATTATTAATGTGTATATCCCTGGAATGTACACTACCAAGGTAAGCAAACTTATCCAAGCATTCAAAACTTCATTTGCTATAACTGATGGTTCCACATATGAATTGTGTGGTGGTGGCTGATGGAGCTCCTGAGTTTTCTTGGTGTTAATTGTTAGTCCAAAATTCACACACGCAGCAGACAATTTATTCATACTTTGTTGCATCTCAGCTTCAGAGGCTACATGGACTGCACAATCATCTTCAAACAGAACATCATGAATCAACACTCCCTCCACTTTTATCTTGGCTTTTACCTTTTCAAGTTGAAGAATTTACCATAATTGCAATATTTGACTTTGATGCTGTGTTTGTCCTCATTGAAGGCATTTGATAACATAGCTGAAATCATCATGCTAAAAACATGGGAGAGGGGCAGTGTGAATAGAGAACCAGCCCTGGAGTTGGGAGGACCTGAGTTCAAATCCTGCCTCAGACACTTGATACTTACTAGCTGTGTGACCTTGGGCAAGTCACTTAATACCATTCGCCCTGCCTTCCCCCCCTCCAAAAAGACAAAAACAAAACATGGGAGCAAACACACAGCCATTGGTGACTGGTAAAGCATGGAAACATTATCCATTATCTAGAACCTGGGCAAGCATGCCATCATGGAATTGACATACAATGCTGATGAACTCTGGACAACCAAATATTGATATAATTTTCCATCAGCCCTCATGACTGACAGTATCAAAGGCATTGGTGAGATCTACACATGTTGTGTACAGACCTCTGTTCTGCTCCTGGCATTTCTCCTGTAGTTTTCAGCAGTAAACACCATATTGACTATGCCTTTGTACTTTCTGAAGCCACACAGCTCTCTGGTAGATGACCATCTTCCAGGTGAAGGATCAGCCTACTAAGGAGAACTATGGATAGAATATTGCAATCAATGACTAAGAGAGAGACACCCCCCCCCCCATGATTGTCATAGGGCAATATATTTCCTTTACCTTTATAGTGATGGACAGTGAAGGCATCCTTGAAATCCTGGGAGATAACCTCCTCTTGCCATATGTATCAGCAAGCACCCTAACATACCCAGGATGGCTGCTAGCATAGATTCTTTCACTTGTACTTTACTTCTGATGGAATTAAATGCTGCCTTCTCAGAGATGGATGAGCCATTCTGTTGGTAAACCCTGTGGAATTCTCTCTTTCTTTTTTTTTTCATTTAACAGCTTCTGAATTTCCTCATCATTCTCGTCAAGTCAGTCTTGTTTGTGAGTGTTCTGACCCAGATGAGCAAATGCAGTGCTGTACACCACATCTCTGAAAGCAGCCCACTCTTTTTCTGCTTCACTATTGCCAACTGTGTGTTGGCTCAACTTTCCCTCCAAGTTTGCAACAACCTGATCCTGCTTTAATTCATTGACATTAATTCTTTTGGTAGTCATCTTGGGGTTACTGTTTTTTTTGAATGCAAACATTTAACTTGGAGAGGGTAAGTAAATGAAAAAAGGAGATACAAAAGCTCACTGAAGGAAATAATTTCTTAAAAATTAAAATCGAGTAAATTGAAGCCAATGACTCTAAAAGAAATCAAGAAATCATAAAACAAAACCAAAAGAATGAAAAAATAGAAGACAATGTGAACTATCTCACTGGAAAAACAACTGACCTGGAAAATAGATCTAGGGATAGATAATTTAAAAATTGTTGGACTACCAAAAACCATGACCAAAAAAAGCGCTTAGAACATTGTCTTTCAAGAAATTATCAAGGAAAACCACCTTGATATTCTAGAAGCAGATGGTAAACTAGGAATTGGAAGTACCTACTGATCACCTCCTGAAAGAGGTCCCAAAAGGAAAACTCCTAGGAATACTGTAGTCAAATTTCAGAATTCCCAGATCAAGGAGAATTTTTCCATTGACGTATTTTACCTCTTTTTCTAATTTTTCATTCTTGTTGTTTTGACTAATTCTTGGTTCCTGATAGTGTTATTTGCTTCAATTTGGTTGATTCTAGTTTTTAGCAAATCATTTTCCTTGGTGAATTTTTGGAGCTCCTTTTCCATATCATATACTTTTCTTTTTAGAGAGATGTTTTCTTCATTATAATGGTTTTCTCAATTCTGCAATTTTGGTTTTGAAAGAATCATTCATTTTGTCTTCTTTCTCTATCATTTGGTTTTCAAAGTTCCTTTTGAGCTCATCTAGGAGAGCTTTCTGTGCTTGAGTCCCTGCTGATGTTTCAGCTGTGGGTGTGGAGTCCACATTGTCTTCCTCTGAGTTTTGTTCCTCTCTCTGAGGATAGTAGGAGTCCAGAGTCTTTGTTGTCTGCTTTCTACCCATTTTGAGGCAGGGCCCTAACCAAGCCCTTCCTCTAGGGATCCCAAGCCTTTACTGTAGAGGGTTTTGCCCTGGGGCAATAGTTACTATGTTTCTGGGGGATGGTGGTGGTTGGAGCAGTCGGGGTTCACTCTGCCATCCTGATCTTTGGAGGTCCTGATAGGGGCTTTTTTTTTTTTAATATCTGGACTATGAAGTTGTAGTCCCAGGAGTATTTGCTGTCCCAGACAGAGGCCTCTGCATTTGGTTCTTACCTTGCTCTTTCCAGTCCCAGCTCTTTGGTGACAGGCCTGGTAGTGGCCCTTTTGTTTGGTGGGATGACTTGCTCCCTGGGTTGATCAGGCCTCTTCTAGGCCTGCCCTTGCAGGATGCTCGCCTTTCTGCCTGCCTCTTTTTCTAGTGGCTAGGATGCCAAAATAACCTTTGGTGCTCTGATTTCCCCTCCCTGACCTAGAAAACCCAGAGATGACTGTCCCACCCAGAGTTAAATCCTGAGATAGTGTAAATCGCCTTGGGTTTGGGAGTCATTGCAAAGGGGTGTAACTGAGGCAGCAAGGATTCTGAAGAGAAGAGGGGGAGGGGTCCCAACAAGCCCTATATCACCTGACCAGCAAAAGCCTGCCTGAGTGGTTGCCCAGGGGCATAGAGGCAGAAATCTGAAGTGGCCAGACCACCCATCCTCCACAGATTACTCAGTTGGGGAATGACTTGTGTTCTTATAAATTTGAGTCAATTCTCTATATATTTTAGAAAGGAGTTTGTTTTCAGTGCTATCCACCTCCAGAAAATGAACTGGTGGAGCCTGAATGCAGATGGAAGCATACCATTTTTCAATTTCTTTATATTTTTTTAATCGGTTTTATTTCAAAACATGACTAATATGGAAATATGTTTTGTATACTTGACAGTTTTTCTTTTGGTCACATCTACATCAGAGAACAAGAAGCACTAACAATAGAAATCTGGGTCCCTAATGTGCTATGAAATCTTGTTCATAACTATGGCAAAAAAGCAAGCAGTCTGTAAGATGAACTCCTAGTAAGTGAGGAGAGCTAATCCAAATTGGTTTGAACTGAGCTTAGTGGCTCAGAATGCTAAGGTAGGGAAGTAATTAGAGGATGTAGCTGATAATAAAAAAAAAGCATCCAGTAGTTTTTCAGCTTTGTAAAGGGTCAATTTTGTTCTCTCAGTAAGTGGGGAGTTAGGGATAGGATCACAAAGGAATGCAGATTCAGAACAAGATAGGAATATAGTGTGGACAAAGGCTATTCTATTATTGTATATGGACCCAGTACTGAGGCAGGGAGGTGAGATGTAGCCTCAGTGGGGGAAATTATTTGAATATTTAATACCAAATTAGGTAGGGGACATTGGCTAATGGAAATTGTTTCAGGCAGACTTACAGAAACAGAAGGATAGGTTGAAGTAAGAAGAGACAGTTCCAAATCAGGGATCAAATCATGTAGACCCTTAGAAGAAGACTCTTTCTTACTAAGAACCTGGGATAAGAGTTAGTGCAGATAGGAAGTCTTTTCTTCAAGGGAATGGTTATGAGTTATGAGGAGATATTTTGAGAATGACTAAGTGAGAAGAACATATGAAGAAATATCCATTCCTAGGCCATAGCCCCAGACTTTGACACCTTCACTGAGGGACAAAGAACCTGATTCCAGAGCACTGAGATATAGTAGCCTGGACAGTCCCATCTATGGTATAAACTACAACTGAAATAACATTAAGAATTAATATGGGGTGAAGTCAAGATGGCAGAGAAGAGACAGCAACCCAACTGAATTCTCTCAACATTACCATCTAAACAACTTTAAAATAACATATAAAATCAAATTCTGGAGTGGCATAGCCAGTGAAACATTGGGAAGAGAAATTTTTCCTACAAAAGGCAAATTAGAAGGTTGAAATTAGAGGTCTGTGCCACTGGGTGGAGGCTGGTCCCATCATCATTGTCTGTTTGGGGTGGTTGTGACAGCAATAGCAGCAGCTGCTGCTAATTTGGTAAATCTCAACCCAGAGATATTTCAGGGTGGAGAGGAAGACAAGTGCTTGTGGCTGCAGGGGAGCAGGGGATGTGGTCACTGTGTAAAGACCAAGAGGAATGCTAGCACTTGTGGCTACAGGAGACTAGAGACTTGCTGGGTAAAGACTGGAGCACAAATTAAGAGAGCAGTAACCATACCTCTCCCTGGATCACACTACTTTGGAAACATAAAAAATCTTACAGGCCCCAGTACTATCTCTGAAAATAGCAGCATGAAAAAACCTAAAGTTTGGGACAAGCCACCCTACAGTCCTCCTCAGGTGATCAGAATCCAACTTCCACATAAAGTTCTATGTCAAGAAATAGGTTGAAAAAAGAAGCAAACAATAGTAACAACAACAACAAAACCAGACCGTAAAAAGACACTGTGGTGACAGGGAAGATCAAAACTCAGAAGACAACACTAAAATAGCCACAAGCAATTCCTCAAAGAAAAATGCGAATTGGACATAAACTCAACAAGAATTCCTGAAGAGCTAAAGAAAGGAATGAGTGGTAGAGAAGAAATTGGGAAAAGAAATGAGAGAAGTGCAAGAAAATTATGAAAAGATAATTAACAGCTTGGTAAAAAGAGTCACAAAAATTCACCATGGAAAAGAATTCCTTAAAATGCAGAATTGACCAAATGGGGAAAAAAGGCACAAAAACTCACTGAAGAAAATAATACCTTAAAACTGAAATTGGGCAAGTGGAAACTAATGATTCCATGAGACATCAAGAAACAATAAAACCAAATCAAAAGAATGAAAAAAAAACTAGAGGAAAATGTGAACTATACCATTTGTGAGAAAGCTTGGCCTGGAAAATAAATCAAAGAGAGATAATCAGAAAAATTATTGGACTAACTGAAAGTCATGATTAAAAAAAAAGATTCTAGACGTCATATTTAAAGAAACTATAAAGAAAAACTACACCAATATCTTAGATCCAGAGTATAAAATAGAAGTGGAAGGAATCTACTAGTTGCCTCCTGAAAAGATCCCCAAATGAAAACTTCCAAAAACATTTTAGCTCAATTCCAGAGCTCTCAGGTCAAGGAGAAAATACTGCAAGTGATTAGAAAGAAACAAGTCAAACATCATGGACCTGCAGTCAGGATCACACAAGATCTAGCAACTTTTATATTAAAGGAGCAGAGGACTTAGAATATGATATCCTGCAATGTATAGGAATTAGTATTACAATCAAGAATTCCTAACACAGAAAAACTGAACATAGTGAAAAAAAAAAACAGATGTTGTCGTTGGATATTGTTCCCCTGTTTCCGAGAGGAAATGGATATTTAATGACATAGAAGACTTTCAGACGTTCCTGATGAAAAGACCAGAGCTGAATGGAAAATCTGACATTTAAACACAAGATCCAAGAAAAACACAAAAAGCATACAAGTGTAATGATAAGGGACTCAATATAGTTAAACTGTTATCATCTAAAGATGATAATGTAACTCCTAAGAATTTTATCATTATTAGGGCAGTTAAAAGGAGTCTATGTAGACAGAGGATAAAGGTGTGAAATGATTATGTTGGGATGATCTCAAAATACTGGTATGGAAGAGGGATGGGGGAGGGGAAAGGAAGAGATGGAATGGGGGAAATTTTCTTACATAACGAGGCATGTTAGGAAGAACTTTTATACTGGCACGGGAAATGTTGTGATAGTGGGCAATACTTGAACCTTATTTTCATCAAATTTGGTTGAAAGAGGGGAGTGTATATGTACACACTCAGTTGGGTATTAGAAATTTATGAGATATGGGAGGAGGAGGATGATAAAAAAGAGAACAGATTAAGGGAGGCAGTGGTTAGAACCACAACAGATTTTTGAGGAAGGACAGGATAAAAAAGAGACAAGGATAAACAGAAGAAAATAAGATGGAGGGAAATAAACAGTAATCATAACTATGAATATGTATAAGACGAGCTAATGCATAAAACAAAAAGCAATTAGCAGAATAGAATTACTAGAATTACCAGAAAGAATTACTATAACCCAACAATATGTTGTTTATAAGAGAAACACTTGAAATAGAAAGACACACATCGAATTAAAATAAAAAACTGCAACAAACTACTGCTTCAGCCAAGGTAATAAAAGCAAGGCTAGCTATCATGATCTTAGACAAAGCAAAAGCAAAAAAAGGATCTAGATCATCCAAAAAACTACATTTTGCCACAAGATGCCATAAACAATGAAATAATCGATATATAAAAAAATTTATAGCAAGTTTTTCTGATAAAAGCCTCAGTTTTCAAATATACAGGAAACTGAGTAGAATTTACAAAAATAAGAGCCATTCCCTAGTTGATAAAAGGACAAAACATATGAATGGGCAGCTTTCAGAAGAAGAAATCAAAAGTATCTATAGTCATATAAAAAGGCTCTAAATCACAATGAGTAGAGAAATGCAAATTAAAACAGCTCTGAAGTACCACCTCAAACATCTCAGAAATAACTTGGAGGGGATGAGGAAAAATAGGTACATTAATGAACGACCAGTGGAGTAGTGAATTGGTCCAAGCATTCTGGAGAACAATCTGGAACTGTTCCCAAATGACTATGAAACTATGCATACCTTTTTGATTTTGCAATCCCACTACTTGGTCTGTACCCCAAAGATATCAAAGAAAAAAGAAAGGACCACATGTACAAAAATATTTATAGCAGCTCTTTTTGTGATAGCAAATAATGGGAAATTTAGGTGATATTAATCAATGGGGAATGGCTGAACAAGTTGTGGCATATGATTTTGTTGGAGTATTATTATGTTATAAGAAATGATGAGGGGGGATGGTTTAAGAGAAACATGGTAAAATCTACATGAATTGATGCAAAGTGAAGTGAGAAGAACTGGGAAATCATTGTGCATAGTAACAGCAAAGTTGTAATGATAATCAACTGTTAAAGACTTGGCTACTCTGATTGGTATAATGGTACAAGATATTTCAAAAGAGTCTGAGGAGAAAATGTTGCCCACATCCAGAAAAAGGAGTGATGAACTCTGAGAGCAAATTAAAATATAATGTTCTTGCTTTATTTTTTTTGCTTTGTTTTATGATATGACTAATGTAGAAATATGTTTTGCCTGATTTTACATGTATAATTGATATCACATTGTTTGCTTTTTCAGTGAGTGGGGGAGGGGTTGAAGTGAGGGAGAGAGAGAATCTGCAATTCAAAATTTAATAAGAAAAGAATGTTAAAAAGGAATAACTATTTTTTTAACATGCAGATTTAAATTTGCTCTCTATACCAGCATAAATTTAATCACCTGAGGCAAGTTCCTTATTTATAATGTGAAAATAAAAAATAGAGCACTTTAGAAAAAATATAGTTGAACAGGGTGAAATCAATCTGGATGGGTCTGAACAATTCAGGATATGATATTTTCTCTTTTAATAATTATTTTTACTAGTTATTTGCCAAGCTCCTACTCAGTCAGTAACTGGGTGTTTCAAAAGCTGCTAAAAGAAAAGGAATTAGATTTGTAATAGGGATTTATTTCTCAGGTGAGCAAATTCCCTCTACCACTTTCTTTGCAACTCATAATTTTGCAGTTGCCTATAGCAGAGGAGTCAAACACACAAGACACTGAAGCATTCGTGAGAGTGGCCAAACCAGATTAAAATTAATTAGGAAATATTTAGCAAAATAAATAAAAATACATAGGACATAGATAAAGTCTAAGTCAGTATGCTATGAAGGGAAACTTCTATATGGTTTAGTGACCCTTGTTTCTATATTAGTTTGTTAACCACTTACCCAGAGTAATGAGAGGTTATGTTGTAAAACTTTTTTGTGTCAGAGGTAGAACTTGAACCCAGGTCTTCATAACTTCTGGAATAGCTTTCCTATCTCTATTCCATTCTGCCTCTGATTTGCTTAAATTTTTGCAACTTCTAGGTCTCTAGGTCTCAGTGCCCTTACCCTGATTATCCTGCTCTTGACTAGAGATCTAAAGAGGGAGGGGATAGAATGGCAGCTACACCAATCATCTTTTCTGGGTAATGCATTTCACTTCTTAGACACTGTTCTCCATCATTACTAGATTTCCTCATGGCATCTAGAAGAAGATGCTTTAAACTCCATGAGATCCTATCCTCTTCTGCACAGGATATAGAGTTGTGCAGTCCCCTGCTTCTGCTAGGGGCCCTGATCACTAGAACAGCATTCTACCTCCAGAGTTCTTTCTGCTTTGGGAATTCTCTCTTTCCCTCTGGGTTTCTCATTACTCCCATCCATATCTCACTGACATGCTGAAGATCCTAGTCTTTACCTTACTTTCTTACTGTAGCAGCCTACATCAACTCACCTAGAAGGCAGAGGGGAAAGACAAAGAAACAAGACATTTAAGATCTTGAAGAACAATCACTTATTTCATCTCTGGGCACCTAGATGGCATAGTAGATAGAGTGCTGGGCTTAGAGTCCTGAAAACTCATCTGCCTGAGTTTAAAGCTGGACTCAGATACTTACTAGCAGTGTGTCCCTGGGCAAGTCACTGAACCCAGTTTGTCTCAGTTTCTTCATCTGTAAAAGAAGCTGTAAAAAGAAATGGCAAACTTCAGCCTTGCCCCATTTCTTCCTTCCCTATAAATCTGTTGAGATTCTCCTGGGGAGAGACTTTGTTCATTCATTCATGCTTGCTGCCGGGGTCAGAGGTCACAGTGCATATAGGAGGCCAAAGGAGGAAGATGGCCATGGAGTCCTGCGTCACTCAGGAGGAAATTAAGAAAGAACCAGAGAAGCCCAGTGACCAGGAGAAGGTTTGCCCGCTGCTTCTGAGGGTCTTCACCACTAATAACTGCTGACACCACCCAGTGGAGAAGTTCTCCCAAGGAAATGGGCCTTCAAGCAAGCTGCAGATCTACACCTGGGTGAAGGCAACCTTGAAAGAACCAACTAGTTTAGTAAAAGAGGTGTCTACCCAGAAACTCGAAAGAAGGGTACACACTTCAATTTTGCTATTGTTTTTATGGATCTTAAAGGACCTGGTTATGGAGTGGAAGAGATTGGCAGTGCTAAGTCTGACAGAAAGGGGATTGATGACTCCATGACCCTACAGTCTCAGAAGTTCCAAATAGGGGATTATTTGGTTGTAGCAATAACTCCTCCAAATCAGGCACCACCTCCCTCAGGGCACGTGAGACCATATTAAACTTTGCTTACTGTTTCTTGCAAAAAAAAAAAAAGAAATAGCAAACCACTCTAATACCTTTGCCAGTTAAACCCCAAATAGGGTCACAAAGAGGCAGATATAAATTACTGAACAACAGCAACGGTTCCTATCTCTTCAAGGATAGGTAAACAATGAAATTTTGTACAGAGGTGCAGAACTTTGGTACTGCTTACCTGTGTAATACCAAAACAGTACAATAAGGGAAGTTTTTTTTTCTGTCCTCAATTGTAACTTTCTACCACCTTTGGGCTTGTTCTTGGGACAGATACTTTACCTACCCCTTGTTATTAATGAGGATTCATATGTTCAAATGACTATTAACATATACAGGTGAAGCATAAGCATGACATTACACATTTTATCTGAATAACACAAATGTTTAAATAAAGTAGCTAGTGAGAGTATTGGGAACAGAAACTAAAACTTTAGATTCATAGGTCCTTGATTATTACTAAGAGTAACATATATATTTGATAATAATAATAATAATACTTTTTAATCATTTATCAAAAGTAACAAGACTCATCCTTGTAACACTAATGCTAATCCTTCTGATATCTTTCCCCCCTCCATTTTCTTATTTACCTGAAACCATTTTCATTTCTCTTAACCCTCCATATCTTCCTTTTCTATGAAATAGCCATAAGTAAGGACCTTTTATTTGCTTTGAATTATTTTAAAATTTATGAATAGTCTATAGAAAACTACTATATGGAATGCAAGGAAGCCTCAGCCTAAGTACGTGTTGGAAACAAGAGATGTCAGATTTGATGAGTAGGTCATGCTAGCAGGGTAAGACTATGATGGTGGATTATACAGAAAGTAAATGCAACTGGCAATTGATAGTTACTGTCTGATTGGGAAATGAGAGGGGAAAATGAGTTGATTCTTTCTTCCCCAGAAGTGAGATGAGGTTTTAAAATTCACAAATAACTCTGCTCACATGCTGAAGAGTCTGGCATTGTTCTTAATAGGAAAAAAGAAAAGATCACTGTAATTCTGTTTCAGTCATTTGACAAGATTTCAATGATAGAAAAAAAGAGGAAATGTTATTTTCCATCCACTTTGGCAATTAAGGGTACACTTTCCAGGTCTTCCTTGCAGTGACCACAGGAAAAACTTGAAAGAAATGATATTCCAGTGGAGACTCTGTCATATTTTAACCTTGGTGACCTGCTATATTTTTGAAGTCTTTTGGAGAAACAACTCTCAAGATGAAAAAAGACTGTATTTGTCTTTGTAGTCAAACTAAATAAATCCCTTTTAGAGCTCACATTTTGATTTCTAATGTTTGATTTTGGGAGAAAATTTAGTTTTTTCACTGGTGACGTACCAGTCCTATTAAAAAGAATTGCAGTAAAAAGATTAAGATTAAATGAGATTTATTGAATCTGATTTTTCTTTTTTCTTGAGAGGATAAAAGTGTTGTTAACTGGGAATTTTTGTTCCTTAGAGTTTATTTTATGGGGTTTTGAAATAGGATGGAGCATTTTCCTTTGCTAAAGCCAGTCTCCCTTTTCCATTTAATTATATGCATTACCACCATGAAATGCCATCTCCCAACACTATGCATTTTACTGACTGTCCCTCATATTTATTCAATTCAAATACCATTTTGTTGAAGAAGTATTTCTTCCTATCTCCTTATCTAGAAGTAATCTCTCTATCTGGAATGTTTACATGAGATCCAGAGACTTTTTAGACCCTCTGAAAGAAAGCTCAGTTCTGGAACATAGATTTCTAATGGGCATTCCCCAAGATGGGTGCCGTCCTTGGAAAACCTTTTTCTCTCACTAAAAAGTTATGTTTTGAGACTGTACTGACCAAGAAATCTTCCCCCCTTCCTCTAGCCAACTGCTATCTGATTCTATATTTTTTATTTCAGGTCCCAGCAGTGTGTGCCATGTTTGGGTGGGGATAGACACCCCTACTCAACCTACTCTTGGGTCTGCTGTTCTCTCAGCATCTCACAAGGTATATGTAGGTAGGGTGGGGAAACAAAGGGGGCAAAGGACAGAAGAATATTCTCTTTTAGAGTTTAGTATGAAGGGTGCCTCCTTCTAAAACAGTGTGCTTCCCTAGGAGATTCAATCAACTAACCCATTCCCAGTACCAAAGGGGTAACTCCTCCAACATAAATACAATCCATTTATCCTCAGTCAGTAACAAATAGTCAGGCTATGTCCTTAGGTATCTTGAGGAGGGGCCTGGGTATGTCCACACCCTCCATCTGGAAAGACTTTCAAAGTCCCAAATAAAGGTTCATTCCTCAACAGCTTATCAGGTTTAACACAGACCTCCCTGGATCAACCCCTCTCCACTTAAATGCCATACATTCAATTAGGGGTCATAAAGCTTTATTGAGATCTGAAAGGGTGAGAGTGAAGCATGGAAAATGTAGAAGCATGGAAAATGTACCAGGCTAAGACCCCAAACTAACTTTTTGTGTTGTTGTGTTCACCTCAGATCACATGAAACACCCAAGCCCCAACTCTGCTGTTTTTGGCCTTATATAAAATGGCACACCACTGCATCCAATCCTTTTTCTAAGTTAGTTTTGACATGCTGGTGATTACGACCATCACCCAAATAAAATGTCAAACATTCCATTTGCTGCTCTTAATCCTCTGAATCGGTTTCATCTTGTTCACATTTTAAACGTTGTGCTTTGCTATTGGAGATCACTAGATGGCACTAAATGAATACTTTGACAATAGAAAGATCTACTAAAGGACCATTGAATATTTCAGTCTGAACACTTCAAGAAACCAAATAACCAGAATAATTTGAGCGAAATTTGCAGATCCAGTTTAATGTGGTTAAATGGAAAGTCTTGTATCACATACAGTATTCTCCTGCACTGTATTGTCATAACTTTTATTTCAAGTCTCAAACATAGTTGGGAGTCATTTTCCTTCAAGTAGAGAAAATATACATTTTTTAAGTGTTCAGTCATCTATTTATAATTTATTTTTAGTGGAAAGAAAACGAAAACTCTACACAGTTGAAAAGTTAAATTCTTCTTCTTTTAAGTACCTTCAGAAATTATTATCAAGGCCTAGTACAGCCTATTATGTCTGTAGAATTTTCCCCCTCCTTATTTGTTTATCATTACACATTTCTGAGGTTCTAACAACCTTGTTTTACTGATAAAGGAACTGATTTAATTTCTGTACAGTTGGGCAATATTTATTTCTGACTTTATGGGGCAACAATTGTAGATCTTCATATACATACTTCTTTGTCTACTAGCTGAAATGATATTGTTGGAAGGACTCTATTTGCTAATAAATGAGTCAACAGAAACCAAATTAATCAAATTTCATTGTTTACTATAGAGTTAAACCTTATCCTGCTTTCTGTTCGTATTATGTAAGTAGAGTAATAAGCAATGTAAAAGAGATAAACATTCTTCACCAGGTGCATTATTGTTCTCCATTAATAAAATTTCCATATTTCATGTTTAAGTTTTTTAAATGATTCAGGAAATAAAGTCTTAAGGCATTTCTCTGGGGAGGTTATTCCACAATCTAAGAAATCAGTCTAGAAGCATTTCAGCTAGTACATTTTAGTTTCTTTTTAATTAAAAACAAAATTAAAAAAAAAAACAAACCTTTCCAAATGTCTTGCTGAAACTCCATTATGTCATTCCACTGTTATTCATTTTGCTTCTTATCATACAAATTATGGAACAAAATTCCACCTGAAGTCTTACTCATTGTTTGGCCACATTATTTAGGACTTGTTCCTCAACCTAGTTGGATTAGAGAAGACAAGCATTTCCTTGAATTCCTTAAGATATCTGGTGGTCTTGTTAATGTTTCAGAGAAAGGATCTCTAAGTTTCTGTTTCCTCTTAATTTTCAAAGATATGTAAACCTCATGTGTAGCAATTAGACTAGGGCAACTAACAGTAGTTGTCCATTAAGGGAAAAAAACAAAACAAAACATTCTTACCTTGTTCAGAATTCTAATTTGGACAACGTTTTGCTTTTTGCATTATAGCTTTATCCATTAAGTATATTGCTTTTTTCACTTGCATTTGGAGGAAATTGAAGGTAAAGAAAAGAGATATAAGTAATAAATCCAATTAATTCTCCCACTTGTTCAGTTTTTTTTTTTAAACCAAATTTTGTCCCAGTAAAGGCTTCTCAGGGCTATCATTACTTACTCTCTTATCTCATTTGTACTGTACAACTCTGGTTCAGGGGATGGGGTCAGTGAAAGTTGGTGAAAAAGGATTGAAATAGAAAAATAAATACAAAAAGCAAACGGCAACATAACCAGGTGACAATAAAAAAAAATTCAACTTGAAATTGCCTGGGATTGAGATAAATACAAACACATGCAAATTATATTCAAATAAGCACATGACCACTAACTAACAAATCATTCCTGGAAGTCATTACTAACTCCCTCCAAGCTCTTCTTTAGTGGAGAATGAGCATCATATAATTTCTTGATCCTACACTTGAAAGATTACTTCTATTAAACAATAAGATATATTTCTGTGGCTTTCAAAATGGAGCTAAAATAAACACAAATGAACTGGTGTTTTAGCTTGTCATTCTCATCTGCTTAGGACATACTAATTGTACTACTGTAAGATGGCTCAAGTCATTTTTCAGTTCTAATTCTGAAATAATGTACAATACCATGATGAATGTGTGTTTTCATGGAATTCGCTCCGTTTCCTGATCTTTAGGTCTGGATGATTGTGTTTCCTTTCTGGATAAATTAGAGTAGTATATTTGAGATTATATTTCATTAGTTTTATTACTGCTTGTTAAAGTTTTATTTCCCTCCCTGTTTTATGTTTCAGATTGGCAAGACTTGCCAAGAGAAATAATTAAGCTGACTTGATATATACAAATCATAACTTTTTGACCTAAGAATGTATAGGATATATATATATATACCCAAGTGTCTTGAAAGTGATATTTTATACTCAAATAGATCTGTGATCTCATCAATTCGTGAGTTTCTCCAGTTACAGAGATTTCTATCAATCCATGCACTTTTTTTTCATACTTTTTATTCTTGTTGTCCTACAAGTATGCCATAAGCATATACTGAACATTTTGGAAGCCTTCCTCATTTTCTCTTCATATCTCAATGGTACCAATGCAGTGTTCTGGATAAGTATTTGATATTACTCACCGTCACCACATCTCTTTCTACCTCTCAGTCTATCCTTGACAGAATTTACTTTTGGGGGCAGCTAGTTGATACAGTGGATAGGACAAGTCAGTCCTGCAGTCAGGAAGACCTGACTTTAAATGTGGGCTCCTATACTTTCTAGCTGCCTGACTGGACAAGTCACAAACCTATTTGTCTCAGTTTCCTCATCCATAAAATAGGAATAATAACAAAAATAATACCTATCTCCTAGACTTGTGAGGATCAAATGAGATAGTTGTAAAACACTCGGTACAGTGCCTAGCAGAATGTAGTAGGTGCTTAATAAATACTTGTTTCCTTTCTTTCTTCTTTTCTTCCTCAGAGTCCTATATTGGTTATATGCTTCAGCCTGCTCTTACAATGGGGCTAGCCATTATACTTTATGATATTCATTTTTATCTCTTTGGAGGCTTTTCTATCCCATGTGTCAAAGAAAAAATTAATAATATACTTGCATTTTAAGTAAAAGTTTGCCTGAAATAATTTAATTTATCATTCTATATCTAAACCATTTTGAATTTTTGCTTAAGTTTTTCATGTCCTTTGACATCTTTTTACCCAAAGAGAATTTTAGGTAATATTAATTCAATTTTGAACTAAGAAGAAATCATAATATTTGCAGCTTTGATCTAACATTCTAGAACACTAATGACTATTCAATACCTTCCTGAAAGGAAAATTCCTCTTTCTTGTCATCCATATTGCTATCCTTTCTAATTATGCAAAGAAGAGAAGAAGCCATTTGCCTTAGGTATCCCATAGGCCAGTTGCTTCAGGTGAAAAAGAATGGCACAAGAGAGAAGTTTATCACCCTTGATCTATTTTGGCAGACCTTAACCTTTGTTCTCTAATTCTTACACATTTGCAAACAGGGAAAAGCTTAGAAAGAATTTTTATACTTAAGAAAATAATATTTCTTAATATGTTCAGTTGAAGTAAAAGGAAATGTTTAATTTTTAACAAGGTTTCACACATTTCTGGTGCTCAAACAGCAACTCTGGTAGAATGTTTGTACAAAAAGAAGGGGTTTTGTTTTACCTGAGATCATTAAAGGAGTTTTGCAATTTCCCAGAAATGTAGCCAGTGCACTTTCATCTTCCTATTCTACTTTGGACCTAATTCATCATCCTTCTCTACTATACTTCTCAGATATACATACTGATGGATGAGCACTACAGGCTATATATTCAAATGCATGTTATAATCTGGGCCACAGTCATTCTTCAAACACATTTCCTATGTGCATGGTCTTTGGGTAGTCATCAATCTCTTACAGAGACTGCAATGTTGTGGTTATGATTTAAGTAACACGACGTTATTTATACAAACAGGATAGTTGGAGCACTTCACCATCCAAAGAGAATCCCTCTTCAGCTTGGATTCTATACTGGATTTCCTCCTTCATGGTGGAGCAAGTATACATTTCTACTTTATACCTCACTTGATATTTGTAATCAGAAGGTCATCGACATGTATTATTTCTGTTGCGCTGATACAATGTTCAAGAAATATTAAATTTTAATTAATGGATAAGAAATAAATTGTTGGGAGAGAGACTCTACTAAAACAGATGCCTTTTCATAATCTATAAACAGCTATAATGGGATTTAATATTTGTGTACCTCTGAAACAATGGTGAAATGATAAAGATGTGTTCCATTGTAGAATATCGCTTGTGATGATCTACTTGTTCATTACTAATGCCCCCTACAGCAAATAAAAATGACATTGAAGCATAGTATTCTCCAGGGAAAGATGTTGTTTTATTAACAGTGATGCATGTACAGTTAGTAAAATGGATTATGCTGGCACCTCAGCAGAAGCTGGGGACCTGAACATGACCATAGCTAGGCTAGCAGTAACCAGGAAATTGAGTCAATGGTCTCATGAAGACTGACGGGATCTTTTGAACACAGGTATGTTTTCCTTCTGATCATTAGCCCTTGCTAGATAGTGGGATTGTCTTATCTTTGCCAGGGGAGGTCATAATGATGTTCTGTGAGGCTAATGATATGCCAAGGGTTGGCCTTCAGGTGTGAATGATCTTGCCTGTCTCTGGAAATTTAGGAATGTAAATTGGTTGAGTCAATGGTCTCTAGTAATCTTGGCTAGAAAAAAAAAAAGCACTCCAATCAGATCACCTCTAACTTTTATAAGGAAAAGCAATGACAGGAGAGTCCTTCTCTGGGGAAGGCCTACCCCAAGTTGGTTCTCTGCTTACTGAGTAAACATAGAGGGGGAGGTTTAAAAAGGTTAAGAAGCAGATACCCTGGGTGCTAGGAATGATCACATTCCTCTAGGAGAAGTCTCCTCTTAAGCTGAGAGAGGTTTTTTCTTTTCATAGTTTTTTTTTTATTTTTCAGTTTACATCATTCATTTCCACAAGATTTTGAGTTACAAATTTTCTCCCCATTTTTCCCCGAGCCAGCAACCCAAAACAGGGATACCACTGAATATACCCTCTCCCAATGTGTTCTCTCCTATATTTTCCCCCATTCCCCCTCCAACTTTCCAGTAGGGCATGGTGGATCTCTATGCCCCAGTGCCTGTATATCTTATTTCCCAGTTACATGTAAAATAATAATAATAATAACAATAATAATAATAATGTATATATTTTAAACATTTGAATTTCAGATTCTTTTCCTACCTCCCTCGTCATCCACCCTTACTGGAAAGATAAGCAATTCAATATAGGCTGTACATGTGTAGCTATACAAAACATTTCCATAGTGGATATATTGTGAAAGAACTGACTATATTTCCCTCCATCCCATTCTACTCCCCACTTGTTCTCTTCTCTGCTTTGATCCTGTCCCTTTTCAAGAGTGTGTGCTTCCAACATCCCTCCCATCCAGCCTGCCCTCCCTTCCATTATACCCCCTTCATTCCTTCCTCCCTACTCTCTTGAAGGGTTAGATACCCTATTTAGTGCATATGTCATTCCATCCCTAAGCCAGATTTATTTAGAATAAGGTTGACTCCTTCCCTTTTCCCTTTCTGTTCTTCCCCTCCATTGTAACAGTTTTCCCTTGCCTCTCCTATATGAGATAATTTACCCCATACTATCTCTCCCCCTCTCCTCTCATTATATTCCTCTCTCAACTCTTAATTTCACCTTTTAAGTGTCATCCCTTCCTATTCAACTGTTCCTGTGCCCTCTGTCTATGTATACCTGTATATACTCACATATGTATTCATATGCACATATACCCTCCTATAGAGACATGTATGATATACACATGTATCCATCCATCCATCCGATATTCAATGTATATATTATACATATACATACATACATATACAAACATACACACATACAAAAATATTAAAATTGTTTCTTCCTGGCTGCTTTTAATATTTTCTTGTAATATATGAGAATAGTTGAAGGGAAGAGAAATGTGTATGCAATGTGTGTGTGTGTATATACACATACACATTTCTCTTCCCTTCAACTATTCTCATACGGAGAAAAGTTTCATAAATTACAATTATCATTTTTCCATGTAGAAATGTAAGTAGTTCAACTTTGATTAGTTATTTATGATTTCTTTTCCCTGTTTACCTTTTCAAGCTTCTCTTGCTTCTTCTATCTGAATGTCAAATTTTCTATTCAACACTGGTTTTTTCATCAAGAATGTTTGAAAGTCCTCTATTCCATTGAATAACCATATTTCCCTCTGAAACATGATACTCAGTTTTGCTGGGTAGGTGATTCTTGGTTTTAATCCCAGCTCCTTTGACCTTTGGAATATAATATTTCAAGCTCTTTGATCCCTCAGTGTAGAAGTTGCCATATCCTGTGTTATCTTGATTGTTTTTCCACAATATTAAAATTGTTTCTTCCTGGCTGCTTGTAATATTTTCTCCTTGATCTAGGAACTCCAGAACCTGGCTATAATATTCCTAGGAGTTTTCTTTTTGGGATCTTTTCCAGGAGGGGATTGGAGGATTCTTTCAACCTCTATTTTGCCCTCTGGTTCTAAAACATCCAGGCGGTTTTCCTTAAGAATTTGTTGGATGATGATACCTAGGTTCTTTTTTTGGAAATGGCTTTCAGGTAGTCCAATAATTTTTAAATTCTCTCTCCTGGATCTGTTTTCCAGGTCAGTGTTTTTTTTTTCAATGAGATATTTCACATTGTTTTCTATTTTTTCATTTGTTTGGATCTGTTTAATATTATCTTGATTTCTCATAAAGTCACTCGCTTCCATTTCCCCCAATCTAATTCTGAAGTAATAATTCTCTTCAGTGAGTTTTTTATATTCCTTTTCCATCTGGCAAATTTGGTTTTTGCAGGCATTCTTCTCCTCATTGCCTTTTTGGTCGTCTTTTGCCATTTGACTTAGTCTATTTTTTTTTTTTTAAGCAATTGGCATTAAGTAACTTGCTCAAAGTTACATGGCCAGGTTTTTTGTGTGAGAGTTACGTATCTGAGACCTGAACCAATCCTGGATCCTCCCGACTCCAGGGCCAGTGCTCTTACTCCCTGTGCCACCTAGCTGCCCCTTCAGTCTCTTTTTTAAGGTGTTATTTTCGTCAGTCGGGATGTTGACTCTCATTTTATAATTTTCTTGCATCATTCTGATTTATCTTCCCAATTTTTCCTCCACTTCTTTTATTTGGTTTTCAAAATCCTTCTTAAATTCCTCTGTGGCTTGTAAACAGCTTATTCTTTTCTTGGAAGTTTCTGGTGCAGGAGTTCTGACTGTGCTATCTTCCTTGTGTTCCATGCCTTGTTCCGTTTTGTCCCCAAAATAGGCGTCCAAAGTCAGATTACAGTGCTTGCCTTGCTTCCCATGTTTGCTCATGTTGCCACTCAATTACTTGATTTTTGAGCTTTTTCCACAGTAGAACACTTCTCCCAGAGTGGGGAGCTTTGTCCTAATCACTGGGGTTTTCTCAGCTGCTGGAGCTATTAGTTGGGTGCCTTCTCTGAAGCCTCCCCATGCTCTGGCAAACTGGTCAAGCACCCCAAGACCTCCACCCTAGATAACAATCCAGATCCAAGCAGGTTAAAGCAAGAGCAATTACCCCTCAGACTGGTTGCTTGCTCCCCCTACAATCTGCAGACCCATAACTCTGAAGCAGCCACTTGGCAGTGGTTGCACGGCTGCCAAGCCTCAGCTGCTTTTCTCCCAGGGGCAAAGGCCAGACCGCACTCCCGACCTCCCAGGTCCCAAAGTCCACACTACAAGGACTCTCACTTTTTCCTTTGCATCTATGGGTTGATAATTCTGGAGACTGCCACAGCTGCTGGTGATCTGAAGTCCCTCCAGCACTGGCTGGTTGTGGCCATCTTGAGGCTAAAATATCTGGCTCACGTGGGGCTGGGCTTGGCTCCCAGAGCACTGTGCTGACCACTTCCTTCTGGCCTACTGGGCTGTCCTCAGTGGGCAATTAACTTCTCTGTGTCATTTTGTGGGTTCTGTTAAGAGAAAGGATTTTGAGAAAATGGGGACAACAATGGATTACAGACCCCTGTCATCCCCTTAATAGAAAATAGGATACTCAGGATTGAATCTGATCCAAATCACATACCTGGATACAGAGAAGGAGTGGAGTAGTATTACAGCCCCTATTAGAAGTTGGGGGATGAGGTGAGTCTATTTTCTGATACATGTGTGACTCTACTGATAGGTTTACACTGTGAGATGATGAATAATCCTCAAATGAGCTGCAGAGAGCTGGAAAAATTGGTGACTCAAAGATTTACAAGAGGGATTGATCTACCCTACTGTTGTTCTTTGTTGCTGCTAAGAGTATAGGGTATTTGTTCCTTCCTCTTGATAATTAGTAATGAGATGTTCAATCCAATATTATATTGGCTGACCTATGAAAGTGTTCACCTCTTTCTCCCATCCTTAATAGAGTTTATTTCAAGTCCTCTTCTAACCACATTGTGTAAGGTCCCTTCAAGATGTTGCTTGGTCATCCCTTTCTACTGGTGTATCCCTCTCCTACTCTTTCCTCTGTAATCAGCATTTTTCCTCTGTATAGTGTTTTTTTTTTTAATTTTTCTCTTGTCACCCCACAGACAGGGGACGGCAGGGAGGAAGACTGAAAATGCCTTCGATCTGCTTAACCCACCTTGTCTTATCTCTGAGGCCCCACTCTCATGATTGGTGATTGCCTTTATGGATCACCATTTTAGGAGGGACCCAAACTCATTTACCCCTCTACTTTCTAGACTTCTTTTCCTTCTCACCAAGCTGCATTTCCCATCTTTCTTACTCCTCTTTTTCAGCTCTCCCTAATGTGTAGCCTTTCCCAATATAAATTATTTTGATTTTACTATTGATGAAATCAGATTTTTTTCTGAAATATTCTAAATATTCACCTCTTCTCCCCAAACTTCTTATTTTTCCTATAATAGCCTTTACTCTTTAAATTCTTTAATCCATTGATGTTCTTTTTGTTTCCTCACTATCACCCAGTGTGAGATTTAAAGAAACCATAAGACAACAAACAAAAATACTATCCTACATGCGTGCTTTGTTGATCCCTACTCACATGAAAGCAAACATTTTCTTTTTTTTTGGTCTTTCCTTATTAGCTAAAATAATTCAACTTTCTTTAGTTTGGTGAATTTGCATGTTGATTTTTCAGCTTACCTCTAGGTTCAAAGTCTCTTTTATTGTCCATCCAATTATTTTACTTGATGCTCAGGAGGTTGGGAAGGGTGAATTGTACAGAAAGAAGTTCAGAGAATCAGAAGCATTTTTTTTACTCAGAGAAGACTGACAGAGCCAGATTAAAGGAATGCTGATCAGGTGTTAATATATTTCAACTTACTTCTGCAATAAACAAGCCAGTCCCCATAAATTCATTGTCATCTGATAAGCCAAAATAGGGATTATGTTGTGATCATCTTCCCTAAGAAGCACTACTATAACTGAAACCACATGAAGACCAAGGATCGCTGGAACTCGTGAACTCTCAAATGATTGCCTATAAATTTGAACATGACCATCTTGAGACTGATGCTTGGTTATTTATGATCATTTTTTATAATGCTTTATTAACTTCTGATTTACATTATTCGTTTCCGCCAGATTTTGAGTTACAAATTTTCTCCCCGTTTTTCCCTTACCCACCACCCCAAAATAGCAGTTCCACAGGATATCTCCTCCTCCAATCTGCTCTCTCCCATATCTTCTCCCATACCCCCTTTCGACTTTTCCAGTGGGTCTCTATGCCTCAGTGCCTGTATATCTTATTTCCCAATTACATGTAAGATGGAATTCATAATAGTATATATATATTTGAATATTTGATTTTAAAACTTTCAATTCCAGATTCATTTCCTTCCTTCCTTCCTTGTCACCCACCCTTACTGGGAAGATAAGCAGTTCAGTATACGTTGTACATGTGTGGATAATGTAAAACGATAACATAGTAGATATATTGAAAAGACTGACTATATTTCTCTCCCTCCTATCCCACTTGTTCTATTCTCTACTTTGATCCTGACCCTTTTCAAAAGTGGGTGCTTCCAAATTCCCTCCCCCAAAGCCTGCCCTCCTTTCCATCATCCCCCCTCTCCTCCTCTTCCCCTCCCCTACTCTCCTGGAGCGTGAGATACCCTATTTAGTGTGTATTTCACTCCCTTCTCAAGCCAGATTCAATGGGAATAAGATTGACCCATTCCCTTTTGCCTTCGTATTCTTCCCCTCCATTGTAACCATTTTCCCCTTGCCTCTTCTGTATGGGATAGTTTCCCTATTCTTTCTCTCCCCATCTCCTCTCATTATATTCCTCTCACCTCTTAATTTCACCTTTTAAATATCATCCCTTCTTGTTAAATTTGTCCTGTGCCTTCTATCTATGTATATCTGTAAACATATATACACACCTTCACATATGTATTTATATGCCCATATACCCTCATATATAAACATATATATATATATATATATATATATATATTTCTAATCCCTTCAACTACTGAGAAAAGTTTCATAAGTTACAATTATTGTTTTTCCATGTAGGAATGTTAACAGTTTAACTTTGAAAAGTTCCTTATGATTTCTTTTCCCTCTTTACCTTCTCATGCTTCTCTTGCTTCTTGTGTCTGAATGTCAAATTTTCTATTCAACTCTGGTTTTTTCAGCAAGAATGCTTGAAAGTCCTCTATTCCACTCAACAACCATATTTTCCCCTGCAACATGATACTCGGTTTTGCTGGGTAGGTGACTATTGGTTTTATCCCAGCTCCTTTGACTTCTGAAATATCATATTCCAAGCCCTTCAATCTCTCAGTGTAGAAGCTGCCAGATCCTGGGTCATCCTGATTGTGTTTCCACAATATTCAAATTGTTTCTTCCTGACTGCTTGTAATATTCTCTCCTTAATCTGGGCATTCTGGAACCTGGCTATAATATTCCTAGGAGTTTTCTTTTTGGGATCTTTTTCAGGAGGTGATTGGTGGATTCTTTCAACCTTCATTTTGCCCTCTGGTACTAAACATCAGGGCAGTTTTCTTTGAGAACTTCCTGGAGGATGATTTCTAGCTTCTTACTTTGATCATGGCTTTCAGGTAGTCCAATAATTTTTAAATTCTCTCTCCTGGATCTATTTTCCAGGTCAGTGGTTTTTCCCATGAGATATTTTACATTGCCTCCTATTCTTCCATTTGTTTGGATCTGTTTAACAGCATATTTATTTCTCATAAAGTCATTGGCTTCCATTTGCTCCAATCTAATTCTGAAGCAATGATTCTCCTCAGTGAGCTTTTGAGATTCTTTTTCCATCTGTCAAATTCGGCTTTTTCAGGCATTCTCCTCATTGCCTTTTTGAGCCTCCTTTGCCATTTGAGTCAGTCTGTTTTTTTAAGGTATTATTTTCCTCAATCAGGCTGTTGACTCTCATTTCATAATTTTCTTGCATTGTTCTCATTTCTCTTCCCAATTTTTCCTCCACTTCTCTTATCTGCTTCTTAAGGTCCTCTATGCCCTGTAACCAACTTGTATTTTCCCTTGAAGCTTTTGGTGCAGGAGTTCTGACTTCACTGTTTTCCTTCTGTTCCATGCTTTGCTCCTTTTTGTCCCCAAAATAGGAGTGTAATGTTGGAATCTTCAGTCTGCTTTGTTTCCCTTGCCCGCTCATTTTGCTGCTCAATTACTTGACTTTTGGGCTTTTTGCCACAGTAGGACTCTACCACCAGACAGGGGAGCTTTCATCCCAAACACTGGGGTTTTCTCAGCTTCCAGAGGTATTAGATGGGTGCCCTCTCTGAGGTCTCCACATGCTCTGGCAAGCTGGACCCACACCTCAGGATCTCCACCCTAGACTGCAGTCCAGATCCAAGAAGGTTAAAGCAAGAGTGATTACCTCTCAGATTGGTACTTGGTCCCCCTATGCTCTGCAGGCCAGGAGCTGAAGCTGCCATGTGGCACTGGCTGGCTGTGCTGGCATCTCAGCGGCTTCTGGCCCCGGGGTAAAAGCCATGCACTCCCACTTACTGGTCCCAAAGTCCAGACTGAACTTACCTCTCACTTTGTCCTTCCCATCTATGTGTTGAAAAATCTGGAAATGGCCACAGCAACTGTTGATCTGGCTTCCCTGTGGCCGGCGGCTGGTCAGGCCTACCCTGGACCTAAAGCCTCGGCAGTGAGCTGGGCTTAGTTCCCAGAGCGCTGCACTGTATTCCTGCCAGCCTGCCGGGCTGTTCTCAGCAGGAGGTTAGCTTCTCTGTTATTTTGTGGGTTCTGCACCTCCAAAGTTTGTTTAGAGTCCCCTTTTTACATGGATTGGGGAAGGTTGAAGCCGGAGCCGTGGGAAGGTCATGCTTCTACTCCGCCATCTTGGCTCCACTCCCCCTGACATTATTTATGATCATTTAAAGAAACACAAAACTTAACAGTCAAAGAGGTCCTGGTTCAGCCTTATCTAGCTGACACTGCCACCCCAGCTCCAACTCTAACAGTCATAGTCATCATGATTCTGGTTGGGAGAAGGGTACCAATCCATTTTCTCAGGCTTGAAGCATCTTCATATACCCCATTTACAGGAAGAAAGAGATGGCCTGACATAGACTCTCCATTTTTAAAGTCATTAGTTCTTCTTATTCAATGACCAATAACGAGAACACTCCATCTATCTCAAAGCACCCAAGTCCTTCAACATTGAGTTACAGAAGGCTGGCCAAGTGCAGCCAAGCTTGTCATAATCCCCAATACCCCTATAATGAGCTAGTCCATTTACCTCTTCTCCCCAAAGAAGCACATAGTGCAACTGTGTGCACACCTTGTTACACCTATCAAAGATCTCTAGACTGCTGAATCAACTCAGTGGGTTTCTGATCCATCAGCTTGTCATTGAGCAATTTAAATTCTTCATGCCTTCTGTTTTTCTTGTATAGATTGCTTGGTGAATTTTTCTTTAGCAACTGTGAATCCCATTAAGAATGCCTTGTACTGTTCAAATCCAATCTGTGTAACATCACCTACAAGTGTAAATCTCTATACTCTGTCTTTAGTGAATTCTTTTCTCATTTTGACTTTTCCCAAGATTTCCTTCATGATACTTGTGAACACCATCTCCCATTATTCCCCCCCTCTTTTAAACTTTACTTGATTTTGATAGGTTATAGATAAGCCAAAGAAACACACAGATACACACATAAATATGTGGTTATAATAATGGAATTGTTGAAGTATGGGAACCCCTGAAAATATGGGTGTCACAGAGTCATCTGGAAAGAATTTATGGACTCATAAATTTATGGACTTCATAAATAACTGTCTTCAAGTCAAGTGCCAAACCTTTATGGTGACATTATAAAGCAGGCTAAGTTATCATGGAACTTGCAACATAGTGGGGGTTAAGCTAGAGCTTTTATGGGGAAATCTTGGAGCATGGAGCGCCAACTATGCTAATTAGGTTGTCTGGGTGGAATTAAGGAGTGTTCTTAAAGGAACATGCAATTTCTGTACCTAGTTCACAAGTGTCCTACTCAGAGTTCACTGTGAGAAGCCCATGGAAGGCTTACAAGGGGTGTGTTTTTAGGTTTGCTATGTTAGTAAGTTGTCTAGTGGTCATGGCCATCCTATTTGTTACCAGTTAATGTTCTGTTTCTACAAGAGAGCTTTGGGAATTGACATTGAATTGTAGGAATCACAGTATGTGATAGGTTTGTCAGTATAAGAGTTCTATCAGTACATGATGGTCCTGTTGTACAAGGGAAGTTCCACAGGGTCAGTTTGTTCCTGTAGCAAGAAGGGATAGTTTTCCTCAATGGGGTCCACTCATGGATTACTGCCAAAGATAAGATCTTTAGTTGGGGTCCAGTTTCCCCATCAGAATCCTATATGCTCTTAACATATTCATAGGAGACACCTTGTTTTAAGAAAGATTTTAAGGTTGCATTTTGTACTTCCTTTGAGAATTTTTTTCTGGTTCCTCCAGTTGTTATTGTCTACTTTTCCCCTGATCAGTTTGTATTTATTTTGCACATATTTTGAGAGCCAGTGATTGAACATTTAATAGTAACCACCTGCTTAGTCATAGTCATAGCAAATAAACATTTATTAAATAGTGTCTACTATGTGCCAGAGGGTTTATGGAGTGTCCAAAGAGGACAAGCGCCTCTGGTGTCAAGGCTTGTCCAGCTCTTTTCAGGGCTACTTTTGGTGTCCACTTTCATCCAACTCTCAACTGTGGCTCCAAGGAACTGAAACATGCACAGCAGCCACAGTGAATCATCTTACAGATGGGCTAAATTAGGTTGAAGTTAACTGACAGGCCTCAAACCTGTCAGTGAGTTAGGAGGATGTCTACCCCAAGCATGTGAAGACTTCCCCTGGCAGAATGGGTAGATGAGAACAATTTGTTTTAAGAGCCATGAAGGTGGCTGATGCAGGTTGCTTGGTCAGACATTGAAGATGACAAGGTCAGACACTGAATCCCAGGCTATAATCAATCATCCTGGCTTTTGTCTTGTTGATGTGGATACAGAGGTGCCCTATTAACAATAATATTAAGTGTTACTTCTTCAGTTCCTTTGGAGGCCCTCCTGAGTTTGAAAACTCCCTAAAACCTCTTCTTTTGTCTTGGAGTACCATAAAGCTCTCCCCTTATTTGGGACCATAACCATTCTAGGTCATAAAATTTCCTGTCTCCCTTATCTTATGTCATTGATCTTCCTCAATCTGTCCCTAAACCTCCAACCTCCATGAAAAACCCTAAACTTGAATCATCATCCTACAGGATATGTAGTTTTCTAGCTATACAAGTCTGGTCCTTATCCTATATCAATGCTTTTGTTTAGCTCCTTGCTAATTCTTAGGCCCATATGCTTCTGTGGCAGTAAAACTCCCTTTGGCTAAAGAGAAGGTCTAATTGAATTCTTTCAAAATTCTGAACCAGCTCTCCCAACTCTGACCTCGACATTGCCACTGGACTTCAATGACTCTGGAAGAGAGAGTGAAGTTGACAGCATATACAAATCAAGATATCACTCCTTAATGTCATTGGTCCTCTTTAAAAACAAGGATAAATAACAACTATGTTCCCTATACTTTGTGAAATGGTGGAGATACAAATAAGAAAGAGAAAGATAATCCCTGTCCTCAAGGTGGACAATAGGGTAATTACACTCTAATGTAAGAAGACATAAAAGGAAGCTGAAAAGGGGCAGTACACTAAGGAGTACCTAGTTCAAGGGCATGAGGTTTGTGGAAACCAAACAGAATGGAAAATGAAGGGTTACCTGGAAAATTCTATGTCTTCTATAGATGAGTTTATTTAGTTGCCTTCTAGCCCTCTAATCAGAGAGGAGAGGCAACTGAGGCTGCTAAAGAGGTGTAACAAAGGCTCAGTTAATCTGCTTGATGATGAGATTTCAGGGGATGAGTTTGTCCGAATGCTCATGGAGTCAAAACCAAGCTGAGTCACTGATGGAAAATTAAGGTAGTTGCTTAAGAATATCACTGAGTGCCTTTAAAATTCTCTTCCAGTATGAATTCCTTCTGCATGTATTTGGTTAGATACAATCACATTTTATAACTTCATCATCTTAAGAGCCATTGCTACCCCTTCTTATATCCCATTGGATACTGAGGTTGTAGAGCCAAATGTGGTGGATCCCCTGTTGCTGATGAGAATAGCTTGTCACTGAAATGTCAGCAGGATCCTTTCCTATTAGCATACCATAAAATCTTTAGGTTTTGTGACCACATACATCATAGTTTTAGGAAACATCGATTATTATCAACATGGCTTGATAATGAGAAACTGTGGAATGTTGAAGCTTCCCTCCACTGGTTGGCACAAGAAAGTATAACCAGGTTATGCTTCTTCTCTTCAGTATTCCAGAAAGAGCCACCTGAGCTATTCAACTCCCTGGAATTCTGGAATAAATTAAAAAAGTTTTGTACTAGGTATATTTGAGAAAATTCAGGGAGATCTCCCATGAATTCGAGAGAGTTGACAAATGGAGTATTTGCTTTTGTAATGGGTGAAAATTCTTGGCAGGGAGTTATAGAGACAAGAAGTACCTAGTATGTGCCGGGCACTTTGCTAAGAATATTATAAACAGTATCTCATTTTATTATTCTCATTTTGCAATAGAGGAAAATGAAGAAAGCAGATATTAAGTGACTAATACAGGGTCCCACAGCTAGTAAGTATCTGAGGCCAGATTCAGATCTAATCTCAGGTCTTCCTGACTTGAGGTCCAGCACTTTATCGATTAAACCACCTATCTGCTTAGGTAAGTGATCTAATTTCATTAAAAATGTTCTAAGAAGGGTCCTCAGAGCAGAACATTCCAAGTTGGTTTTACATTATCACTTGACTGTAATTGACCCCTAGTGAATCATGTTAAATAAAGGGAGACATAGGTGCAAATACATAAAAACAAGAATAAAGTGCACTGCTTCTGCATGTAAATAAAGGCGGGAAGAGAGATAATCTCCACAGGCCTAACCTCTTATTTTGGGTACACTTTATTTTCTTTATTTTTTTTTCAGTTTTATATATTACTAATTCATTTATTTTTGATATTATTTTCTTTTTAAGTTTTGAGTACCAATTTCTCTTCCCACTTTACTCCCACCACTCCCTCACCCAGTGAGAAGGCAAGCAGTATCAATTATACATGTAAAATAATGCAAAATATATTCCCCTATTAGCCATATTGCAAAAAAGCAAGAAAAGTAAAGAAAGCAAGAAAATTATATTTGGACATGCTCTCAAAATTCAACTGTTCTCTCTCTTAAAGTGGATAGCATTTTTTCATCAGGAGTCTTTTGGAACTTAGATCATTCTATTGATCAGAGTAGCCAAGTCTTTCACAGCAGATCATCATTACAACATTGCTGTTAACTGTGAAAAATGATCCTCCAGTTCTTCTCACTTATTAGTTCATATAGATCTTAACATGTTTTTTTCTTCTGAAACTATACCCCCCCATAATTTCTTATAACACTATAGTTATCCATCATATTCATATGCGATATTGAGCAATTCTCCAGCTGAGCATGCTACATCATCTCATTTTCCAATTCTTTGCTCAAGAATTGATCTTTTGCTCAACCTCAAAACGAGCTGTTATAAATATTTTTGTACACATAGGTCTTTTTCTCTTTCCTTTGTTCTCTTTGGGACACAGTCCAAGTAGTGGTATTGCTGGATTAAATAGTACCATGTTTCCCTGATAATAAGACCTATCCCGAAAATAAGCCCTCCCCTTACTGTGTAAGATTCCTCTAAAATAAGCCCTCCCCCTAAAATAAGCCCTCTTGAGATTGCTACTGTAGTGAAGGTGATTCCCTGCGCTACATGCTACATTATGGTACCCTCTGTATGCACCATTCCCCCCTCCCCGTGAAACGCACGCTGCGCTCTGAGCTGCATCCAATCAGAGCTGCAGCAGTGAGCACGTCATCCTGTTCTTCCCCAGTGATTTGCTTGCCTTTGAGAGCAGTGCCGCGGAGGAGAGCTGAAGCAGGACAACATAAGCCCTCCCCTGAAAATAAGCCCTCTAGTGTTTTTCTTTCCAAAAAAATTAATAAGACAGTGTCTTATTATCGGGGAAACACGGTAAACACAGTTTGATAGCTCTTTGGGTGTAGTTCTAAATTATTCTCCAGAAGTGTTGGATTAGTTCACAACTTCACAAGCAGTTCATTAGTGTGCCCATTTTTCTTCATCCCTATCCAACAGTTCTTATTTCTGATATGTGTGAGGTTGAAACTCAGAGTTGTTTCAATTTGCATTTCTTTAATCAAGGTGATTTAGAGAATTTTTTCATATGATTATGGATAGATTGGATTTCTTCTGAAAACTGCCTGCTCATATCTTTGGTCATTTATTAGTTGGGAAATGACTCTTATTTTTATGAATTTGACTTAGTTTATTATATATTTGAGAAATTAAGCCTTTATCACAGAAACTTTCCGTAAAGATTTTTGATTGTCTATGGTCCCCTTTTAGGAAAAATGTCCCTCTTTTAATGAGGTTTATTTTTGCTTTTGCTTTGTCTGAGATTATGATTGCCACCTCTGCCTCTTTCACTTCAGCTGAAGCATAATTGAGTCTGCTCCAGCCCTTCATTTTTTTGTCATATTAAACATATTTTCACATTAATCATGATATAAAAGAAGAATTAGAACCAATGGGAGGAACCACAAGAAAGAGGAAACAAAACAAAACAGCAAAAGAAAAGGAGAGGAAATAGTATGCTTCCATCCTCATTCAGACTTCTTAGTTCTTTCTTTGGATATGGATAGCATTTTCCATCATGCATCTTTTGGAGTTATCTTAGATCCGTGCATCGGTGAGAAGAGTGAAGTCTGTCAGTGTCAGTTATTGTGCAATGTGGTTTTTACTGTGTGCAGTGTTCTCCTGGTTCTGCTCCCCTCACTGAGAATCAGTTCATATAAGTCTTTCCAGGTTTTTCTATAATCTGGCTGCTCATCATTTCTTATAGCATATGGTATGGTATGGTATGGTATGGCATGGCATGGTATGGTATGGTATAGTATAGTAGTATAGTTTAGCATAGCATATAGCATCTATACATACTATCTCATATATACATATCTACATATACATATATACACACACGTGTGTGTATATATACATATATACATATATATATATTTCTTTCAATGGTATAGTATAGAATTCTATTACATTCCTATACCACAACTTGTTTGGTCATTCCTCAATTGATGGACATCCCCTCTATTTCTAATTCTTTGCCACCACAAAAAAGAGCTACTATAAATATTTTTGCACATGTGGGTCCTTTCCCCATTTTTATGGTCTCTTTGGAACAAACCTAGAAGTTGTATTGCTGGGTAGCAGCCCTTTATTTTAACTCTATGTGTGTTTCTTTGTGTTTCAAACTTGTCTATTCTAATCAACACTTTGTTGGATTCTGGTTTCTAATCTATTCTGCTTTCTGTTTCCCTTTTATGGATGATGTAAGAGGGGATATAATAGTATCTTGTTTTGCTCCCACAAAAGTTAATGGAAGATAATCAATAGCTTTTGGTAAGCTCTTGCTTATGTTACTTTGCTAAAAACCTGGCCTTCCTGGAATTATGACAATGGACAGAGGGAACAAGAAAGGTGGGGCTGTGGCACACAGCTCCTGCCTTAAAAGAGGTCAGAATCTGCATATAATCTACATATATATGTAATGCAGTTCCATTAAAGTGAGGAATCTGAGGAATTTGACTAACCCTAAGTCTACCAGGAAGGATAGAACTGTATAACCTCACTCCTGTTTCTGTTTCAGTGTGGGTCTGTCTCTGGTGAACACCATACCCCCTTCCTTCCCAGAAATGTAATAAACATTTTTCTCTGCACACTTTGTTTCTGAGTTCTTTCAGTGAGAAGGGGTTTGCCATTTTAAGGGGTACATCATGTGGATCTTTATAAAAGCCCTCAAAGGGAAGCAGTGGACTGTGGAAGCTCATCCCAGGCTAACTCCTTGACCCTACCAGGAAGTCCTGTGTTCACCACAGCCACATTGAGGGGCATCCCACATGGATCTTCCTAAGGGACCCCAAGGGAACAGTGAACGTGGAAGTTCTTCCAGGCTACCTCCCTGACCCTACCGAGAAGTCCTGTGATGCCCCAAAGCATGGTTAGCTGACTGGGTAAGGGCCGAGATCGGTGGGGGAGGGGACAGAAAAGAATGGAGTCATGCACGACAGGGAGTTTACCCTAGGCTGAAATTCCTACTCAGGGATCGGTTGGGGGTAGGGTCATGAACAACAGTATGACCCTGAAGAAATCACTTAACACTATTTGCCTCAGTTTCTTCTTCTGTAAAATGTATTAGAGAAGGAATGGCAAACCACTCTAGGATTTTTGCCAAGAAAACCCCAAATAGGATCATGAAATGTGGGAAAAGACTGAAACAAGGGAGCAAGAGCTACAGACACACACACACACACACACACATACATATGTGTATACAAGTAAATATAATATTTAATATATATGATTGGGTTTATAGGATAATGTACGTTATATACATTTGAATATATATGTGTGTATATACATATATATATATACGTAGACATACCTGTATACATATATATGTATATGAAATGTAGAGCTTATATCTAACATCACCTCTACATTACTCTTTGGTTGATCCAAAACTTTATTTCTTTTAAGAATTTGGGAGACTAACAAGTTTATTATCCTATTATTTGAGATGAAAACCCCCATCCAAAATTTAATCAAGAACACAGTGATTTCTCAGGATAAGAACAAGAATTTTATTCTCTTTCCCTGGCAGAAGAGGGTGGTTTTCCCCATGACTGGTCATGAGGAGGAGGTGTGCAGTGTGGGGTGAACAGAGTTTTTAAACCCTAACACAGTCAAGCCCCATTCCCCTGACTGTCCCTTCTCCCATTGGCTGAGAGGCAGACTCAAGTTTGGGCGTGAAAAATCTTCCCCAATGACAAATAACAGGGAAACCCGCCACTATCCCTCAGTGGCTGGGAAGTGAGCTTACAAAGAGCAAGGATACAGACTGACAGCAAGGGAAATGGGGAAGAGTCCTGAAGCAAGGGAGAGGGAGGGAGAAAGGTCACCAGCAAGGTTGGAGGTCAGAATGATCCTAAAAGGGCTTGCTGCTGATTGACAGCAACAATGGAGGGGGAAGAGGGAAGTTAACAATCAAAACTGCCTGAGAAGTTTTCACTCCCCAGACACTATTATCCCATGCTATTTAATGTACTTACACATCATCAATCAAACGAATTCAAATAATGTAAATGAAGTATTCATCTTCACTTCTTAGGGATACATGCTAGCTTATAGTTTTCATTAAAGATTTACTATTGAATCATCTATTCAATTAAAAAATAAAAATATATTGAAAAACTATGGAAAGGTTAGCATTAGTATATTAACATTCATATCTGATAAATTAGAGGCAGTGTAATAACAATAATAAATAACATTTTTATAGTGCTTTAAGACGTGCTAAGTGCTTTACAAAGATTATCACATTTGTTCCCCACAAAAACCATAGGAAGTAGGTGCTATTATTATCATCCATTTTTTATAGATGAGGAAATAGATACAGAGAAAGGTTAAGTGACTTGCACAGGGTCCCACAGTCAGTAAATATCTGAGACTGAATTAGAATTTACATCTTCCTGACTCCATGTTCCGTGCTCCATCAGATAATGTAATAAAGTGTTCATCTTCACTTCAAGATGCATGCTAACTTCTTGTTTTGATTAAAAGTTGGCTCTAGAGCTGCTTATTCATTTAAAAAATAAAAATATAGCATGAAATCACAGAAGGGGTAGCATTATTATATTAACAATGGTATCCAACAAATGAGATGTAGTGTTACATCAAATAATTATAAAAGCTAACATATATATATATATATATATATACACATTCTTCAAGGTTTAGAAAGTGCTTTGCAAATATTATCTCATTTAATCTCCACAACAACCCAGGGATGCAGGTGTACTTATTATCCCTAATTTACAAATGAGAAAACTGAGGCAAACCAGAAGTAAAGTGACTTGCTGAAGGTCACATAGCTAGTAAATGAAACTACATTTCAGGGTTAGTGCTTTATATACTGTGCCATCCAGCCTTGTGGACAGAGAGCTGATATTCGAATAAGGAAGAACTGTATTAAAATCTTGCCTTTCACACATAATGACTATGTGACCAAGCCACTCAATGTTTTTGTGCCTCAAGCAACTCTCTCAGTGCTGTTTTTCATTGTTAGGAGTCCCTTACCAGGAGTTCCTTATACCAAGGAAATGTCAGGCCTGGTATTTTTTTTTTTAAAGGACATATGGTAAAGACATTTAAGAAATCTATTTTAATAGAACTATAACAATTTGATTGAACATTATTGTCTATTAATTTTTTAATAACACTATCAAATTTTATAAATATGACTTTATTTAACTTTAGCGAATAAATGGAATTTACTCTTTAATGAATGAAAGGATAAATTATGCAGCTGCTGTTAACTCTGAAAATATAAAACTCACACAAGTTATCACAACTGATGGGGTGCTTGGGATCTGTTTGTAATATCAGTTTGTAACATCAGTTTGTAAAATCAATTTGTAAAACCAGTCTGCAAAATCACACTCCCCCCTGCCCCCCAGCCTCAGAGCATTAACTCTTCCCCTTCCCCCTGTCAGCACTCTGCCCAGCAACAATTCATGAACTGTTTATCTCTTCTTGGAACAATAACAAGCTGCGCTTATGAATCCTTCACTAAACCATCTATAAACATTTTAGCTTAGGCAAATGTTATCTCCCCCTAGTGTAATGGCCAGCTGCATCTATGAATCTTTTAATGCATTATCTATGGGTTAACTCCTCAGCCAATTATACACATACTGAATCCCAGTTAGCCTTGGTTCCCAACATCTATCTTGTCAAACACGACACTGATACGTGGCAGACTAGGCACTAGTCAGCCCTGATTGCCAGCTGACTTAGTGATGTTTCAGGCCTAAAACCACACTTCCAGGTAGAGCCCCCTTGGGCTATTTCCCAGTGAATTATGGGCAATACGCCTGCATTTGCAGTAGATAATAAAAGTGAATGTTCCTTTAAGCACTGACCACTCCTTAACTCCTCCCTAATCCCACCCCTACTCACCTAGTTAGCATAATTGACACCTTATTTACTGTCTTGACTACTTAAAAATTATACCTATGTCTTCTTTAAGTTTGCAGGTTCCCTAGGAACCCCTGCCCACTGTAAAGTGTTAACAATAAACTTTTACAATCCTGACTCCAAGTTTGTTTGGGCCTACTGAATTCTTTCCAGACTGAACCTATTGCCACCCCCCCCCATCAACAACCGCAGTTAAACCTGAAAAAACAGAGTTAACAGTGGTTATAAGCAAAAAGTTTTTTTTATTCCTATGGTGTAGGGAAAATAGACACATTTGCCAGCCCCCCTTAGTAGGAGACCTGCTTTACATATACAGTAGCTACACAGTGAACTATAGCCTTCACAACGTGGGGTAATAGCAACAATGAGACAATTTTGATTCATAGCATGATGTCAGAATTGGAACATGGGTGCTGTAGGTACTAGTCAGAGCTCAGGAATCACCTGTTGCTGGTTTGAAACAATTATGGGATTTTGCTATGGCTGAGTTCATCCTGAGGGTGGGTGCAAAGGAAATTTTTTTTTAGATTTATTTATTTTTAGTTTACAACATTCAGTTCAAGAAATTTTTGAGTTTTAAATTTTCTTCCCCTCTTTTCCCTCTCCTCTCCCCAAGACAGCATGCAATCTGATATAGGCTTCACATATACATTCATATTATACATGTTTTCACATTAGTCCTGTTGTAAAGAAGAATTATAACCAATGGAATGAACCATGAGAAAAAAGATACAAACCAAAAAAGATAGAGAGCAAATAGTGTGCTTTGATCTGCATTCAGACTCTATAACTCTTTCTTTGGATGTGGATAACATTTTCCATCATGAGCCTCTTGGAGTTGTATTAGAACCCTGCATTGCTGAGAAGAGCCAAATCTATCAAAGTTAGTCATCACCCAATGTGTCCGTAATCATGTACAGTGTTCTCCTGGTTCTGCTCCCTTCTCTCAGCGCCAATTCATATATATATATCTTTCCAGGTTTCTCTGAAGTCTGCCTGCTCATCATTTATTATAGCACAGTAGTATTCATATACCACAACTTTTTCAACCATTCCCCAGTCAATGGGCATCCCCTCAATTTCCAGTTCCTGGCCACCACAAAAAGAGTTGCTATAAGTATTTTTGTGCCTGTGGGTACTTTTCCCATTTTTATGATCTTTTTGGGATACAGACCTAGATGTGATATTGCTCATTCTAAGGATATGCACATTTTTTTTTCTAGCCCTTTGGGTATAGTTCCAATTTGCTCTCCAGAATGGCTAGATCAGTTCACAACTTCACCAAAAATTGCATTAGTGTTCCAATTTTCCCACATCTTCTCTAGCATTTATTATTTTTCTATCTTGTCATGTTTAGCTGATCTGACAGGTGTGATGTGGTAGCTCAGAATTGTTTTAATTTGCATTTCTCTAAACAATAGTGATTTAGAGCATTTTAAAAATATTATTATAGCTATCTTTATTTTCTCCCCCTGAAAACTGCCAGTTCATATACTTTGACCATTAATCAATATGGGAATGACTTGTATTTTTGTAAATTTGACTCAGTTCTCTATGTTTTTTAAATACGACCTTTTATCACTGGTTATAAAATTCTTTCCCAATTTTCTGCTTCCCTCTTATTCTTGGTTACATTGGCTTTGCTTATGCAAAAAAAATTTCAATTTAATGTAGTCAGAATTATCCATTTTGCATTTCATAATGTTCGCTAACTCTTGTTCAGTCATAAATTCCTCCATTCTCCATAAATCTGACAGGTAAATTCTTCCTTGCTCTACTAATTTGCTTTTCCTATCAGTCTTTATATCTTAATCATGTACCCATTTTGAACTTCTTTTGGTATATGGTATAACATGTTGGTTTATGTTCAGTTTCTGCCATACTATTTTCCAGTTTTCCCAAGCAGTTTTTGTCAAACAGTGAGTTCTTGTCGTAGAAGCTGGGGTCTTTGGGTTTATCAAACTGTAAATTATTACAGTCGTTGACTACTGTGTCTTGTGTACCTAACCTATTCCACTGATCCACCTCTCTATTTCTTAGGCAGAACCAAAGGGTTCCGATAATTGCTGCTTTATAATACAATTTAAGATCTGGTATGGGTAGGCCACATATACTACCATTTGTTTTCATTAATTCCCTTGAAATACTGGACCTTTTGTTTTTCCAGATGAATTTTATTATTATTTTTTCTAGCTCTATCAAATAATTTTTTGGTAGTTTGATTGGTATGGCACTGAATAAGTAAATTAATTTAGGTAGAATTGTCATTTTTATTATATTAGCTCTGCCTACCCATGAACAATTAATGTTTTTCCAGTTATTTAGATCTGATTTTATTTGTGTGAAATGTATTTTGTAATCATATTCACATAGTTCCTGAGTTTGTTTTGGCAAGTAGACTCCCAAATATTTTATGTCTGCAGTAACTTTAAATGGATTTTCTCTTTGTATCTCTTGCTGTTGGGCATTGTAAATAATATTAAAAAATGCCAATGATTTGTGTGGTTTTATTGTATATCTTGCAAATTTGCTATAGGTGTTTATCATTTTAAATAACTCTTTGCTTGATTCTCTAAGTATATCATTATATCATCTGCAAAGATTAGTTTCTTCTTTGCCTATTGTAATTCTTTCAATGTATTTTTCTTCATATTGCTAAAGCTAATGTTTATAGTACCATATTGAATAACAGTGGTGATAATGGACATCCTTGTTTCACCATTCCACCTCCCCCCCCCATCTTATTGCAAATGCTTCTAGTTTATGCCCATTACATATAATGATTACTGATGGTTTTAGGTAGATGCTACTTATTATTTTAAGGAAGGGTCCATTTATTCCTATATGCTCTAGTGTTTTTAATAGGAATGGGTGTTGTATTTTGTCAAAAAATTTTTCTGCATCTATTGAGATAATCATTAATTAGTTTTGTTGTCAATATGATCAATTATGCTGATAGTTTTCCTAATATTGAGCCAGTCCTGCATTCCTGGTATAAATCCTACCTCATCATAGTGTATTACTCTATTGATAAGTTGCTGTAATCTTTTTGCTAATACTTTACTTAAAATTTTTGCATCCATATTCATTATTGTAATTGGTCTATAATTTTCTTTCTCTGTTTTGATTCTTCTCAGTTTAGGTATAAGTATCGTATTTGTATCATAAAAAGAATTTGGTAGGACTCCTTCACCTATATAGTATTTGATATTAATTGTTATTTAAATATCTGATAGAATTTGCATGCAAATTCATCTGTCCCTGGAGATTTTTTCTTAAGGAGTTTATTGATGGCTTATTCAATTTCTTCTTCTGAAATGTGTTATTTCAGTATTTTACTTCCCCTTCTTTTAATCTGAACAATTTATATTTTTGCAAATATTCATCCATTTCACTAAAGATTGTCAAATGTATTGGCATAGAGTTGGGCAAAATAGTTCCTAATTATCGTTTTAATTTGCTTTTCATTGATGGTGAATTCACCCTTTTAATTTTTGATGTTGGTAATTTGATTTTCTTCTCTCTTTTTTATCACATTGAGTAAAATTCTATCAAATTTACTGTTTTTTTTTAAATAAAACCAGCTCTTAGTTTTATTTATCAATTCAATAGTTTTCTTAATTTCAATCTTATTAATCTCTCTTTTGGTTTTCAGTATTTCTGATTTGGTATTTACTTGATGATTTTCAACTTCTTCTTTTTCTAATTTTTTCAGCTGCATGCCCAATTCATTGATATCCTCTTTTTCTATTTTATTCATGTAAACATTTAGATAAAATTTCCCCTAAGAACTGCTTTGGCTTCAGCCTATGAGTTTTGGTATGTTGTCTCATTATTGTCATTCTCTTGAATGAAGTTATTGATTGTTTCTATGATTTGTTGTTTGATCCACTCTTTCTTTAAGATTAGGTTATTTAGTTTCCAATTTTTAGTCTCTCTTTTCATGGCCCTTTATAACATGTAATTTTTACTGCATTATAATCTGAAAAGGATGCATTTGATATTTATGCCTTTCTGCATTGCATTGTGAGCTTTTTATGCTCTTGCACAAGGTCAATTTTTGTGTATGTGCCATGTAGCACTGAGAAAAACTTATATTCCTCTTTATCCCCATTTAATTTTCTCCAGAGGTCCACCATATCCAGCTTTTTAAAAATTCTATTCACCTCCTTTACTTCTTGTTTATTTTGAGCTTAGATTTATGTAGTTCAGAGAGGGTGAGGTTGAGGTACCCCACTAGAATAGTTGTGCTGTGGCTTTCTTCCTGTTACTCCCTTAACTTCTCCTCTAAGAATCTGGGTGCTATACCACTTGGTGCACATATGTTTAGTAATGATATTACTTCATTGCCTATGGTGCCTTTCAGCAAGATATAGTTTCCTTCCTTATCTCTTTTTATTATATCTATTTTTGATTTTGCATTGTCTGAGATTAGGATTGCTACCCCAGTAATTTTTTCTTTTTACTTTAGCCGAAGCATATCTATATATTCTGTTCCAGCCTTTTACTTTGACTCTGTGTGCATCTGTCTGTTTCAAATGTTTCTTGTAAACAACATATTGTAGGATTATGGTTTTGTTTTTTTAAGCAATTGGGGTTAAGTAACTTGCTCAAGGTTACACGGCCAGTTATTTCTGTGTTTGATGCTAAGTATCTGAGCCCAGATTTGATCCCCAGGTCATCCCGACACTGGAGCCGGTACTCTTACTCACTGAGCCACCTGGCTGCCCCTAAGCTTAATTTCAATGTCATTAGATTTCAAGGAATAGGGGGGACCAACGAGAGGGAGAGAGATGGGGAAATGGCTGGTCAGAAGAACAGTAAAAACACATACACAACATCACTTAAGTTCATTGTTTTATATTGGCATGATTTGTGGCACCCCAAAACAATTACAACGTTAACGTCAAAAATCACCGATCACAGATAACCATGACCAATATTATAATAATGATGAAAAAATGTTAAATATTGTGAGAATTACCAAAATGTGACACAGAAATAAACATGAACACATCCTTTAAAAAAAAAAAAACAGTGCCATTTGACTTGATTGACACAGGGTTGTCACAATCCTTCAATTCGTAAAAAAATAAAATATTTGTGAAGTAAAGTGCCATAAGACAGGGTATGCCAGTATTTATGATTGCAAGCCTGTTTCTCTTCCCTTTTTGAGTAGATTATTCCAAGATTTCCTCTCCTCCATAGTATTTGTAGGATGGTCTTGGTGATCACATTGTTTTAGCTGATGCCTTTGTAAAATCTTTACTGGAGTTTTAGTTTGATGAACTTTCATATCAACATATTTAGCAAAAGTCTACATTTTCCACTGCACTATGCTGAAGGATAGTGCTTTATTTTGGATTTCTATGTGAAGCAATTAGGAAGTGAGGTTGGGGCTTTGTAAGAATGGACTTATAGTTCATAACATCGGGAGGGATGATTATTGTGTGTATATTGATCAAAGTAAAACATTCTGAAGTAGTGGAAAATGGCATCAAGGTATTTTGTATAACTTTTGATATCACTATTCAGAGAAACCAATAGTAAAAATAAGAAATGAAAGAATGCAGGTTAAGGCAAATGTGTTCCACTTCCAGTTGTAGTAGACATTCAGAGGAAGATGGCCTGAGGAAGTGAAAGAAGATTCATAAATCATTTTCTTTGATGCATCAATTTAGCCTTAGTCTCATATTGTTATTATTAAGTCATTTAGACATGTCTGACTCTTTGTTACCCTGTGATCATAGCATGCCAATTATTTCCATGAAGTTTTCTTGGCAAACATACTGAAATGTTTACCATTTCCTTCTCCAGTGATTTAAGGCAAACAAAGGTTAAGTGACTTGCCCAGGTCACACAGCCAAGTATCTAAGGCTGGATTTGAACTCAGGTCTTCTTTGAAAATGAAGGGGGAACAATGACAACATTCACTGAGCTATCTAGTTGCCTGTCTCATGTAACCCATAGCATATTTTAGATTTTTCTTCATGAAAAGGACTTTTATTTCTTCTCTTTTTTTAAAGATACATCCTTATTAAGCATTTTTCCCTTCACAATATGCTGCTTTAATTATCTCAATCTGAGGTGGACAGTTATAGAATGATAATGCTTCATCTACCATTTTCTTTCTTTTTTTTTTAAGCAATCAGGGTTAAGTAACTTGCTCATGGTTACATGGCCAGTTATTTCTGGGTGGGTGCTGAGTATCTGAGCCCGGATTTGATCCAGGTCACCGCGACACTGGAGCCGGTGCTCTTACTCGCTGAGCCACCTGGCCACCCCTAAGCAATCAGGGTTAAGTAACTTGCTCAAGGTTACACGGCCAGTTATTTCTGGGTGGGTGCTGAGTGTCTGAGGATTCGATCTCCAGGTTATCCTGACACTGGAGCCGGTGCTCTTACTCGCTGAGCCACCTGGCCGCCCCCATCCATCATTTTCTAACAAATATTTGTTTTTGATAGACACAATGTTCAAGGGTCAGGGATGTCAGAAGAACATTGAAGTTTCCTTTTTTTCTCCACTCTCAAGGATAGTTAGTTACATTACACTAGCATACATCCCTCCCTCAGTGTATTAAGGTCAGTTAATTCTTTGGGAATTGTTTGGGAAATTAATGCAGTCACAGAATCAGTTAACCCCTCTCCCCCAGAGAACATTGAGAACAGAGGGTGAATACTTTAGTTGTGAGCCCCTTTTCCTGAAGGAGCTTGGGCAAGTGAGATAATGTCCCTCATCATACAACTTTTTAAAAATTATTTTTAAAAACTGCAGTTAAAATATTCAGATAGGTGTTATGAAATAGCACTACAGGGAAATATATTTGATGAATGACAATAACTTACCTTCCAGGAAAATTATAATTGCTGCCCAGGAGAGAGAGGAGAATGAACCAAGAAATTATTTCCTGTTTGCAGGAATTGGGTGTGCATAGTGCACCTGATTAAAAATTGCATAAGAATTGAGGAGTTATATCAAGTCATACCAATAGATTTATGATTTTACAGGGAGAAAAAGACAAGCATGTATCTTCCTATACTAGAACCTCATCCTGGTGATTATTCGCTATCATAGTAACCTCTCAGACTTCTCAGATTAGTAAAGTCTACCTTTTGGTTGTTTAAACTTGACTCTGATTTGTTAACTCATAGCTTATAGGAGGAAGCAGAACTTTAAAGTGGCCTTAGAGATCATCTCGTCCAGTCTCCTTATTTTACAAGATCATAGTTCTGGAGTTGGAAAGGACTTTAGAAATGTTACAATTAATATCTCATGTAATCCTCACAAAAGTCCTGAGATACAGGTATTGTCCTTATTTTACAGATAAGGAAACTGAGGCAAAAAATGGTTATGTGGCCTGCTCAGAGTCACACAGCTAGTAATTGTCTGAGGTTGGATTCGAAGTTAAGTCTTCTTGAGTTCACTATCCGCTGCACCACTTAATTGCTCAGAACACTACAGAAGGCTTTCCACATCTAAGAATTTAAAAAGACTTCTTAGGTTGTTATCATCATCATCATCAATCAAATTACATAATTGCCCCTAGTAATTGGTAGGTGTTATTATTAACTGAGGCAGACTGATTTTAAGTGACTTGCCCAGGGTCCCACAATTAGTAAATAGCTGAGGTCAAATTTGAGCTCAGTTCTTCCTGATTCCAAGTGTCACCTACCTGCCCATCCCATAAGAATATTTTTTATTCTGAATGTAAATCCTTCATTACAATACTCAAAATCTGAGAATACCCAATGCAAGTTGATATTGGTTAAGTTCTTAAAAAAACGCTTTAAAACATTTATAGTTAGTGTTTAAGTTTCAAAACCAGTAGTCTAGGGAGATAGCCCAAACTTAACAGTGGTTGCTTTATGAGTGACTGCAACAAGAGAATTGAAAAAAAGGAAAGTTAGAAGAGCTAATTAACTAGTTAACAAGCTAATTAACCAGACAAATTCATAGATAAGAGACGTCATCTCCATCCTTGATCCCCTTTTCCAATACATTACTGGATCCATTCTGTTAACCATGCACTTTCCTAGAGATAGAAACAAATTGCTCACTATAAAAATGTGATGTGTCTGGTATTTTTTTTACTTGAGGGTTGAGTGATATAGGAATAGGGGAAAACTGACTTGCAGAGAGGCAAATTAGACTTCCTAAATCATTCATACTATAGTTTTAGACACTCCTTTATATTCACCCTCTTTAATACTTGCCCGATAACACAAAATTCATTCCCTTTATGTCCTTTCAAATATATTCTATGAGGTAAACGCCAGCTTTTATTTGGAATTCAGAATCCTCTTCTAAAGGTGTTACAGTTTTCAAGAAAATTTCTCCAATATAGAAGTTGAGCTTTTTTCTTTTTACTTCTGTTTACTTCTTAACTCTACCTACTTTGAAAATACCCGGTCACAGTTTTAATTTACTCAAGAACTTATTAATTAATGATAATAATGTTGTCTACAATAGCATAAACAGATTCAGGTCCTTTGGTATACAAGTTCTTCATAGCAGGAGCTAACTATGTTGGAAGTGGGGAAAGGAAAAAAAAAAGAAGCTGAATTTCTTTATCAGGGTTTAAGCCAAATTCTCTCTGTCCAGATGGCTTTTCCTACCAAGCCAGAAAAACAGAGAACCTCTCTATTTCCTGCTGCCTTGTGGCCCTTGATTGCTATTAATGATCCCCAGCTGTATCAGCTACCTAGCCATTTCTTCTTTCCATCTCCTCCACACTCATTAACCCTTTAGTGACTCACTTGCTGGCTTTATTTCACCTCTGCAGAAGAACCCAAGATCCAAATTGGAATCTCTCTGGGAAAATGAACAAATAACGTCCTTAATTTCTGGAATCAAGGAGATTAGCTATTGGGGAATATCTCATTGATATTTTTTTCTTCATGCATAAGACTGCAGCTTTAGAATCATCAGAAACCTTAGATCTCATTTAATCTACCCCATCTCATTTAACAATAAGCCCAGAGGGATTAAGTGACATGATAGAAGTCACATGATTTAGCAAATGGAGTTTGAACCCAATTCCTCTGACTTCAGATGTCACATTTTTTTCTACTGCACAATACATTCTCTCCATAACAACTACCTTTTATGTAGTGCTTTACAGTTTCCAAAATACTTTGCATATATTGTCTCATTTGGTCTTTTCAATAACTCTGGAGGTAAGCCTTGCAGATATTATCCTCATTTTTTTCTGATGTGAAGACTGAGAGACATTATTTAGGCAGTAAGCAGCAGAGCTAGAATTTGAGCCCAAGTCTTTTGACTCCAAATCTATTGCTTTATCTAGTAAGCTATTCTGTTAATTGCTGAATATTCCAGCAGTTGCTTTGTGTATTATGGGTTGACTTTCAATGGCCTATCAAAGACCTTGCCAAAACATCATCCTAATCCCAGCTCTACTTCCTGTTATGACTTTCTAGTAGTTTTTAAGATTTCAGAGCACACACAGATTATTATTCTGACATTTATTCCTATCTAAATGTGAGCTATATCATCGACGTAAGGGAGATGATTTTTTGTTGTGTTATTCTATTGGTATCCTTACTTCAGTACCTTCCTTTGAGCTAGATCGTTTGTTCAATGGAAGACTAATAGCAGTTTCAATCAACAGTTGTTACATGTGTACTATGTGCAGAGGGCTGTACTAAGAATAATTGCTCTCTTTGTTTCCATCTAAACACATTATTTAAAAACCTGATTTAGTCCCAGCATACAAAACAAAGAGTTGTGACCGATTACAAATTACTGAGACATGGCCAAATAAGAGACATAGATCTTTGGCCAGGAATGAGAGGCAAATGTAAAACTGTGAAGTTGATAGAGTTTGTTTTGTTACTTTTTCTATATTCCTCTTACTCTTTCTGTACTCTCTTTTCTCTCCTTTTTCTCCTTCTCTCCTAGGTTCTTGTCTTGGTATTGAAATTTTTTTTGTCATAATGTCATAGACGTTGAGCTAAAAGAGATGTTAGAGGTGATCTCATCCAATGCCCCCATTTTACAGAGGTGAAACAGAAGCTCAAAGGGGTTAATTGACTTGCTCAAGGCAAGTCATAGAGTAGAAATTTGAACACAAAATTTTTGGCTCCAAAGCCAACTATCTTTCCACTGAGCCTTTACAGGTTTTTAAGTTTTACACCTTAATACATATGCAATCTAATAAAATAAGTACCTACCAAGATATTTATATTTTACCAAATGATTATGTGCCAGGTACTATATGAAGTTGTACTTTGCAAATATGACCTCATTTGATTCTCACAACAACCCTGGAAGATAGGTGCTTCTAGCATCCCCATTTAACAGAAAGAGAAATAGGCTGACAGGGTAAGTGAAGTCACAGCCCAGGTTTACACAGCTAGTAAGTGTCTCAGCTCAAATTTGAACTTACATCTTTCTGACACCAGTCCCAGTGATCTCTCTACCAGGAGACCAAATTGTCTCCTTCATTTCAGGCCCAAAGGAAAACATCTTTAATGGTAAAATATGAGCCATAATAAGAGAATAAGCTAAACATTTTGGGTTTGGGTTAGGGAAACAATCTCCAGGGCCTAGAAAATAAGATTATAGATAATTAACTTGGTCTTTTTTTTTAATGACCGGTCCTGCCCATGGATGACGATTTGGCTACTCTTTATTAAAAAAAATATAGAGAAGTCAATTTACAAATAATCTATTCTTCTTAGGGGAAATTTCTGGTTTTATGTATGTCTTCCTTAAAAAAAGGATGCCAGTTTTTTTTTTTACTCTCTAATGTAGTCTATTTTTGCTGCTAAGCTATTTTTTAATTAAGCTTCAAGAAATTATGAATGCCCAAGAAGTAAATAAATAAATGTGGTGAAGCACAGTACTCTCTTTAAAAGCAAAACCTTAGGACTGGAGGGAAATAAGAGGAGCCCAAATTCACAGAGGAGCATAAGCTACAGAGGATAGCTTTCTGTTGGAATAAAGGGTTGTGAAAATAGGAGCAGTAGCCATGAGTCTTCCTGTAGGCAGGGACTATGGGGTTGTGGACAGATTTATTTTATTCAATAATCACAGCTGCTTTTCCTTTTCTTAAAAGGAAGGAAGGATTTCCCACACTCTTGTCTACCTCATCACACATACCTCCAAGAAGGTAGTGAGAAAATCTATTCCCAAATAGTAAGAATGAAGAATGTAAGTTGTGAAAATAACATAACAGGATATTAAGAACATAGATAATAACAATATGAATTTCTTTTGTTTGGCTTGAAATGTTATTACAAAACATTTGCTTATAGCTCTCTTCATTTTAATCCAAATATTTTATTTTATGACTTGATTTTATGGTTTGTACAGATTTGTATATGTGTGTATGATTATTCCTGTATTTTGTGACCTATTTCTCTTAAGGGAGTTAGTTGGATCATAATTTTAGAATAATTCAAGTTACATCGATTTAGTTCATTTTGCATCATGGATATTTTAGCTTTGGGCTTCCTTTTATCAGCCTGACATTTTCTGTATTTTTCCTGTTCTTCTGCTTATCAGGTTAAGCTTCTCTTCTGCCATTCAAAAATAGCCATTATAACATCATGTACATTTAAGACTGTAGTTCAATAAAGTCTAAATGCCTTCTATGATCTCTCTGGGAGGAACTGTTTTGTTTGTGGGAGCCCAATTTTGCTGAGCAAATTCCCTGGTCACAGATACACAATCCAAGAAAGCATATTACAGTGTGCTTTAAGTGAACAGATACATTCCAAAATCAAATGAGGACTTCGGGAATTGACTACATTTAATCATATAACCAGCTGTGCAAATTCTGAAGTACAGTTTATCCACTACTGTATGCACAAACCATGTAAGGTCAGTTAGTTCAATGCTCAGTTGGCTGTACAGGAGGAGGGACCACATACAGGTCTAAGAGTGATTGACATTAGTCATTATTGAAAATGAACAAAAGGGCTTACTTGAACTCTTCTGAAAGTTAACTATTAGTCTGTTCATGCACTGCTCATGGAAAAAGTGGAGTGCCATGAGAGAAAGAACTGAAAAGTGAGATAATATTTTCATCTAGGAAAATCATAGAAGACTCTATGAAGAAGTGATACATGAGTTGGGCTCTAGCAAATGAATAGAATTTCAACAAGCAGAGATGTGGGAAGAAATGAATTTCAGGTTTAGTGTCTAATACAGCAAGACAGAGGACTTCTTCAGTTATTCAAGTTCAGTTATAATTTTGATATACCCTTCCTCAGGTCTGAAAAGACTTCCATCAATTCAGTTAAACAAGTGTTTATTAAGTGTGTACTATTACTGCTATGAGCTTCTGGTCCCTTCTCCACATGGTTGATAAAGTGGAGTTTCTTAAATGACAATCTGAACATGTGCTAGTCAATAAACTCCTGTGGCTTCCTATTGTCTTTAAGATAAAAAGTAAACTCCTTAGTTTGACCTTTAAAGCCTTTTGTAAGTTAACTCCAGCCTATTTTTCTTTTTATAGATTACTCTCCTTCCCATACCTTATAGTGTAGTCAAAATGCCCTTCTGTCTGTGCCTCATTCATGGAACCCCATCTTCCATCTCTGTGCTTTTGTGATGGACATCCCCTATGAATGGAATGTATTTTAATTTGGTCTCTACCTTTGAGCACTATTACAAAATACTTTGGCCAAGTGCGTCATATTTAACTGTATTTATTCTTCTGTTCTGTATATACATATATATCATCTCCGCTGATGGAATGTAAACTCTTTGAGAGTAGATATCCTTTCATTTTTTTGTGTTTCAGTCAGTCAATAAACATTTATTAAGTGTCTGTTATGTTCTAGGCACTATGCTTAGTGCTAGGGATCCAAAAAAAGACAAAAGACAACCTCTGTCCTAAAGGGGCAATCTAATGAGTTTTTGTATTCCCAGTTAGCACAGCTCCTAGCACATAGTAGGGTTATTGAATGCTTGTTGTCAAACAAACTTGTTGATTAGTTGACTGATATATAGAAATAATTGTCCTTAAGGACTGGGAATACAAAAACAAATATGAAAAACAGTTCTTGCCCTCACGGAGCTTTGTACAATCCTAATTAAGATGTCATGTCCTTAAGAAAACATTTATTTATTCAGTCAAAATATTTATGTATCCCATTTAAACTTATCCAGTGTTTCCATTAAAACTACTCCTTTAGGAAGAGGTAAGTGAAGAGGCAGAAATTTTCATTTATACGTCAAACTTCTTTCTGCTTAAATATTATTATTGACATATGCTTAATCGAATTATTCTGAAAAACAGAAAAAAAATCTTTACAATTAGCGTAAGAAATGAAATTTCCATCTGAACAGAGTATTCTTCATATGACAAGTCCAGGAAGGCTGAAATCATACATTTGCTGATATAAAAAAGGGTGATATACAAAAAAAAAAGGTGATAGAAAAATTGTGCATCAAATACCTCCACCCCACTAATTCAGTGTTTCTCTTAATCTCAAAGATAGAACAAGAATAGAAGGGAAAAAAGTGATAATTAATAGGAACTGCAGAAAATTCAATTCAAGGGAGTTTTCTAGAGAGCAGATTGAGGTGGGGAGCTAGTTTGGAGCTTTTAGGAACAAGATGAATGGAAATACTAGTGAGACTAAAGTTTTATCATTTTTCTATAATTGATATCATGGAAAAAGTTTTGGACTGAGAGTTGACAGATCTGGATTCTACTTTTGGTTCTAGTACTACGTGACCTTTGGTAAGGCAATTCTTTTTTTCCATTAGTGATGGGACACTCAGTGTGAAAATTGCCTCCCCAGGCAGATCAACCATTTTTGCTCTTAAAGAGATGTCTTGAGCATTAAGAGATAAGCAATGTCTTCATGCTCCACACAGCTAGTATATGTCAGAGGCAGGTCTTAAAATCTTGTATTACTGTCAAACTCTTTATTCCATATGTCACACTTCCTTTAAAACATTTAATAACCATACAAATACTGGATTATGTTTTTACGTCACTTCTTATCTTTCAAAATATCTTCATTGTCTCATTTGATCCTCTTATGAAATCTGAGGTTGGCATTGGCCTATATCCATTCTATAGTTAAGGATACAGACTAAGAGAATTTAAGACTCACCCAAAGTTAGTTCTTAGAAGAGAGAGATTTGTATCCCAAATCTTCTGATTCTTAGTCCAATGTTCTTTCCAATATAAAATGAAATTTCTAGACTAAATCAGGATCTCTTTCAGCAGGTGTCTGGTGGATTCTCTCGATTTCTATTTTACCCTCAGCTTCTAGTATTTCAGGGAGGTTTTCCTTAATGAGCTCTTGGACCATTTTTTCATCATGATTTTCTGGTAGGCCTATGATTCTGAGATTATCTCTCCTGGATCTGTTTTCCAGGTCTTTTATTTTTCCATTGAGTTATTTTACCTCTTTTTCCAATATTTCATTCTTGTTGTTTTGTTTGACTAATTCTTGGTTCCTCATAGAATTATTTGCTTCAATTTGGTTGATTCTAGTTTTTAGCAAATCATTTTCCTTGGTGAGTTTTTGGAGCTCCTTTTCCATATCATACACTTTGCTTTTTAGAGAGATGTTTTCTTCCTTATAATGGTTTTCTAATTCTGCTATTTTGGTTTTGAGAGAATTATTCATTTTGTCTTAGATTTCTCCCATTCGGTTTTCAAAGTTCCTTATGATCTCATCTAGGAGAGCCTTCTGTGCTTGGGACCCATTTCCTGTTGATGTTTCAGCTGTGGGTGTGGAGTCCATTGTCTCCCTCTGAGTTTGGTTCCTCCCTTTGAGGATAGTAGGACTCCAGAGCCTTTGTCTTTGTAGTCTGCTTTCTACCTATTTTGAGGCAGGGCCCTAACCATGCCCTCCCTGTAGGGATCCCAAGCCTTTACTGTAGAGAGTTTTGCCCTGGGGCAAGAGTTACTATGTTTTCAGGGTCAGAGGGGGGTTTGGAGCAGGTGAGGTACACTCTGTTATCCTGGTCTTTGGAGGTCCCGATAGGGGCTTTTTTATTATTTTCTGGGCTATGAAGTGGTAGCCCCAGGAGTGTTTGCTGTCCAGGACAGAAGCCCCTGTATTTTCTTTTTACCTTGCTCTTTCCAGTCCCAGCCCTTTGGTGATAGGCCTGGTAGGGGCCCTTGTGGTTGGTGAGATGACTTGCCCTCTAAGTTGATGAGGCCCCTTCTGGGCCTGCCTCTGCATCTGCCAGCCATGCCGCACCTCTTTAAAGCCATTTTTTACCCCATAATTGGGTCTTTGTTGCTTACCTTTGAAAAATGTAGGGCCATTTTCTACATCAGTGGTGTTAACTCAATTTGAAATGGGGGTGCTAAATCATATCGAAAGATCCCCATGGATGACATGTTAAAGAACTTAGAAAACCACATATTAATATTATTTTATTTGCTTAAATATTTGCCAATTAAAATTTAATCTGGGTTGGCTTCACTATTTTTTATCAATCCAGTGGAGTCAAAGTCAATCTTAAAGACTTTATTTTGAAGATGGTGGAGTAAAAGCAGAGACTTGCTTGAACTCTCCTCCAAACCCTTCAAATACCTGCAAAAAATGACTCTAAACAAATTTTAGAGAAGCAGAGCCTAGAAAATGACAGAGTAAAACAAATTTCCAGCCCAAGACAACCTGGAAGTTGATGGGAAAGGTCTGCTTTCCCAGTCTGAGAGAGGAACCCAGTTAAGCACAAAATATGCCTGCACAGAACAGGCCCCAACAAACCTGGAGCCTGGAGTAGGCCTCAGGGGATTGAATCACTGGCAGCTGAGGTGGTTTCCAGACTTCTCAACACACAAATGCCAAAGACAACTTAAAAGGTCAGTAGGAATGTTCTGTTTGACATCAGTGAGAGAGGAGCCAGTTCCAGTCCCAACCAGGGTATGGTAATGTGGTGGCAGCACCTGCTTCTGAAGGTCTCAGCCCACAGATGAGAGGCAGGGAATAGAGTGGTTGATCAGAAGGATAATGCAGAGATCTCTTTGCTAGTACTGAGAAAGGATTCTCTTGCTTGGCCTGTGCTTCGATCTGGGTCATAGTCCTTCGTGGCAGTCTTGGGGTGAAGAGAAGAGCTGGCATGGCAGAGCCTATGGCAGGAATCAAGAGGTAATCCTCCTCACAGTTCCAAGGCAGAAAAGTGTGCTTGTGGTCACTCGCACACCAGAGCACAGCCCACAAGGGGAGCAAACACCTCTCCTTTGATCATACCACCTTGGTAGCACTTAAAATTTACAAGTATCTAGAAGTATCTCTGATAACAGCTGCACAAAACCCCTGAAGCTTGAATAATACACCCTCCATACTGGAAGCAGAGTCTTACATTAAGAAAGAGTTAAAAAGTCAAGTAACTGCCTGGGAAGTGAGTTGAATAAGAAGAGATGATATCTAAAAAATAAAATTAAAAGATGAGAGAGGAGTGTATACTAGGAGAAGGAGAAAGGGAGAGGTAGAATGAGGTAAATCATTTCACATAAAAGAGACAAGAAAAAAGGTTTTACATGAAAGGGAAGATGGGGGAGGTGAGAGGAAATGAGTGAACCTTCCTCTCTTCAGATTTGGCTTAAGCAGGGAATAACATACACACTACACACTCAATTTGGTATGAAAATCAATCTTACCCTACAGGAAAGTAGGAGGGAAGTGTTTAGGGAAGGAGGGATGACAGAAGAGAGGACAGATTGGAGTATTGGGTAATGAGAAGCAAACACTTTTTTTCATGTAAATATTCTTTTAATTACTTTTTTTTCATTTTTCAAATGCTTTATTAACTTGATTTACATCATTCAGGCAATGGGGTATAGAATTCTATCTTCCCCTATAGGAAAATAGAAGGCAAAGGAGATAAGAGAAGGGAGGGGTAATAGAAAGGATGACATATTGGGGGAAGGGATAATCAGAATGTATGCCATCTTGGGCTGGTGGGTACCCAGGAAGAGATTGGGAGAAAATTTGGAACTAAAATCCTGTAGAAGTGAATGTTAAAAACTAAGAATAAATAAATTAATATTAAAAAAGACTATTTCATCAATGTTTTCTAAGAGATAAATTTCTTAAATTGTTCTCTAAGTATTAATATAAAGAGATGAATAAAACCTAGTGACATGTGTGCCAAAGATTCTTCTTCTGTCAAGGCCAGAATCCTTGCCAGAGAAGAGGGATGTGGGATGGCCTAATGTCAGTTGAACTACATTTGATTCTGGGAGCTGTTTCAAAGGTCATTTTGTCGAATCACTCCTAATTTGGTCTAAGACACCAGAGAAATCTGAATATCTATAATCATGGCTACATTTCTCTAAATACAGACAACAGGATACTCAATTCTTGCACTGGCACTCAGGGTTCAGTATGGGTATCAAGTACTGGATAACTTTATCTCCTAGAGAAATGTTTTAAATACATAGCAGTCATTACAATACATAAACACAGAAGAAACTCAAAGCACTCAAACCGACTTCTCACAGAGTAATGATGATATGAAGAGATGCTCCTTTATTGAAATTTTTGAAGGTTAAGAAAGAGGAAAAATGGCAACAACTTTCATTGATCTCCCCACCATCAGGCTTTAGGATAGAATTATACATGCCTTTCTGTATTGATCTTCTCCCTAGAAACTGGAGCTTCTAGTACACATAAGTGCTTGAGTAATGGACTAGAGACAGACAGACACAAACAGGACAAGGAGAAAGAGAGATACCACACCCCAACACATACATACACAAAGAAAGACGCAGACAGTGAGACAGAGTAAGAATCCCCCCCATACATACAGAGGGAGAGTGAGAAGGAGGAGAGAGAGAGACAGAGAGAGAGAGACAGAG
>NW_027185860.1:15040282-15056275 GCF_028583685.1 Petaurus breviceps papuanus | reverse complement strand
AGAGAGAGAGAGAGACAGAGAGAGAGACAGAGAGAGAGACAGAGAGAGAGAGACAGAGAGACAGAGAGACAGAGAGACAGAGACAGAGAGACAGAGACAGAGAGAGGTGATCGCTCTTTCTTTAATCTGCTTGGATATGGATTGCAGTCTAGGGTGGAGGTCCTGGGGTGTGTGTCCAGCTTGCCAAAGCATGTGGAGGCCTCAGAGAGGGCAGCCATCTAACACCTCCAGCAGCTGAGAAAACCCCAGAGTTTGGGACAAAAGCTCGCCTGTCTGGTGGAAGACTCCTACTGTGGCAAAACCCACAGAGGTCAAGTGACTGAGGGGCGACATGACCAGGCAAAGGAAACAAAGCAGACAGAAGATTCCAACATTAGACTCCTATTTTGGGGACAAAAAGGAGCAAAGCTTTGAACAGGAGGAAGACAGTGAAGTCAGAACTCCTGCACCAAAAGCTTCAAAGGAAAATACAAACTGCTTATAGGCCATAGAGGACCTTAAGAAACAGATAAGAGAAGTCGAGGAAAAATTGGGAAGAGAAATGAGAACGATGCAAGAAAATTACGAAATGAAAGTCAACAGTCTGACTGAGGAAAATAATACCTTAAAGAATAGACTAACTCAAATGCCAAAAGAGGCTCAAAAAGGCAATGAGAAGAAGAATGCCTTAAAACGTCGAATTTGCCAGATGGAAAAAGAATCTCAAAAGCTCAATGAGGAGAATCATTGCTTCAGAATTAGATTGGAGCAAATGGAAGCTAGTGACTTTATGAGAAATCAACATGCTGTTAAACAGATTCAAACAAATGACAGAATAGAAGGCAATGTAAAATATTTCATGGGAAAAACCACTGACCTGGAAAATAGATCCAGGAGAGATAATTTAAAAATTATTGGACTACGTGAAAGCCGTGATGAAAGTAAGAACCTAGAAATCATCCTCCAGGAAGTTCTCAAGGAAAACTGCCCTGATGTTTTAGAACCAGAGGGCAAAATGAAGGTTGAAAGAATCCACCAATCACCTCCTGAAAAATATCCCAAAAAGAAAACTCCTAGGATTATTATAGCCAAGTTCCAGAATTCCCAGATTAAGGAGAGAATATTACAAGCAGCCAGGAAGAACAATTTGAATGTTTTGGAAACACAATCAGGATAACCCAGGATCTGGCAGCTTCTACACTAAGGGATTGAAGGGCTTGGAATGTGATATACCGGAGGTCAAAGAACTGGGATTACACCTTCCCTAGCATTTCTTTTCATTAATTCCCTTGATATTCTGGAACTTTTTTTTTTCTTTCAAATGAATTTTGGTACTATTTCTTCTAGTTCTATAAAGTAATTTTTTTGGTAAATTGATTGGTAAGGCCCTAACTATGTAATTTAATTTAGGTAAAATTGTCATTTTATTATATTAGCTCGACCCAGCCATGAGCAATTGATGTTTTTACAATTAGTTAGATCTGACTTTATTTGTGTGAAAAGTGTTTTGTAGTTGTGTTCATATAGGTCCTGGGTTTGTTTTGGCAGGCAGATTCCCAAATATTTTATAATGTCTACAGTAACTTTAAATGGGGTTTCTCTTTCTATCTCTTGCTGTTGAATTTCATTAGAGATATACAGGAATGCCGAAGATTTATGTGGGTTTATTTTATATCCTGTTACTTTGCCAAATTTATTTATTTAAGTAGTTTTTTATTGATTCTTTAGGATTCTCTAAGTATATCATCATATCATCTGCAAAGAGTGATAACTTGGTCTCTTCTTTGCCTAATTTGATTTCTTTGATTACTTTTTCCTTTCTAATTGCTACTGCTAACATTTCTAGTACCAGATTGAATAAGAGGGTGATAGTGGACACCCTTGTTTCACCCTTGATCTTATTGGAAATGCTTCTAGCTTATCCCCATTACATATAATACTTGCTGATGGCTTTAAATAGATGCTACTTATTATTTTAAGGAAGGATTCATTTATTCCTATACTTTCTAGAGTTTTTAATAGAAATGCATGTTCAACTTTGTCAAAAACCTTTTCTGTGTATAGTGACATAATCATGTGTTTTATTCTAGGTTTATTGTTGATATCATAAATTATACTGATGGTTTTCCTAATATTAAACCATTATTGCATTCCTGGAATAAATCCTACCTGATCAAAGTGTATTATTCTTGTGATAAGATGCTGTAGTTTTTTTTTTTGCTAATATTTTATTAAAAATTTTTGCATCTATATACATGAGGGAAATTGGTCTATAATTTTCTTTTTCTGTTTTGTCTCTTCCTGATTTAGGTATCAGCACCATATTTGTGTCATAAAAAGAATTTGTAGGACTCCTTCTTTACTAATTTTCCCAAATAGTTTGTAGAGTATTGTAATCAATTTTTCTTTAAAAGTTTGATAGAATTCCCCAGTAAATCCATCTGGCCCTGGAGATTTTTTTCCTAGGGATTTCACTGATGGCTTGTTCAATTTATTTTTCTTTGAGGGGGTTATTTAAGTAATTTACTTCCTCTTCAGTTAATCTGGGCAACTTATAGTTTTATAAATATTAATCCATTTCCCTAAGATCGCCAAATTTATGTGCTTATAATTTGGCAAAATAATTTTCTTATTAGTATTTTAATTTCCTCTTCATTGAAGGTAGATTCACCCTTTTTATTTTTGATACTCATAAGTTGTTTTACTTCTTTCTTTTTATCATATTGGCTAAGGGTCTATCAGTTTTTATGTTATTTTCACAAAACAAGCTCTTAGTTTTATTTATTAATTCAATAGTTTTCTTGATTTCCATTTAATTAATCTCTCCTTTGGTTTTCATTATTTCTAATTTAGTATTTAATTGAGGATTTTCAATTTGTTCCTTTTCTAGCTTTTTTCAATTGCATGCCCAATTCATTGAACTCCTTTTTCTCTAATTTATTTGTGTATGCACTCAGGGATATAAATCTTCCCCTAAGAACTTCCTTTGCTGCATCCCACAAATTTTCATATGTTGTCTCATTATTCTCATTCTCTTGCATGAAATTACTGATTGTTTATATAATTTCTTGTTTGACCCACTCATTCTTTATGATTAAATTGTTTAGTTTCCAATTAGTTTTTAGTCTATCTTTTCATGGCCCTGTATTGCATATGATTTTTATTGCGTCATGATCTGGGAATGATCCATTTAATATTTCTGCCCTGAATTGTGAGGGTTTTATGTCCTAGTACATGGTCAATTTTTGTGTATGTGCCATATATCCCTGAGAAGAAGGTACATTCCTTTATATCACCATTCAGTTTTCACTAGAGGTCTATCATACCTACCCTTTCTTAAGTTCTATTCACCTCCTTAATTTCTTTTTTGTTTATTTTGAGGTTGGATTTATCAAGTTCAGAAAGAGGAAGATTAAGGTCTCCCACTTAATAAAAAGTTTTGCTATCTATTTCTTCCCATAATTCCCTTATCTTCTCCTCTAGGAATTTGGATGCTATGCCACTTGGTACATATATGTTAAGTAATGATATTGCTTCATTCTCGATGGTGCCTATTAGTACGATATAGTTTTCTTCCTTATCTTGTTTAATTAGATCAATTTTTGCTTTTCCTTTATCTGAGGCATGACACATTTTACTCCAGCCTTTTACCTTTACCCTGTGTGTATCCCTCTGTTTCAGATGTGTTTCTTGTAAACAGCATATTGTAGGGTTATGGTTTTTAATCCATTCTGGTAACTGCCTCTGTTTTATGGGACAGTTCATCCCATTCACATTCAGTAATGATTACTATCCTTCTCTTTCCCTCAATCCTATTCCCTCCCGTGTTTATGTTTTAATTTTTCTCCCCTTCTCCCTTCCTCTCCCTAGGAGTTTTCCTTTTGACCACCGCCTCCCTTGGTATTCCCTTCTTATCAGCCTCCCTCCCTTTTCCTCCCCTTTTCCCTACTTCTTCCCTCCCTTCTAACCACTCCCCCTTTTTTAGGCCTTCCTCCCTCCCACTGCCTGGTAGATATAATAGATTTTTATACTTAATATAGTATGTTATTTCTTCTTCGAACCAAGATTGACAGGAACAAATCTCTTGTAAAGCCCCTTCACTCCCCTTTTCCCCTCTATTATGATATGTTTTGTGTCTCTTCTCTATAGAGTCCTATGCTTAACTGGTTGTGTTATTCCTTCCTTGCACCAGAACCAATGAGAGAAAAGTTCATTTAATACTCATCTCCCTACCTTCTTTCCCTCTAATACATTGTTTTTATGTCTCTTTGTGTGGCATAATTTACCTTTTTCTGCTTCATTCTTTGCTCTTCTTTCATTGCAATCCCTTTGTAGCCCTCATTAAGGATTTTTTTTTCACTTTTTTGTGTAATTTGTACTCATACCCTCTATTTGTCTATAAGTAGTTTGTTCTTATTAACTAACTGTGTGTGTGTGTGTGTGTGTGTGTGTGTGTGCGTTTCTTGCTTACCTTTTTACATCTCTCTTGTGTCTCATAAGTGGAGGTTGAATTTTCCATTGAGCTCTGGCTTTATCATCATGAAAGTCTGGAAATCTGTTATATCATTGAATGACTATCTACTTGCCTGGAAGAATATGTTCAGTTTCGCTGGGTAGGTGATCCTTGGTTGTAACCCGAGCTCTTTTGCCTTGTGAAAAATTGTATTCTAAATCCTCCGATCTTTCAGTGTAGAGGCTGCCAGATCCTGTGAGATCCTCAGTGTGATTACACAATATTTGAATTGCTTCTTTTTGGCCTCTTGTAGTATGTTCTCCTTAATCTGGTAGTTCTGGAGTTTGACCACAACATTTTGAGAACTTTTCAGTTTGGGATCTCTTTCAGGAGGTATCTGGTGTATTCCTTCTATTTCTATTTTACACTTTGGTTCTAGGATCTCAGGGCAGTTATCCTTGATGAGCTCTTGGAAGATCTTATCCAGGTTCATTTTTTCATATTGATTTTCCAGTAGGCCTATGATTCTCAGATTAACTCTCTTGTATCTGTTTTCCAGGTCAGTTATTTTTCCATTGAGATATTTTACCTCTTTTTTTTCTAATTTTTCTTTCTTGATGTTTTGTTTGACTAATTCTTGGTTCCTCATATAGTTATTCACTTCAATTTGGTTGATTCTAGTTTTTAGTGAATTATTTTCCTCGGTTAGTTTTTGGAGCTCCTTTTCTATATCAGACATTTTTATTTTTAAGGAGCTGTTTTCTTCATTGTAATGTTTTTATAATTTTGCAATTTTATTCATTTTATCTTCTATCTCTCCAATTTGGTTTTCAAAGTTCATTTTGAGCTTACCTGAGAATGCTATCTGTGCTTGAGAATAGTTCCTGTTGATGCTTCAGCTGTGCATGTGGAGTCAACACTATCTTCCTCTAAATTTGGTTCCTTCCTCTCACAATAGTAGGACTCTTTGAGTAGGAGTCTTGCATAGGAGTCTTTATCTTTGCAGTCTGCTTTCTACCCATTTTGAGGCAGTGTCCTAGCTGCACCCTTCCTCTAGGGTTCCCAAGTCTTTACTGTTTAAGGTTTTACACTGGGGCAATAATTACTGTGTTTTCAGTGTCGGAGGGGGGGATTGGAGCAGCCGGAGTTCACTCGGCCATCCTGGTCCCTGGAGGTCCAGATAGAAGCTTTTTAAATTCCTAGGTTGTGGATTGGTAGTCCCAGGAGTAGCTGCTGTCCTGCCAGGGGACCTGCATTTGACTCTTATCCTGCTCTGTCCAGTCCCAGCTCTGCAGTGGTAGGCCTAGCAGTGGCCCTTGTGGTTGGTGGGTCAACTTGCCTACACGTTGATCAGGCCTCCTCTGGGCCTCTGCACTCTGTGGCATCTGGGCCTCTTTGCAACCCCTCCCCCCCTCCCCCCACATAGTTGTCCGGGTCTCTGTGCTGCCCTGTGTTGTTGTCTGTGCCTCTGCCCACTTTTGTATTTTTTTTCAATTTTTTTGGCTTTATTTATTTGTTTGTTTACTTTTAGTTTATAAGATTGTGTTCCAAAATCCCTTGAGTTTCACATTTTCTCCCTCTCCTTCTCCTTCCTCCCCCCCCCACCCCACATTCAATCAAGTATAGGAAATATAGGATCTGCAAATACTTTCACATTAGACATTAATCAGATTGTAAAGAAGGATTGTAACCCATGGAATGAACAATGGCAAAGAGGAAACAAAACCAAACAAGAAAAAGAAAGAGAGCAGGTAATTTGCTTCAGTCTGCATTCAAAATACTTTCTTTCTTTTTGTTTTTGTGAATGCAGACATCTTCCATCATGAGTCTTCTGGATTTGTCTTATAACCTTGCATTGCTGAGAAGAGTCTAATCTATCAAAGTTGTCATCACACATACATTGTGTCTGTAATTGTGTGCAAATTTCTCCTGAGTCTGCTCTTCTCACACCACATCAGTTTAAATCTCTCCAGGTAAATATGAAGTATGTCTGCTCCTCATTTCTTATAGCACAATAGTATTCCATTTCATTCATATACCACAACTTATTTAGCCATTCCCCAGTTAATGGGCTTCCCCTTAATTTCTAATTCTTTGCCACCATAAAAAGAACTGCTATAAATATTTCTGTACATATGGGTTTTCCTCCCACTTCTATGATATCTTTAGGATACAACCCTAGAAGTGGTTTTACTGGGTCAAAGGGTATGCAATTATATATATACATATATATATATATATATATATTCCTTTGGGCATAGCTCCAGATAGAAGCAAACACTTTTGGAACAGGACTGAGTCAAAGGAGAAAATAGAATGTGGGGCTGGGATAGGATGAAGGGAAATATAGTTAGTCTTTTACAACTTGACTCTTATGGAAGTGTATGACATAACTCCATTTGTTTAACCTATCTTGAATTGATTGCCTTCTCAATGAGGGTAGGTGGGGAGAGAGGAAGGGAGAGAATTTGTAACTCAAAGTTTTAAAAAAAAATCTTAAAAATTGTTTTTACATGCACCTGGGAAATAAGATATACAGTAATGGGATACAGAAATCTATCTTGTCCTACAAGAAAATAAGGGGAAGAAGAGAAGAGGGAGGATGTGATAGAAGGGGTAATCAGAATGCATACCACCTTGGGGTGGGGAGGAAGGGAGAGATACAGAGAAAATTTGGAACTCAAAATCTTTTGGAAATGAATGTTGAAAACAAAAAATTAATAAACGAATAAGAAAAAGAAAAAAATTCTTTTTTATTTAAATATACATGCAAAAATATTCAAAAAGGAACCATTCTATTGAAAACATTGGAAGTCTCGGAGAAATAGGATAATCCATAACCATAACTTTTTCTAAAACTCAGAACAGTACTCTTAGCTTTCTCCTTTCTCCTTTCCAAATAATGTATCTTCTAGTAAAGTTGGGTGTGGCTTGGATTTTTTCTCTTTGAAGAAATGTATTAAAAATGAGAAATTAAATTCAATATGCTACATTTGAAAAACATTTTTTTCAAAGTCATTAAAATTTATATCTAGGAACACCAATTAAAAATAAGAGTTCTAATTCCATTCAACAATTAAAATTATTTCCACAAACATTTAAATGCCTATCCCTGCAAAGTACTCTGTTAGGCCTCTGGGGGAAGATAAATAAATCTTTATTTTCAGGCTGTTTATGATTCAGTTCTGTAGATTTTATCTACTATTTTTTATTGTTTTTCATTTGGGTCTGACTATGACTTTATTTGGCTTTGTTTGTTTTTGGCAAAGATACTGGAGTAGTTTGCCATTTCCTTTTCCAGCTCATTTTACAGATGAGGAAACTGAGGCAAAAAGGCTTAAGTGACTCATCCCCACAGCTAGTAAATGTTTGAGGTCAGATTTTAACTCACAAAGATGAGTCTTCCTGCCCCCAGGACCCACACGCCATCTACTGCACCAATTAGTGGCTCCATTTATTACTTTAAGGCATCTAGATACAGATCTATGATGTATGGATGGTATAAAGACCTTTTGCAAAATTGCAAAATATGTAAAGTTTGTCTTCAGACTCTGCCTCACATAAAAAAAAAAATTAGTTTTTCCCTTTACGCTGAATAGAATTATTCCTCGAAAAAGAAGTATAAGCAATGCTAGCTGATCCAGAGGCCTATCTGATAGTACCTATAATATTTAGTACCTATAGTGCCTTACCACTTACCTCAGAGTAGGAAGGTGTTTCATCATCCTTCTTTGGAGTCTATATTGGTTATTACCTTTGATCTGAGTTGAACTCTCTTTTGTTGTATTCATTTACATGATTTCATTCACTGTGAATATTTTTCTACTGCTTTTGCTTGCTTTGTTGTGTATTTGTTTATATATGTATCTCATGTTTATATTCATAATTCTGATATGTGATAATCTATTACATTCATATACTCCAATTCTTTTGGCCATTCCTCTCATAGAGAGGCACACACTTTTTTTTTTTTTGCTATCATCAAAAGTGTTGCTATGAATATTGATAAAAATGGGTCATTTCTGTGTTTTTGGTTCTCTAGGGGTATATATAAAGTAACATGATCTCTGGGTCAAAGGGTAAGAACAGTTTGGCTATTTTTCTCACATAATTCCAAATTGTTTTTCAGAGTTTATACCAACTTAGCCCTTTTCTGCTTGGCAAGGCTGTTGATGTTTCTATATAGTTGCTAGAGGACAAATCACCAGTCTTCATTATTAGTAGGACAACAGTATTGCCCTTCCCAGAGGCACTTGTATTTTAAAAGAAGATGCTTTGCAGAGGTCAATTCATATCAAATGCCTGATTTTTAGGTACTGCTTATTTTTCTCAACCTATTATTCCTCATTTTCAATAATTGACTAACCCACAGCTATGTGAGTTATTTCATCACCTACATGCTTAAAAGTCAACCTTGTTTTGGCCATATAATTATAAGATTTTTATCAGCCTATGAGCAGCAGGGAGCACAATTCTAATTTAATCCAGATGCGAAAAAAATTACAGGTTATGACTGCTAGGTGCTTTTTGAAAGTTTCAGGGGCTGCCAAGTAGCACAGCGAGTAAGAGCACTGGCTCCAGTGGCTCAGACACTTAGCACCCACCCAGAAACACCTGGCCGTGTAACTTTGAGCAAGTTACTTAACCCCAATTGCTTAAGGGTGGCCAGGTGGCTCAGCGAGTAAGAGCACCGGCTCCAGTGTTGGGATGACCTGGAGATCAAAGCCCAGGCTCAGACACTCAGCACCACACCCAGAAATAACTGGCTGTGTAACCTTGAGCAAGTTACTTAACCCCGATGGTTTAAAAAAAAAAAAAAAAGAAAGTTTCAATTTGTATCTGAACACTGTCAGGCACAATGAGAAGGCTGACTACAGAGACTTTTTCTTTTCAATTCTGTCTAGCAGCTCTCGATAGACACAATGGTGCTGTATGATTCATGCATAAAAGTGAAGTGAGTCAGAAAAAGAAATGTTTTTCTATATTAAAGAAATTTATTTCAATGTCAGAGACAGCCAGGAACCCTCCTTGAAATTATCTAGACTTTTTTTTTTTAATTTTAAGATCACAGTCCTCCTATATATAAATTAAACAGGACTGATGTCCATTTCCTCAGCTAGTAAACTGGAACCATGGAAACAGTGAAAAAATAAAGGGGAGAGAGAGAGAGATATAGAAAGAGAAAGAGTGGAGAGAAAGAAAAGAGAAAGAGAGAGAGAGAGAGAGAGAGAGAGAGAGAGAGAAAGAGAGACTTTGTTCATTCATGCTAGCTGCCAGGGTCGGAGGTCACAGTGCATCTAGGAGGCCGAAGGAGAAGATGGCTATGGAGTACCACATCACTCAGGAGGAAATTAAGAAAGAACCGGAGAAGCCCAGTAACTGGGAGAAGGTGTGCCTACTGCTCCTGCGGGTCTTCACCACTAATAACTGCCGATACCATCAAGTGGAAGAGTTGTCCTGAGGAAATGGGCCTTCGAGCAAGCTGCAGATCTACACCTGGATGAAGGCAACCTTGAAAGAACTGACTAGTTTAGTAAAAGAGGCTACCCAGAAACTCAAAAGGGTACACATTTCAATTTAGCTATTGGGTTTTTTTTTGTCTTTATTAATTTGTTTACTTTTAGTTTACAATATTCATTACCACAATTCCTTGAGTTTCAAATTTTCTCTCCCTCCTCCCCCCCCGCCATGGCAGCATACAATCATATATAGTATCTGCAAATACTTTCACATTAGACATTAGTTAGGTTATTAAGAAGGATTGTATCAGATGGAATGAAGAATAGGAAAGAGGAAACAAAACCAAACAAGAAAATGAAAAAGGGCAGGTGGTTTGCTTCAATCTGGGTTCAAACTCAGTTCTTTCTCTGGATGTAGACATCTCTCTCCATCGTGAGTCTTCTGGGATTGACTTATAACACTGCATTGCTGAGAAGAGTCCAGTCTCTCAAAGTTGGTCATCACACATATGTTGTGTCTCTAATTGTGTACAAATTCCTCCTGGCTCTACTCTTCTCACTCAGCATCAGGTCATATGAGCCTCTCCAGGTAAATATGAAGTCTATCTGCTTCTCGTTTCTTATAGCACAATAGTATTCCATAACATGCATATACCACAACTTGTTCAGCCATCCCCCACTTGATGAGCACCCCCTTAAATTCCAATTCTTTGCTACCACAGAAAGAACTGCTATAAATATTTTTGTACATATGAGTCTTTTTTCCACTTCTATGGTCTCTTTGGGATACAAACCTAGAAGTGGTATTGCTGGGTCAAAGGGTATGAAATTATTTGTAGCCCTTTGGACATGATTCCAGATTGCTCTCCAGAATGGTTGGATCAGTTCACAACTCCACCAGCAATGCATTAGTATTCTACTTTGTTCACATCCTCTCCAGCATTTGTCATTTTCCTGTTTTTTCATCTTGGCCAATCGGACTGGTGAGATTTGGTGCCTCAGAGTTGTTTTGATTTGCATTTCTCTAATCAATATTGATTTAGAGCATTTTTTCATATGCTTATAAGTACCTTTAATTTCTTCCTCTGAAAACTGCATGTTCATATGCTTTGACCATTTATCAATTGGGGAATTTGCTATTGTTTTTACGGATCTTAAACAACCTGGTTATCAAGTGGAAGAGATTGGCAGTGCTATGTCTGACAGAAAAGGGACTGATGACTCCATGATCCTACAATTTCAGAAGTTCTAAAGAGGAGATTATTTGGATATAGAAGTTACTCTTGCAAATTGGGCACCACCTCCCTCAGGGCACATGAGACCATATTAAACTTTGCTTACTGTTTCTTGCATTTGTTTGACATTGTGTCAGTATCAGCTATTCTCTTTATTACCTTTAAAATTTTTTAAATTTTAAAATTAAAATTATTTCCAAAACTTTAAGCTTTGGAAGGCCTAAACCTATTTTTAAGTCATTTGTTTTAAGAATTTTTTGAAAAAAGAGGATCTGAGTTCAAATTTGGTTTCACTTAACAGGTACTAGCAGTGTGACCCTGGGCAAGTCACTGAACCCCAATTGCCTTGTCTTCTTCTCTTCCCTCCCCCCAAAAGAAATTTATTTGCACACCTGGGGTGTGTATTGATTATTCTCTGTTAAAACACCACTTCATTAAAGTATGTCATATAGCCTGAAGTTTTGCTTTGCTGGAAAAATCCTTTCTTTGTGGAAATCAAACAAAACATCTAATTCAGGTATCCAGCTATTTCTCTACATCATTTCCCTAGCTACACTACTGCTTCTCTCTCACTTTTCCCCTATTTGGACTGTATCCTCCATATATCGGACTTCTAGGAATCGTACCCCCTTCCCTGAATAAACTAAACTTCTCAGATCTGTAACTCCCATCCTGAGGGTCCATTATCTTGATTGAGTACTAAGTACAATTTTTTCTGAGCCATCTACATCTTAGGTTTCTGACTATGCTTCACGTGACTCCTAGTCTCCCAGGTATATCTTGCCGTCTGCCTTGCCTCTGAAAACTCACCCCCTCCATACATATTTATGCCACCCTAAAACATAAACATACTCACTTTTTACCTCTTACTCTGGCAGAGTTTGCATTTATTTTACTTTATTTCCTTTGTGACTCTAGATGACAATGAGATGCTGAAGGAATTCTTGTCTCTTTTCTCCCTTTTAGAATTGCTTCATCATAATTTAGGTTCTCATTACTCGATGTGTTTGCATTGTAGATTTCTCTTTTCTCTTATTTTTATGTTTCATAATTTTTCTACCCATATTTTGTCTTATCAGGAATATTTCAAAGCCTTTTTCTATAAAAGGTACATTTTTACCTTGTATATTATACTCAGTCTTGCCAAGTGAATTATTCTTCATTGTGACACCTTTTTTTTTTTTTTTTACTTTTGGACTATCCTTACCCAAAATTTTGTATCCTTTATTGTAATAGTGGCATAGTTTTGTGTGAGCCTGACTGTGCTTCCCTGGCACTTGAAATCTTTCTTTATCACTGCTTATAGAACTCAAAAGCTCCAGATATTGATTCTTACATCCTTATGTGTTTTCAAGTCAGGATTTGATGGGTAGAGTCTTTCCATTTTCACTTTGCCCTTTGGTTTTAATATGTTTGGGAAGTTCTCTTTTATAAAATTTCTTGAAATATAATATGTACTCTTTTGTTTGATTGTGATTTTCAAGGAGTCTAATGAATATTAAATTGTCTCTTTATTGGGGGCTCTTTCTTTTTATACATATATATATTTTTTTTAACATTTTAAGAATGTTTTTATTTTATCTTTTTCAATTACATGTAATAACAATTTTTGACATTCTTTTAAAAAATAATTCTACGTTCTCTCCCTCCTGTACCTCCTTACCTTGAAAAGGTAAGCATTTTGATACACATTATACATGGGTAGTCATGTAAAACATATTTCCATAATACTCATTTTTGTGAAAGAGAACACAGACCAAAAAGAAAAAAGAAGAAAAAGTAAAGAAAATGTAAAAAAGTATGCTTCTATCAGAATTCAGACTTCATCAGTTCTTTCTCTAGATATGGATAGTGTTTTTCATCCTAAGTCCTTCAGAATTACCTTGAGTCATTGTATTGGTTAATACCTATGTCATTCACAGTCTTGTATTATATCTACAATTATATCAAATATTATATCTGCAATATTCCTGTTACTGCAGGTTCTGCTCACTTTGCTTTATGTGTGCTTATGTGTCTTCCCTGTTCGTCATTTCTTATGGTATAATAGTATTTCATCACAATTATATACCACAACTTTTTCAGCTATTCCCCAATTGATGAGTATCCCCTCAATTTGCAGTTCTTCACCACAACAAAAGCTGCTAAAATATTTTTGAACATAAAGGTCATTTTTCTTTTTCTTTTTTTTCCCCCAGAATTTATTTGTCTTTTTTTAAGTTTTTTTTCTTTTTATTTTCTTTTATTTTCAGAATTTATTTATTTATTTCTAGTTTTTAACATTCATTTCCATAAGATTTTGAATTTGAAATTTTCTCCCCATTTTCCCCTACCTCACCTCAAGATGGCATGAATACTGATTACCCCTTCCCCCCAGTCTGCCCTTCCTTCTATCCCCCCTATTCCTATCCTCACTCCAACCCCCTTTCCCCTTACTTTCTTGTAGGGCAATATGAATTTCTATACCCCACTGCCTGTATATTTTATTTCCTGTTTTCATGTAAAAACAACTTTTAATATTTGTTTTTAAAATTTTGAGTTCCAGATTTTCTCCCTTCTTCCCTCCTCACCTACTCCCATTGAGACGATAATCAATTCAATATAGGTTATTCATGTATAATTATGCAAAACATTTCCATAGTAGTCATATTGTGAAAGACTAACTATATTTCCCTCCATCCTATCCTGCCCCCCTTTATTCTATTTTCTCCTTTGACCCTGTCCCTTTTCAAAGTGTTTGCTTCTCACTATCTCCTCCCCCAATCTGCCCTCCCTTCCATGATCCCCCCTCATATTACCATTCTCTCTTCTTTCTTGCAGGGTAAGTTACCCATTTGAGTGTGTATGTTATTCCCTCCTTAAGAAAAATCCAATGAGAATAAAGTTTAGTCATTCCCTTTCACCTCCCTGCTCTTCCCCTCCATTGTAAGAGGCTTCTTTTGCCTCTTTTATGTAAGATAATTTATCCAATTCGATCTCCCCCTTTCTCCTTCTCCCACTATATTCCTCTAGCACCTCCTAATTTTATTTTTTGGATATCAACCCTTCATATTCAACTCACCTTGTGCTCCCTGTCCATACATACATGTATACACACATATATTCCCATCAATTATCCTATTACAGAGGAAATTCTCATGAGTTACAAACAGTTCAGTTTTAATAAGTTCCTTATGATTTCTCTTTCCTGTTTAGCTTTTCATTCTCTTGATTCTTGTATTTGAAAGTTGTTTTCTTTTTGGGATCTTTTTTTCAAGAGCTGATCAGTGAATTCTTTCATTTTCTATTTTGCACTCTGGTTCTAGAATATCAGGGCAATTAACCTTGATAATTTCTTGAAGAATGATGTCTATGGTCTTTTTTTATCATGCCTTTCAGGTTGTCCAACAATTTTTAAATTATCACTCCTAGATCCATTTTCCAGGTCAGTGGTTTTTTTTTCCAATGAGATATTTCACATTGTCTTCAATTTTTTATTCTTTTGCATCTGTTTTTATAATATCTTGATTTTTCATAAAGTCATTAGCATCCATTTGCTCCATTCTAATTTTGAAGGAATTATTTTCTTCAGTTAGCTTTTGGACCTCCTTTTCCATTTGGTCAGTTCTGATTTTCAAGCCACTTTTTTTCCTCATTGGGTTTTTGTACCTCTTTTGCCATTTAAGTAAGTCTATTTTTTTCCTTTTTTCTTTTTTTGGAGGGGGGAAAGCAGGGCAATTGGGGTTAAGTGACTTTGCCAAAGTCACACAGCTCACAAGTGTTAAGTGTCTCAGGTTGCATTTGAACTTAGGTCCTTCTGACTCCAGGGCCGGTGCTCTATTTATGGAGCCACCTACCGTGTTTCCCCGATAATAAGACCTATCCTGAAAATAAGCCCTCTCCTTACTGTGTAAGATTCCTCTAAAATAAGCCCTCCCCCGAAAATAAGCCCTATTGAGATTGCTACTGTAGTGAAGGTGATCCCCTGCACTACATGCTACATTACGGTACCCTCTGTATGCACCGTCCCTCCCCCCCCGGGTGAAACGCATGCCGTGCTCCGAGCTACATCCAATCAGAGCTGCAGCAGTGAGCACGTCATCCTGTTCTTCCCCAGTGATTTGCTTGCTGGAGCCATTGAGAGCAGTGCCGCGGAGGAGAGCTGAAGCAGGACAACATAAGCCCTCCCCTGAAAATAAGCCCTCTGGTGTTTTTCTTTCCAAAAAAATTAATAAGACAGTGTCTTATTATCAGGGAAACATGGTAGCAGCCCCAAGTTAGTATTTTTTTTTAGGTATTATTTTCTTCAGTATTCTTTTGGGTAATTTTCAGGAACTGGTGACTCGTTTTAATGACTTTCTTGGACCACTTTCATTTCTCTTCCCAATTTTTTCTCTAATCTCTTACTTGATTTTCAAAATCTTTTTTGAGCTCCTCCATTGCCTGTGACTAATTCATATTTTTCTTGGATGCTTTTCATGCAGGAATTTTGACTTTGTTATCTTCTTCTCGTTGTATAGTTAGTTGTTTTTCACCAAAGAAAGATTCTATAACCTGATTTTTTCCCCTTCTGTTTGCTCATTTTCCTAGCTAATTACTTGACTTTTGAGCTCTTTGTCAAGGTTGCTCTATGCTTCCAGAGTGGAGAGTGCTCTGTTATAAATTTATGGGGTTTTGTGCAGCTGTTGTCAGAGATACTAATAGGCACCTGTACATTTCCTTTCCTTTCCTTTCCTTTCCTTTCCTTTCCTTTCCTTTCCTTTCCTTTCCTTTCCTTTCCTTTCCTTTCCTTTCCTTTCCTTTCCTTTCCTTTCCTTTCCTTTCCTTTCCTTTCCTTTCCTTTCCTTTCTTCTTTCTTTCTTTCTTTCTTTCTTTCTTTCTTTCTTTC
>NW_027185860.1:15037419-15040182 GCF_028583685.1 Petaurus breviceps papuanus | reverse complement strand
TTCTTTCTTTCTTTCTTTCTTTCTTTCTTTCTTTCTTTCTTTCTTTCTTTCTTTCTTTCTTTCCTTCTGCTGGGACAGGCAGAATTGGTTTTATTATACACTCAAAACCAAAAAGAAATATCATTTCATAAGCTCCATAGTCATCTTCCGTTGCAGGAATCATGCTAGCAATTTTCAGTACTACCAGGAAGATAATTATAGCCTGTGCATCAATATCTCTCCCAAAGGTTAAAAAGTTAGAGAAATTTTTACAAGGAACTCAATAAGACTTTCCAAATTAAAACACCATATGCATTAATACTAAGTGACTTCAGTGTAGGGGGTGATGAGCATAGGGGAAGACAGGAAAATTTTATGGAAAACATGATTCAACAGTAATAAATGAAAGTGGACAAAAGTTTGTAGGCTACAAATTTTTCATTGAGCTATATCGTGAATGCTTTCTTCATCTTTTTAAATTAATTTGTTTGTTTATTTTTAGTTTACAGGATTCAATTCCACAATTCCTTGAGTTGCACATTTTGTCCCTCCCCCTCTTCACCCTCCCCCCCCATGGCGGCATATAGTCAAGTATAGGATCTGTAAATACTTTCACATTATACATTAGTCAGGTTAAAAAGATGGATTGTATCAGATGGAATGAAAAATGTTAAAGAGGACATAAAACCAAACAAGAAAAGGAAAAAGATCAGGTATTTTGCTTCCATCTGGATATAAACTCACTTCTTTCTAGTTCTTTCTCTGGATGTACACAATTCTCTCCATCATAAGTCTTTTGGGATTGACTTATATCACTGCATTGCTAAGAAGAGTCCAGTCTATCAAAGTTGGTCATCATACATACATTGTGTCTGTAATTGTGTACAAATTTCTCCTGGTTCTACTCTTCTCACTCAGCATCAGTTCGTATAAGCCTCTCCAGGTAAATATGAAGTCCATCTGCTCCTTGTTTCTTATATATAGCACAATAGTATTCCATAACTTGCATATACCACAACTTGTTCAGCCATTCCCCAATTGATGGGCACCCCCTTAATTTCCAATTCTTTGCCACCACTAAAAGAGCTGCTATAAATATTTTTGTACATATGGGTATTCCTCCCACTTCTATGATCTCTTTGGGATATAACCCTAGGAGTGGTATTGCTGGGTCAAAGGATATGAAGTTATTTATAGCCCTTTGGGCATAATTCCAGATTGATCTCCAGAAAGGCTGGATCAGTTCACAGCTCCACCAGCAATGCATTAGTGTTCCAATTTGCCCACATCCTCTCCAGCATTTTTCATTTTCCTGTTTTGTCATCTTAGCCAATCTGACTGGTGAGATGTGGTACCTCAGGGTTGTTTTGATTTGCATTTCTCTAATCAATAGTGATTTAGAGCATTTTTTCATGTGCTTATAGATATCTTTAATTTCTTTCTCTGAAAATTGCCTCTTCATAACCTTTGACCATTTATCAATTGGGGAATGAGTTGTATTCTTATAAATTTGACTCAATTCTGTGTATATTTTAGAAATGAGTCCTTTGTCAGAGACAAAGTTTGTAAAGATTCTTTCCCAATTTCCCACCTCCCTCTTAATCTTGGTTACATTGGCTTTGTTTGTACAGAAGTTTTTCAATTTCATGAAGTCAAAATTATCCATTTTACATTTTATAATGTTCTCTAATTCTTGTTTAGTCATAAAGTCTTTCCCTCTCCACAAATCTGACAGGTAAACTATTCCTTGTTTTCTGATACTGCTTACAGTAACAACCTTTATACCTAGATCATGCACCCATTTAGACTTGATTTTGGTATATGGTGTTAGATAACGGTCTATGCCCAGTCACCTGTACATTTTCAATTCTTCTAAGGTGATATCATCAAAGGAGAGGTATTTCCTCCTTTCCTGGCCTGTGGTCTGGTCTATGAGTGAACACAAGCACTCTTTTCAGAGCTGTGAGAAGGACTCCCTCTCCACAGTTGCCACAAACTCTGTCATGCTAGTTCTCCTTCTTACCCTAGGACCACCACCTAAGACTTGTAACCCTGATCCCAGCATGGCAAAGTAAGTGAATCCTGCCTCAATGCCAGCAAAGAAATCTTCCCTATTGTGCTCTTGTCAGATGCTTGATCTCCCCACCATCTGGGAGCCTGGTGTGCTGGAAGCAGTTGCTGCTGCTCCTGTCCCCACAGCGAGCTCCTGTATTACCCCAGGCCTGTGGCCAGACCGAGCTCTACTCTCACCCAGGTCCCACAGAATTTCCCCATCGATCTTTTACTTTGTCTTTGGCATTTTATAGGTTGAGAAGTCTGGAAACCACCACAGCTGTCAGTGATTCAGTCCCCTGAGATCTGCTCCAGCCTGGTCTGTGCCAGCACAGCCCTCACGGTGCTGTGACCTGCTCCCAGCCTTGAGTGATATACACTTCCTTTTGACCTGCCAGGTTATATTCAGCTGAAGATGTGCTTCATTATGTGGATTCTATAGCTCTAAAATTTGTTTAAAATCATTTTTACAGGTATTTTGATGTGATTGGGGGGACGAGCTCATACAAGCTTCTGCTTTTACTCCATCATCTTGGCTCTGTTCCCCTTCTCCCCACATTTTTCTTTTTCCGTGAACTTTTTTAGATAGAGACCAAATTATCTCTTCTTTTCCTTCCTTCCTTCCTTCCTTCCTTCCTTCCTTCCTTCCTTCCTTCCTTCCTTCCTTCCTTCCTTCCCTCCCTCCCTCCCTCCCTCCCTCCCTCCCTCCTTTCTTTCTTTCTTTCTTTCTTT
>NW_027185860.1:14931144-15027419 GCF_028583685.1 Petaurus breviceps papuanus | reverse complement strand
TGTCTGGTGATTGTTCCCCTCAAGGGGCCGGTGACGACCGAAGACCCAGATATGGGTAAGTAGAGGACCGTAGGGCAGGTGAGGATTCCATGGGCAGAGGGACCCCGGCATTCTGGCGCCCGAACAGGGACCTGACAGGGACCTGAGCGCTTGGGCCCGGGGAGGACATCCCACCTAGCCGGCGGACGGTCTGCTAACTGCAGCTGGTCTGCGTTAGCCACCAGACAGCCTCGAGAAAAGGATTCTCGGGAAGAGGACAGTATGGGTTCAGGGCTTAGTATCCCTGTGTTTCGAGCGGAGGAGAAGGGGGTCTTGACCGCCCAGCTTTATAAGCTGTGCGCACAGCGGGGCGCTAAACTCCCTATAAAGACTTGCAGGCAGTTTACTGAGAAGGTTCTGGTGATCTGCCCCTGGGTGAAACCCTCGGGCTTACAGCCGCATAAGTGGCAGGCTGTAGGTCAACAGATGGCGTCTTATAATCAGACGTGCCCGGGGTTTTTGTCACCCGAAGACTTCAGGGTCTTCAAAATCGTGGCGGCAGCGGTGACCGCCCCAGATCCGCCCCCCCTGCCGTGCTCAGTTAGCACCCAGTGCGGTGCGTCTCTAGCGGGGTCAGACTCAGAGGGGTCCGGGGGCCATGAGGAATCTAAGGATGGGAACAGGAACTATCGCCCTAAATACCCGTGGGGGGACCTGGAAAAGGTTGCCCGAGAATCAGCCCCGGTGTTGAGCGAGTCAGAGGAAGAAGAGACAGCAAGGTTCCCCCGAGAAACCAGAAGGAGGAGAGAGAGGGCTCAGAATCCAGGTAAGGGGGTCCACCCAAGGGTGGCCGACGATCGGGAAGATGAAGGGTGGAGATCCCCCCTCCCTCCAGTCCCGTGCTCCTCTAAGATGGCGCCCCTGGAGACGCCGCATGTTGAAGGGTGGGGCCCTCTTCCGCCTCCTTCACGGAACCATGGAGGGCCCCTCCCGGAAGTCACGACACCCCCCTCTTACTGCCCTCAAGGGGCGGTCCCTCCGAGTGCGGGGGAAGGACTTTTGAGGCGGAGCCTCCGTCTGGCCGCAGAGGCGGGGGCGGAGGTTGACTTTGACTCCTGGGACATGTTCCCGATTTTGACTGATCCCTTGACGGGAGGTCGCACTCATGCCCCCATCCAATATAAGGCCCTGAAAGACTTTAAAGAATCTGTGACCACATATGGCCCAGCCTCTCCCTATGTCAAGAAGCTGCTTGCCAATTTAGTTGCTGCCCACCCCTGGACGCCCGCTGATTTCGACGGGCTGGCGGTGGCTTGTCTGGAACCATCCACATACCTAGCCTACCAGGCGCAGCTTCGGAGAGAGGCCCGGCGAATTGCCCCGCTCAGACCTCAGAGGGCCCCACAAGATACGGAGGACTTGATTTGCGGGACGGGGCACTTTGCTAACCCGGCAGTCCAACTAGCCTATGGACATGCCGACCTGGACGATGTCCAGGAGGCCCATATGAGGGCTTGGGAGAAAGCCTCGGTTAGGGGCCAGGGGTCTGGGACCAAGCTGGTAGGGTTGAAACAGAGGCCCGGCCAGTCCCCTCTCTCCTTTGTTAATGAGGTCCAGGAGACTGTCCATCGATCCATCGGGGAGGGCAGAGCCATGGAACCGTTGATTAGACAACTGGTGAAGGAGGGCCTCCGCTCTCGGGAGGCGGCTGCCGTTAACGCACTGCCCTCCGATGCCCCTCTTTCTGACATAGTGGATAAGCTTATGGACCTGCCTCCAGACGACCCCTTAACACAGTCGGCTGCAGCAGCCGCCTCCAGAGATAACGCACTGGTCCAAGCCCTAGAAAAGCTGGTTTTGGCCAGTGCTGAGAGAGACAGTAACATCCTGGCAGCCGTCCAACGGCTTTCTTCTGACCCCGCCCATGCGGCCAGTAAAGTTTGTTTTGGGTGTGGCCAGAGCGGCCATTTCAAGGCTCAATGCCACGCCATTCCTCGCAAGAGCTCCCCCAAATGTTTCGCATGTGGAAGGCCAGGTCACGTGGCTAAGTATTGCCGCCTCAAAAATCCGGCGTCCTCGCCTTTAAGGCCCTTAAGCACCCCCCCGGGGATGCCCCGGATTCCATGGCTGCCACACAGGGAAACGGGGGGTGGAGGGGGACGACCGCCATTCCCCCTCCGCAGCCCCCTCAGGCGGCCCGACCTCCCCGGTTCTGATGGCCCCTCCTCTTGGGACCCCCTCAAATCAGCCCTTCCACCTCCCTCCGGGGGGGCGAACAACTGTCCCTGCCTCTTGTCCCTTCTATCCCGCACTAGTTATTGGAGTGGAGGGCCTGGTTGATTTTATAACCCCTACGCAGATTGTTGAGTCTTCCAAGGATCCTGTGATTTTGCTTAATCCCCATGATTTTCCCACCCCCTTGCATAGTGGCCAGCTGCTTGGCAAGGCTTTACCCCTAGTTGACAAAGGAAGCGAGACCCACCCCAGCCTAAATTGGACGCATTGCATTTCCTCGACCCGCCCCTCTATGGTCGTTCTGGTTTCTGGTGTCCCCGTCCTCGGTCTGGTTGACACGGGTGCGGATTGCTCGGTTATTAACGCTGCCCAATGGCACAAGAACTGGCCCCTGACTCTCCCCACTCTAGATGTCAGAGGAGTAGGCGGGAGCAAAAGAGCCAAGCAGGCTGCCCGCCCCCTGCCATGGGCCATGGAAGACCTGGAGGGTTTCTTTACACCTTTGTGTTTGCCAGATCTCCCCTATGCCCTGTGGGGCAGGGACCTTCTTTCTCAGATGGGCATGTATTTAACAACCTCGGACCCCCCTCCGGGAAATGGGTCGGGGCCACTGCCTTGAGCTTCGCCCCCCGTTTGACCGGGATAAATCCGGACCCGGTCTGGGTGGACCAGTGGCCCCTTACAGCTGAGAAGCTCACTGGCCTCCCCTATAACCCTACGGGACAGGCGATTGTTGAGCGGGCCAACCGCACCCTTAAGGTCGTGCTTGCCAAACAAAAGAGGGGAACTCCCCGCTCCGTCACACGTCAGGAGCTGGCTCAGGCAGTTTTTACTATGAACTTCCTACAAGTAAGAGAGGACGGGTCCACTGCGGCCCAGAGATTTTGGTCTTCCCACGCCCAGCCCACGCCGTCACTGGTACAACTCCCATCGCCTAGCCGCGCCCTGCCCGGCACGAAGGTGCTGTGGAAAGACCTTGAGGGCAATTGGCATGGCCCAGTGACGGTGGTGGAGTGCAAGCTCGGCCACCTCTCCTTCCGGCCCGAGGATGACGAGAAAGCAACCCCGCAATGGGTTCCTCTTCACAGAGTTAGGGATGTGGAATGACAGGGCTCTACCCCTCCTCCAAACGAGGGGTGAGAGGGAGTTTTGTGTTTTTGTGTCTTTCAGGCGCTGTGCTACTTCTGGGGATCCTGCTTCACTGCATAGGAGGGATGGCAGATGAGGAGCACCTGAGATGGGGCGTCCTGTCAGCCTTCCCGCGGCCGCTGCCGGTGACACATTCAGCTCGGACCTTCCCTCGCTTCTTCTCCTCGAACTCCTCCTTTGGTCTTCCGTCGTTGCCATTTGATTGTACACCTTCTCCCCTCCTATTCCCTCGGCCAATGTCACGACTGGCAGGCCACTTAACTGGACTTGTCAGGATCCCAAACCGATCTTCGCAGGAAATTCCAGTAGCCAAGCAAGCGTGTCCTCACGCTTTCTCCAGTATGCGGATCCCGGAGCCACTGCCAACCCCTTTGACCTCTGGTTACTGTGTGGGGTGAATGGCTCCTACTCAGATGTTCGCCCCCTGGGGATGGTCAATGGGGGACAGGTCGGGGTCGGGAATGGTACCTGGTCGGGGGTGGAGGGTGGCGATTCCCCGAGCTTTAACTTATCCGCATTTCATAGTAACGTTACACTGTCTCCTGGTTCACCCAGTGGGGTGGTTTGACCTCGTCCCTGTTAGTTTTTGTGCTTCTTCTTTTCCTTCTTTTGTGGTGTGTGTGCCGACTTCGACGGCAAAACCGTGGGTATATGCTTTTAACGCAGCGAGCATTGATGGCTGTGTCTCAGGGAGACGATCCCCAGGTCTGGTTTGAGGCATGGGGGGACGCTTGACACTCGGGGTAAGACGAGGCACCCTCCATGACGGGCAACTCCTCACTCCTCGGCCGCCTAAGACAGGGTCAAGAGTGTCTGATTCCTAGGACGGGTAAGGTTCGAGTGAGACAGAGGCGACCTAAGCCAGAGGCCCTCGCGCCAAGCGTCAGAACCCCGCCCTATGGCCACCGGGAGGATCTTCTACCCGAGCCCGCCTGTGCTTGGCTGCATTTCCTTTTAGTGCTCAGTTTGCTTTAAAGAAAAAAGGGGGAGATTGTAAAGGGACCCTGCCCCCCCCCAGGGGCGGAGAAGAAGACTAGTATAACCAGGAGCCCATATATGGTGATAAATGCTGTTGGGACTGATGATTGGGCGAGAAGGGTCGGGAAGGGCTATAAAGGCCCTAGGGCGGAAGTAGAGGGGAGACGCGAGACGCGGGACGCGAGACGCGATGTAATCAGTGGAGAATAAACACCCCCCAAAAACTCCCTCCGCTCTCTGTCTGGTGATTGTTCCCCTCAAGGGGCCGGTGACGACCGAAGACCCGGATATGGGTAAGTAGAGGACCGTAGGGCAGGTGAGGATTCCATGGGTAGAGGGACCCCGGCAGTCATGGAGTTCTGTTAATTCTATTTGATTGTTTATGAATTCACAACTTGGGTTAACATTTTTTCACTTTCTGTCTCAAGTTATTTATTCTCCTTCCATTTTTTTAAATTTAAGAACCTTAATTACTTTTTTGAAACTCAAGGGATTGTGGAACTGAATGTTGTAAACTAAAATTAAAGAAACAAAAGTTAATGGGAAACTAAATAATATAATTGAAAAGAATGAGTGGGTCAAGGAACAAATTATAGAAGCAATCACTAATTTCAGTTTAGAGAGGCAATGAGACAACATCCTAGAATTTGTGAGATGTAGCCAAATTAATACTTAGGGGACAATTTGTATCTTCAAATTTATACATCAATAAAAGAGAAAAATAAAAGATCAATGAATTGAACATACAACTAAAAAATAACTAGGAAAAGAGCAAATTTAAAATATATAAAAAAGAAAAAGAGCATATTAAAACCCCAATTAAACAACACAATAGAAATACTGAAAATCAAAGGAAATATTAATAAAACATTTTTTAAATTGAACTAATAAATAAAATTCGGAGTTGGTTTTATGAAAAAAAATGTCATTGGTTAATTTGATTAAAGAAAAAAAAGAAAACAAATTACTACCATCAAAATGAAAAGGTTCTATGCATCACTAATGAAGATAAAATTAATGAAAGTATTAGCAGTTATTTTACCCAGTTATATGATAGGAAAAATACCAATCTCAGTGAAATGGATGAGTATTTACAAAAATATGAACTGAGCAGATTAACAGAATAGGAAATAGAATACCTGGATAACCTTTCATTAGAAAAGGAAATTCAACAAATCATAAGTGAGATCTTTTAAAAAAAGAAAAAACCCTCTAACCATATGGATTTCACATGTATACTACTAAAGAATTAATTCCAATACTATATAAACTCTTTGAAAAATAGGTAAAGAAGAATTCCTATTCAATTCCTTCACAAAATATGATTTTGATACCTAAACCAGGGAAAGGAAAAATACAGAAAGAAAACTGTAGACCAATTTCCTTGTAATGTTGATGCAATAATTTTAAATAAATACAGTAAGGAGATCATAGTAATATATCCCAAATACACTATGACCAGGTAGGATTTATACCAGGAATGCATGGATGGATTAATATTAGAAAAATTATCAGCATAATTGACTATATCAATAAAAACATATGATTAGATAGATTTAGAAAAGTCTTTGATAAAATATACCCATTCCTATTAAAAGGATGATTTACCAGTGTATGAACACTGCCCATAATACAGTTTCTGGGAGCCATAGGTAACAGTTGAGTCAAATTAAGTGACTGAAAAGAGCTCAGCAAGCCCTTATAGCAGATGTGCTAGTTTCCCTTGAACACCTCATACATCTGTATATGATTTAGTAGTCACCAGTATGAAGGAATGGAATGTTTGAAATAGAATATTAAAAAAAAAACTTTTGACAAAGAAGAATTTTCCTAGCAAAATTGAATATGGCTGTATAAGAGAAAAATAAAATAGACCTAGGGTCTTATTAGACAGAAAGCTTGAGAATGATCCAGTTAGGTCTTGATGATCTTTATTATTTTTTAAAATAAATAATTTAGTTATTTTTTAGTTTTCAACATTTATTTCTATAAAATTTTGAGTCCTACACTTTATCCTCCTTTCTCCTTTTCCCCCAACCCAAGATGGCATGCAGTCTGATATAGGCTCTATATATTCATTCATATTAAACATATTTTCACATTAGGCATGTTGTAAAGAAGAATTAGAACCAATTGGAGAAACCGCAAAAAAGAAGAAACAAACAAATTAAAAAGAGTGAAAATAGTATGCTTCAATCTGCATTCAGACTCCATATTCCTTTTTCTGGATGTGGATAGCATTTTCCATTGTGAGCCTTTTGGAGTTGTCTTAGATCCTTGCATTGCTAAGAAGAGCAAAGTCTATCAAAGTTAGTCATTGAACAATAATGCTGTTAATCTGTACAATGTTCTCCTGGTTCTGCTCACTTCATTCAGCACTAGTTCAGGTTTTTCTAAAATCTGCCTGCTCACCTATTGTTTCATTGATATGGGAAACTCCTGGATGAGAAAACTCCTTTTGCTAATGCAGGTTAATATCTTTTCTGTACATTTTAGCCTTAGAGATTTGTTCTAGAACACTAAAAGGTTAAGTAGCTTGCCCAGAATCATATAGCCAATATTTTTCTGAAGTAGGACTTGCAGGTCTTCCTGGCTCTGGAGGCTACTCTGCTTCACCTAGTAGGTGATTAATAAATGTGTATTACACTGAGCTTGTTTAATCTTGTAAATTGAACACTGTGCTTGTCAACAATGTCCATCCTTATCTACTGTAGAACACAAGCTAAAGACTCCTCTCTAACCTTCTCCCATACTTCTCTCACCACCCCCTTCCACATATACTCCTGTCTAATAAATACACATGTATGAATATATCCTATCTCAATATATCACACACATGTGTATGTATGTTGTTCAGCCATTCAGTTGTGTCTGACTCTTCATGACTTCCTGGACCATTGCATGCCAGACTCTTTTAGCATATGCACCCATATTAGATAAAAATATAATAATGGATATAATATATTGGTAATAGTCATATGTGTATCATATGTCTACACACATATATGTATATGAATATGTGTGTCGACATATGTATATATAATCACACTATAAATATATAATACATATACACATACATATATTCACTCACACACACACACACACACACACACTTCTTTCCTTCTTATGTAGAAGAAAAACATTGGAATTAAAGATTGTCGGTCTTTTCTCTCAGCTTATGTCTCATTGACGTTTGGCATATATATTTCCCAAGGTGTATGTAGTAGAAAGGACAGTATAATATGATAACTAATTAAAGGGTCATTCTCTCTCAGTCCTCCTTTCTACTTTTCCTCCAACCCCAAATTTAGTTCTATATTATTAGTGCCACATTCAAAAAGAAATAGGTGCCACTAAACCATACATAAGTATCTCTGTAGGCCACACACTGACTTAGAAAAATAATATATTAATATCATGTTTTTATATATCTTTATTTTGTTAACTATTTCCCAATTACATTTTTATCTGTTCTTGTGAGCTGGGGAGTGTTGTGGGCCACATATAGTGTTTTTGATACCTATATGTCAGCAAAAATAAAGATTTATAGGTTTTGATATTTTTTATTTTTTCTTTAATATTTTATTTTTCTCCCAATTATACATAAAAACAATTTTAACATTCTTAAACAAAATACTTTTTGATTTCCAAATTCTCTCTGTCCCTCCCTCTGTCCCCCCCCTTGAGAAGGTAAACAATTTTATACAGGTTATACATGTGCAAATATGCAAAACATATTTCCATGTTAGTCATGTTATGAAAGAAAACAGACAAAAACCAATCAAGAAAAATAAAGGAAAAGTATGTTTTAATCTGCATTCTGACTCCATCAGTTCTTTTTCTAGAAATGGATACCATTTTTCTTTATAAGTCCTTCAGAATTGTCTTGGATCACTGTATTACTGAGAATATTTAAGGGATTTACAGTTGATCATCATATAATATTGCTGTTACTGTTTACAGTGTTCTACTGATTGTGCACATTTCACTTTGCATCAGATCATGTAAATCTGTCCAGGTATCTCTGAGAGCATCTTGATTGCCACTTCTTGTAATATTCCATCATAACCATATACAACAACTTGTTCAGCCATTTCCCAATTGATGGACATCCTCTCAATTTCCAAATCTTTGCCACCACTAAAAGAGCTGCTATAAATATTTTTATACATGTAAGTCCTTTTCCTTTTTGTTTTTTATCTCTTTGAGACACAGACCTAATATTGGTATTGCTTAATCAAAGGGTATGCATAACTTTATAGCCCTTTGGGCATATTTTCAAATTGCTGTACAGAATGATTGAATCAGTATACAACTTAACCAGGAGTGCATTAGCCTCAATTTTCCCACATCCTCTCCAACGTTTGTCATTTTCCTTTTTTGTCACATTAGCCAATCTGATAGGAATAGGGTGGTAGTTCAGAGTTGCTTTAATTTGCATTTCTTTAATCAATAGTGAATTAGAGGATTTTTAATATGACTAGAGACAACTTTGACTGCTTCATCTGAAAACTCCCTGTTCATGTCCTACCAGTTGAGGAATGGATCTTATTTCTATAAATTTGATTAATTTTCCTATATTTGAGAAATGAAATCTTTATGAGAGAATTTTTTTCACAGTTATGATTAATAACTGTGCATTTACCTCCATTCTATTTCCTCCTTTTTATCCTACTCTCTCTTTTTTTGCCCTGTAAATTCTCAAAAGTGTTTTGGTCCTGAGTTGTATCTTCCCCAATCTGACTTCCTTATATCAGCTCTCCTTCCCCACCACCCACCCCCAATACCCATTTTTTTATATCCCCTTCACACTTACCTGTATGGTATAATAGATTTCTACACCAAAATGGAAGTGTTATTACCTCTTTGAGTGAATTCCAATGCAAGTAATGTTCACATGCTGCGCCCCCCCATCTCCCAAATTTTGCCCTCCACTGTAAAAGTTTTTTCATGCCTTTTTATGTCAGATAATTTACCCTATTCTATCTCCCCATTCCTCCTTTCCTCTTTCTCACCCTTTAATTTTATTTTTTTAAGATAATCATCCCATCATATTCAAATCACACCTGTGTCATCTGTCTATAGATACTCCTTCTAGCACGCCTAATAATGAGAAAGATTTTTAGGAATTACAAATATAATTTCTGATTTCTCTTTCCTTTTTATCATTTTATGCTTCTCTTGACCTTGTGTTTGAAAGTCAGATTTGGTACTTTTTGGTCTTTTCGTCAGGAATGCTTGAAAGTCCTCTATGTCATTGAATAATCATTCAGTTTTGCTCTCTGGATTATTCTTGTTTGTAATTCTAGCTCTTGTATCCTCCAGAATATCATATTCTAAGCCTTCTGATCTTTTAATAAAGAAACTATTAAATCTTGTGTTATCCTGACTATGGCTCCATGATATTTGAATTGTTTCTTTTTGGTTGCGTACAATATTTTTTCCTTGATCTGGAGCCTCTGGAATTTGGCTATCATATTTCTGGGAGTTTTCATTTGGGGATCTCTTTCAGGAGGTGATTGCTGGATTCTTTTGATTTCTACTTTACTCTCTAGTTCTACAATATCAGGGCATATTTCTTGACAATTTTTTGAAAGATGATGTCGAGCTTCTTTTCCTGCTCATGCCTTTCAGGCAGACCAATAGTGCTTAAATTATCTCTATTGCATCTATTTTTCAGGTCAGTTGTTTTTCCAATGAGATATTTCACATTTTCTTCTATGTTTTCATTCTTATAATTTGTTTTTATTGTTTCTTGATGTCTCATAAAGTCATTAGTTTCCACTTGCCCAATTCTAGTTGTTAAGGAATTATTTTCTTCTGTGACCTTGTGCACCTTTTTTTCAATTTAGTTATTTCTATTTCTTATGGAATTCTTTTCTTCAATGATTTTTTTACTTCTTTTCCATTTGGCCAACTCTATTTTTTTTTAAGGAATTCTTAACTTAATTGAATTTGTGTATATCTTTTCCCCATTTGTACAAGTTTGATTACCAAGGCATTCTTTTCTTCATTGTATTTTTTTATGCCTCTTCTACCATTTTCCTATTCTGTATTTTAAGATGTTATTTTATTCAGTATATTTCTGTGCTTCCTTTACCAAGCTCTTTTGCATTTATTTTTTGCATTGCTCTAATTTCTCTTCCCAATTTTTCCTCTGGCTCTATTACTTGATTTTAAAAATTCTTTTTGACTTATTCCATGACATGAAGCAGATTCATATATTTCTTTGAGGTTTGGATGTAGCAGTTTTGACTTTTTTCCTTTGCCTGAGTTTGTGTTTTGATCTTCCCTGTCACAATAGTAATTTTCTATAGTCAGGATCTTTTTCTACTTTTGAGTATTTCTCCAGACAATTTACTGACTTTTAACGCGATGCAAAAAGGGGGGACAAAACAACTCTGTGCTTCCAGAATGGAGGCAGCACTGTCCCAAGCTTCAGATCATTTGTGTAGCTTTTTCAAAGATAATTCTGGGGAACTGTAAGTTTTCAGTTCTTTGAAGTTGATATGACCTAGAGAAAAATGTGTTCACTACTCTCCTGGCCTTTGCTCTGGTGTGTAAGTGAGCGGGACCAATCTTTTCCACCCTGGAATTGTGATCAGAGTCCAAGCTTCCCTATGGCAGCAAGCTGTGGTGAACTAGTGTGCCTCCTAATCATGGACCTGAGACCCAGTACTGTGACCCAGATCCAAGCATGGGCAATACAATAATGTTCTGCCCCTGGTACCAGCAAAAGGAACCCTGAAATCTCTTTCTGATCAGTTGTCTGATCCCCTTACCATCTGAGGGCTTCAGAAACCACCACTACTGACACTGATTCAATTGACCCCAAGCTCTACTGCTGGTTTGTTGGGGCATAGCCCGACTGGGCTGTACTCCAATCTCAACATAGTGTAACAGATCTTTCCTTCCTACTTTCTAAGTTATCTTGGGCTAGCAAATTATTTCAACCATTCTTTTTTTGCTTGTTTGTTTCTGCCATTCCAGAAATTCTTTCAAGGCACTATTTAAACTTGTTTGGAGGGGCTTGGGGGAGAACTCATGTGAGTGTCTGACTATTCTCTCATCTTTGGTTTTTAGTAATTTTTAAAGATGAATGGGGATGGAATGAATCAATCAATAAACAAGTGCCTATTAAGCACTTTCTTTGTGTCAGGCACTGTGTTAAGCACTAGTGTGAGAGGTGAAAAAGAAACAGGAGATTTAGGGCTGGAACTTTATGATAAATGCTTGTGTGAATACTGCAAAATAAAGTTTAATGAATTATAGGAGAGAAAATGTTTCTAAGGCTAATCCAAACATTTTGTTAAGCCCCTTTTAAGTTTAAGGCCCTTTGTTAGGAGTTGTAGATCAAAGACAAAATGAAAAATGATCCCTTCCCTCAAGCTTCCCTTCTAGTGGGGATAAAAGCAATAACTGCTTTTATTTTCTTTTGCATTTTAGAGAGCTCAATATCTTCAAATTAATACATAATATATTAAGTTCACTCTAGTATGTTACTCATCTAGGCAGAGGGAAGGAGAAAGGGTGAAATTAGTAGGGCCCTCAGAAATCTCGTCTTTTTTTAATTTTTAAAATAAAATTTTGTTTTTTTTTAGTTTACATCATTAATTTCCACAAGATTTTTAGTTACACATGTTCTCCCCATCTTTCCCCTACCTGCCACCCCTGAACAGCTATCCCGCTGAATTCCCCCTCCCCCAATTTGTTCTCTTCTATATCCTCCCCTATATCCCCTCTGACTTAACAGTAGGGCAAAATGGATCTCTATGCCCCAGTGCATGTATGACTTATTTCCCAGTTGCATGTAAAGAAAAAAATGTATTTTTAAACATTTGATTTTACAACTTTGAATTCCAGATTCTTTACCTCCTCTGTCTTCACCCACCTTTACTGAGAAGATAAGCAGTTCAATATAGATTATACATGTGTAGCTATGAAAAACATTTCCATAGTAGATATATTGTGAAAGACTGACTATATTTCTTTCCATCCCATCACACCCCCCACTTGTTTTATTCGCTACTTTGATCCTGTCCCTTTTCAAAAGTGGGTGTTTACAGCTTCCCTCCTCCCCAGCCTGACCTCCCTTCTACCATCCCCCTTCTCATCCCCTTCCTCCCTACTCCCCTGTAAGATGTGATACCCTATTTAATGCCTATGTTTATTTTATTTATTTATTGCCATATTTATTTAATGCCTCTAAGGCAAATTCAGTGAGAGTAAGGTTGACTCATTCCCTTTTCTCTTCCTGTTCTTCCCCTCCATTGTAACAGTTTTCCCTTACCTCTTCTATATGAGATAAATTACCCCATTCTGTCTCTCCCCATCTCCTCTCATTATATTCCTCTCTCACCTTTCAATTTCACCTTTTAAGTATCATCCTTTCCTATTCAATTGGACCTGTGCCCTCTGTCTATGTATACCTGTACACATATATACACACACTCTCACATATGTATTCATACACCTATATACTGTCATATACATACACACATATTAATATTCCCTTCAAGTATTCTCATACAGAGGAAAGTTTCATAAGTTACAATTATTGTATTTCCATGTAGGAATGTAAATAGTTCAATTTTGATGAGTTCTTTATGATTTCTTTATCCTGTTTACCTTCTCATGCTTCTCTTGATTCTTGTATCTGAATGTCCAATATTCTATCCAACTCTGTTTTTTTCATCATGAATGCTTGAAAGTCCTCTATTTTATTGAATGACCATATTTTCCCCTGAAACATGATACTCAGTTTTGCTGGGTTGGTGATTCTTGGTTTTAATCCCAGCTCCTTTGACCTCTGGAATATCATATTCCAAGCCTTTTGATCCCTCAATGTAGAAGCTGCCAGTTCCTGAGTTATCCTGATTGTGTTTCCAGAACATTCAAATTGTTTCTTCTTGGCTGTTTGTAATATTTTCTCCTTGATCTGGTAACTCCAGAACCTGGCTATAATATTCCTAGGAGTTTTCTTTTTTGGATCTTTTTCAGAAGGTGATCAGTGTCCTCTTTCAACCTCTATTTTGCCCTCTGGTTCTAAAACATCACTGCAATTTTCCTTGAGAATTTCTTGAAAGATGATTTCTAGGTTCTTTTTTTATTCATGGCTTTCAAATAGTACAATAATTTTTAAATTATCTCTCCTGGATCGATTTTCCAGGTCAGTGGTTTTCCCAATGAGATATTTCACATTGCCTTCTATTCTTTTTTCATTTGTTTGAATCTGTTTAATAGTATCTTGTTTTCTCATAAAGTCCCAGGCTTCCATTTGCTCCAATCTAATTCTGAAGGAATGATTCTCTTCAGTGAGCTTTTGAGATTATCATTCCATTTGGTTCGGCTTTTTAAGGCATTTTTCTCCTCGCTGGCTTTTTGAGCCTCTTTTGCCATCTGAGTTAGACTATTTTTTAAGATGTTATTTTCTTCAGTCAGGTTGTTGACTCTCTTTTCATGATTTTCTTGCATCATTCTAATTTCTTTTCCCAATTTTTCCTCAACTTTTTTTATTTGGTTTTCAAAATTCTTCTTTTGGTCCTCTATGGCCTTTAAGCAGCTTATTCTTTTGATGGAAGCTTTTGTTGCAGGAGTTCTGACTTTGTTGTCTTCCCCTTATTCCATGCTTTGATCCTTTTTGTCCCCAAAATAGGAGTCTAATGTAGGATTGCTGAGCTTGCTTTACTTCCTTTGCTTTCTCATGTTGCCCCTCAATTACTTGACTTTTGACCTTTTTTTTCCAGAGAGGAAATCTTTGCCCCAAATCATTGGGTTTTTTTCAGCTGCTGGAGCTATTAGTTGGCTCCCCTCTCTGAAGCCTTCACATGGTCTGGCTCACTGGTCTTGCAGCCCAGCATCTCCACCCAAGCTAGAGATCCATATCTAAGCATATTAAAGCAAGAGCAATTACCCCTCAGACTGTTTGCTTGGTCCTCCTACAATCTGCAGGCCAGGAACTGAAACAACCACATGGTGCTGGCTGCACAACCACTGCACCTCAGCTGCTTTCCCTCTGGGGGCAGAGGCTGGACTGCACTCCCAGACTCCCTCTTCCCAATGTTCACACTGACCTCTCAATTTGTCCTTTGCATCTGTGGTTTGATAATTCTTGAAACTGCCACAGCTGCTTATGATCCACTCTCCCAGTTGTCTCTCCAGTCAGGACTGTTCCGGCTGCCCTGGGGCTAAAACCACAGACTCACAGGGGTTGGGCTCTGCTCCCAGAGGGCTACAATGGCCCCTTCCTGCAAGACTGCTGGGCTGTCTTCAATGGGAAGTTAGTTTCTTTTTGTCACTTTGTGTTTTCTGTAGCTCTAAAGTTTGTTTAGAGTCATTTTTTACATATATTGGAGAACCTGGAAGCAAGAGCCTCGTGAAAGTCCTGTTTCTACTCTGCCATCTTGGCTCTGCCCTGCAGACCTCTCTTCTTGAAATAATAACTAGAGCTGAGAATTACTAGAAATGATGGTGGTGGTGGTGGTCTGTGTGGGTTAGTGGAAAGTATGTTGAAGTTAGGTTGCAATTTTACCTCCATCATGAATTAATATTATGATGTAAATCAGACTTCTCTCAGGCTCAGTTTCCTCATCTATAAAATACAAGTGTACCTGCCTCACAGGGTAGTGGTAAGGAGCAAATGAAATCATGTTCACCAAGGATGGTACAACTGTTAAACCCTTCAAATATTTGAATTTTTATTATTTTACTACCTTATAAAAATATAATATTTCACAATTTCATATAAAATAATTTTTTAATGTTCATTTAAAAAATGGGTTCCAAATTCTCTTCCTTCCTGCTCTCCTACCTCCTTGATGGTAAGCAATTTGATAAAGGTTATACATGTGCAATCATGTAAACTGTATTTCCATATTAGTCATATTGTAAAAGAAAATAGACAAAAACCTGAAAGAAAGTGAAAAATAGTATGTTTCAATCTATATTCACATATTATCAGTTCGTTCTCTGGAGGTGGCTAACATTTTTTATCATAAATTCTTTGGAATTCTCTTGGATCACTGAATTTCTGAAAACATCTAAGTCATTCAAAGTTGATAATGTATATTATATTGCCTTTTATATCTTCTCTTACCTCCATTTCCATAGCTCCTCCTACTGAAGTTGTGATCTGTGCATTTACCAAAGTAATGGCATGGTACTTCCTGTGGTATTATACCTAATGTTGCCCCTGATGTTTCCAGACCATTCATTCCAATTAGACCTATCTGTGTTTTGATTTCTGTAGTCAAGCAGGTCCTTGTAAATATTTTTTTTTATCAGTCTAGCACACAAGCATTTATTAAGCACTTTCTTTGCATCAGGCATTCAGTACTTCTCATATATGCCAGTATGGGAGCTACAATGAAGTTGTTTGAGCATTTTCTAGACAAAAGCAAACTTAATTCCTTAACATTATGGCCATTTCTTTGAAGATGAGAAAGTAAAAGAAAGGTTGTCATCCATGGTCACAAAATGAAGATCAGAAATGGAGCTATAATCTAGAGATTCTATAAAAACTGATCTACTAGCTGTTCCCTGAAATTGGCTTTCTGCTTCCTGCCTGTGTGCTCCAAATTTAACTTGCTAATGAAGTGTTCAAGCTGTGTTTGCTTATTTAGAAGTGTAATCAAGGCAACTAATAGTTATGGATAGTGGCTGATCATGTAGATGCACTTGTTCTGATCATATGAATGTTACCATTAGAAATATATTTTGCTTGTCAAATGATGAGAGGTGGGGAGTATTATAGTTGACTTCTAAAGCCTTTTTAGCTTGAGTGTTATATACCTCTGATTCTTTTGAGAGACACAGCTAAAGTTCTATGTGCTCACACCAAATTAAATTCACTCTGTGAAAGTACATACATCTATGGAGAAGCTACCACTGTTTTGTGAGTTTTATATTGATGAAGTATTAAGCTGTTGAATAAACTTACAACATTGAATCAAACACATTGTCTTTCAAAATTATTTCCCAAGTGACTTGGTTATTATCTTAGGCATCACTGACAGTTCTTTTGGGCTCTCTATCCATCTGAAGCTCAATCAAAAATCATTGGGGCAAGCAATTATATTCCTCAACTGACCCAGGAGCCCACTAAACAGGATGAGCTATCTTCTTCTGTGTGATCTTGCAAGAGATTATCAAAACGAATTAAAATGAAAATTGTCTTGCTGATATGTCATGTAGATGATATGTTCTTATTTTTTAAAAAATGTTTAAACGTGTTCATATAAAATATTATCAATGAAGTAATTAATTTGAACTTGCTTTTGTTTTAAAGACTCATGGTAACCTCCTATGAGACTAGCAATTTGGTCTTCTATTTTACTTAAAGATGCAGAGAATTTGAATTATAAGAACTGTATCTGTTTTTTACTCTCTCATCCCTTCCTCTAGTTCTTCAAATTTATTGCCTTGTGCTACACGACTAAATTCCCTGAAGAGCTCAGTATCTATGTACCAGTATGTATAGTTAACAAGGATAAATGATATAGGAAAAAAAAATCAAGTTTACACACTTCTCAGGATTATTCTAGTGTCTTAATTTTTCAAGAATCAACTAGAAAAATGTGTTCTGCTGGTTGCTAACTCAGGAAATAACTACTCAGGAGAATGTTGGGTTGTTTTTTTTTTGTTTGTTTCTTTAAAATATAGAATAAATCCCTTAGTTTAATCCCATGGCTGAATATTTAGCTTTTTTCCCTGTGGGAAACATCTAGATCTAACCAACTTCACTTTCCCCACTTCTCTGAAAATCAAGTCAATGAACACTTCAGGTTGTCATTCTCTCAGTCTTGGAAATCAGTAACAGGTGCACGTTTAACTGATTATTATTACCCAGCAAAGAAAGGGTGCCTTGTGAATTAGGGGAGTAGACAGATATGATTCATGATGCTTACTGGTCATTTGTCTAAGTTTCTATAGGTTCTACAAGTCTCCCAGGTATCAGAAGTCAAAGAATAGTGGGCTTAGATCTTTCAGTTATCTGGTGGTGGGCACAGTGGACGGAGCACTGGATCTGGAGCCAAGGTCCTGAATTCAAATGTACTCTCAGACACTGACTTTTATTCTGAGAAAGTCATTGTCCAGCAATGGCAAGCAAACTCTGTTTGCTTCAGTTTCCTTAACTGTAAAAATGAAGATAATAATAGCATCTACTTCTCAGGGTTGTTGTGAGGATCAGATACAAGAGTATTTTGTAAAAACTCCTTTCCACGGTGCCTGTCACATAATAGATGTTATATAGATGTTCATTCTGTGTCCTCTCCTTCAAGACAAAAAAAATCGTTTTTATAATTTGATGACTCTGGAATTTGGAGTATGGGAATCAGCATCAGATCTTTTCTTCAGTTTTTTTCCCTCTTTTGACTCGATATCAATAGGAAAGATAGTTGATTATTGAGAATCTATGAAAGGAGTTGGGAAGGGGACATGAGACTCACTCAGAGTCTCACTCAGAACCACGACTAGAAGCAAAAGGGCCAAGAAGTGCAGATATAGGAACACTCTCTTTCCTAGTCCCCATATGCATTTCTAGTAATTTCTAGGAACCAGGAAGGACTCTACGTCCTGCTAGGCCTGATGACTAGGGTTCAATTGGGGAGCATGGGCATCTTGATCCTAAGAAGTACTAAGAGGGGAGGTGAGAGGTCCTTAATTAGTATTGTAGGGCACAACGTGGAATGAAAAGGAATCTCTTCCAGGTGGCTCAGCGAGTAAGAGCACCAGTTCCAGTGTTGGGACGACCTGGAGATCCAATCCCAGGCTCAGACACTCAGCACCACACCCAGAAATAACTGGCCGTGTAACCTTGAGCAAGTTACTTAACCCAAATTGCTAAAAAAAAAAAAAAAAAAAAAAAAAGGAATCTCTTCTGTAGGGTGAAGAGAAAGCTCAAAGAATGTTCATTGTTATGATAATGTTCTGTAGCTTTGAATACCGCCATATAACTCATGGCCAGCAAATTTCTGAATATTTTAGGATGATGAACTGATCATGAATAAATTACTACTGATGGCACGAAAAATGATCCCTTACTTTCATATATCCATTTAAGGTTTCTAAAATGTTTTGTTTATGTAGAGGGTTGGTTGGGTGAGTTTCTGAGAGTTCTTGTACATCATCTTTCTAATAGCCCCTAGCTGGAAGGTTTGGGATCTAAACTTTTATCAAGAGTAAGAATTTCTTGAACCATGTGCTTTTTCTAAAGGGAAGAACATAACTCCTGGTGCTAGGGAGAGCAGCAGCATGGGACTTTAAATGCTTTCTGCATTGTAGGCTAGTATGAATTCCTTTCTTTTGTATTCAGGATATGTCAAACTCTTCTTTGTTTTCACACACACACACACACACACACACACACACAGAGAGAGAGAGAGAGAGAGAGAGAGAGAGAGAGAGAGAGAGAGAGACAGAGACAGAGACAGAGAGACAGAGACAGAGACAGAGACAGAGACAGAGAGAGAGACAGAGAGAGAGACAGAAAGAGACAGAGAGAGAGACAAAGAGACAGAGACAGAGAGAGAGACAGAGACAGAGAGACAGAGACAGAGACAGAGAGAGACAGAGACAGAGACAGAGAGACAGAGATTATAAGCTTTAGGAAGAGCCTATGAATTATCTTTTTACTTTCCCCATTGTATTATCTATTTTCTAGCAAACACTGGCACAATTCAAATGAGTTTATCTATGTCTGAAGACAAAACCCATTATGGACGTACATATAGCAAATAAACAAAGTTTTAGAGAGCAAGAAATTCCCCAAAGTGATGATGATTCACTAGGCTGGAGAAGGGATAAACTTAACAGATCCAAAAGTAGCTATAGTTAAGGAAACCACACAATTCTGTCTAGATAGGTCACTCCTTAAACAGGTCAGTGGATCAGTCAATTCTCCTGCTGTTCATAATTATATTTCATCCAGGGGAGCAGGCTCCTTCACTGGTTATAAACTGGCTGCTGGCACTGACAAGTGTCCATATTGCTTAGGGCCCCTTTCCTCTCTGAAGCTAACACTCAGTTGTGGGACTTACTTCATCCAGCACAGTTTTTGAATCTCATGCTCCTTCATTCCCTTCTGTCTGGGAAAATTACACTTCTGTTGGTCCCCTTGTTAATCAGTGGCTATGTAGCCATTATACATTACATTACAACTGAATGTTTTTGTTGAATCTGAGAACACCTTCTGCTAACAGCTAGATATACCCAGTAATAAGCTATATGCTGAGATTTCACTTAGTAAACTTTGGTATGAAGCATAATAAACAAAAGAGAGAGAGAATTTTGGGTATCTCTGTATATTGGAACCAGTTTGTAGAAATTGAAAATCTGGAGTCCCAAAAGAAAAGATAGACTTACCCTGAAAGGCAGGTCATACAAACTTGATTATTCCTAAGTGAGGAAACTAAGGACCTAAGAATTAATTGCCTAACCCAAAAGCTAGCCAATATCTGAGGTAGGATTCAAATTCAGGACTCAAGTTCAGCACTCTAGCTACTATATAACTCTACTTTTGCACTTACTATACAACTTTAAGACTCAGAAAAGTATAAATACTTAAAAATTTCTTTTTTATGTCCCCTCAAACCAGAGGGTCTATGATTCTGTGAAACGGTCTGTTTTTTGTCACTTGATTCGTTTTAACCACCTTCAACTGCTGAGTATTTTCTATCTATACAAATCTCTATTTTAAAGAGATGTTGTAAAAAAAGAAAAACAATCCACTGAGAAGGAATGGAGACCATACGGAGGGTGAGGGTTTTCTCATGGTAAGATTCTGAAGGAAATTAAGAATGTCAAAGGAGTAAATGAAAAAAAAAACCAGCTTTTTCCAAGTGTCTGGTCGACTTTATTAGATTGTTGGAATTCAGCTAAGCTCCAGAAAGAAATCTGACCTAGGAATACTTATTCAAAGTCATTCTGAATCCTCTGAAGGTGACTGATTGCTAATATTTTTTCCATTGTACAATATATTTCCCATCAACACCAACCAATGAAATTTCAGTGTGGGACAGGAAGTTTAAGATTACCAATTTCTTATCAAGTGACTTATTTATTTTCCTATTTAATTCCTCAGACCTGCTTTGTAAGTTTATCATCACTATTTGACTTTAGTGTTCTCCCTCTTTTCCATCTAGTAGGCCTGATCTTGGTAAGAAAATGCTGGAAAACAGGACAGTTGTTAAAGATTGAGCTCACTAATTAGTTTCATATTAGGAAAACATATAATATAACAAGTTATTTACTTTATTGTTTATTTTTATTTTTTTGCTTTTTGGAGGGCAATTGCGGTTGTTACTTGCCCAAGGTCACACGGCTAGTTTTTGTGTTAAATGTCTGAGGCCGGATTTGAACCCAGGTCCTCCTGACTCCAGGGATGATGCTTTATTCACTGTCCCACTTAGCCACCCTATTGTTTATTTCTTAAGGAACAGTGTAGGAAATGTCCACTCATGACTTAATTTCAATAATATAAACAGGATTCAAATTGTGGTCCTTAACTGACAAATTCTCTAGAAAAGATGAATTGTTCTAAATTAAAATAAAGTTTTGCCTTTGTAAGTTGGAGGGTTTTTTTTTGTTGTTGTTGTTTTTTGTTTTTTTTTTATTTTGTCTCAAGAACAAACCAGTGGTGACTAAAATCTCCAGTTACATATTATATACAACTTTCTGTCTGGGTGGCATGCAACTAGTTTGCTCCTTAAAGAATTCCAGTCATTCTATTATGGGAAGTAAAATTAGAAAAGCAGCATCCCTTTGACTAATGATGGGTTCCTAGAGAATCTACATAGCCACCTCTTACATGTCATGTCATTAAGTTTCTTTGTCCCACTGAAGGACTCAATTTATTTGAAAGACTTTTCACTAAGCTATATTACTTTTTTCCCAATCCTACATAACTTTATCTTACTCCTTTTCCTGTCATAACCTCCAGAACTCAACCAAGCCTTTTCTTTTCTCCATCAAAGTACAACCTGCTGAATTATGTATGTAACTGTGGATAATTTACAAAATAAATGTTGTAGTAGATAGTACTATTCCATAAGCTTTAATATCTCATATAAAAATACCATGGGGCCTGTTTTCTTCTCACCTCATCTTCAACAGAATGAAGATATTCTAGCCTATACATTTTCCTCTTACTTGACAGTCTTAAAATGTAATGCCCTTCAGGAACATTATGTGGTTCATCACGAGTTTGTTTCTCATATTTGTCTGGCGCCAGTCAAAATGAAGAGAAACCCACAGAGTGTTCCTTTGTGGGCATAAAATGTCAGTTTGTGTTTCCCTGAAACCACCACAGGTTAAAAAAAAAAACATTATCCACAAGAGCAACCAGTCAATCATGCATTCCTTACTGTTTTAAGTAATTTCAACAAGGAGATGGAGATGTTTATTAAGGAAATACTTGTATAGGGTGTTGGGTGCAGGAAGGGAATACTAGGAACTAGGAAGAAAATAAAACCATGAGGTAAAAATAATCTACGTTAGATTTTTTGATAGGGAATACTAATTAAGTCTTGGAAGAGAGTGCCTCATAAATCATAGCATCCATCAAGTCAGAGTTGTATAAAATTAACACGTTTTCGTAGAACACTGATAACAGAGAGAGGATGATCAAAACCACACATAAATTGATTTGACTTTTTGCAGTTTGCTGAACTGTTAATTTCAAACTGGTAAATTAATCCAATACATTTATTTGAGAAAATTTATGTGGCCCTCTATGTTTGTACTATGTACATTGAGAGTTGACCAAGAGAAAAAGAAAAAAAAATGAACATGCATACATTCATATTTAAATTACTATCTTCCACAGTGTTTCTGCATTGTCCTTCTTTCCATCGTATCCCTTGCTTCCTGCTACATCCTGCTGTTAAAAATCGACTTAAATGAAATCTTCTTTCAAAAACTCTGGTCTTCAATAGAAAACTAAGTTGTTCTTTTATAGTCCTCTACCCTTCATAGGCAGATAATCTCATATAAAAAATGAGTGCTAACAGCCAATATACAGATTTTCCATCCACCCATATACCATTTGTACTTAAATCCCTGTGAAGGGATACATTTATATATTTAGTTTTTGTCATCAAATAGGGAATTGAAAGAAAAAAGGAATCAGAATGCTAGAAAGACAAGAAGGAGACAATTATGTGTACTTCTCAAAACTATGAAATCTTGTCATAGTGGAAGTGCTCTAGACTTAAAATGTAAAGAGCCAGATTCTACTTCCAGAATTGTCACATATTGCTTTAGGTAAATTGCTTCATCTTCATTCTGAACTTTGGTTTCCTCACTTGTGAGGTAAAAGGGTTGGAGAAGCTTATTCCTAAAGTGCCTTCCCTCCCTTTATTATTCTGTAGTTTATTGAACTTCACATACCTAGTATCTTGTTGAAAGACAATATCAACTGTTGGAGAATAAAATAACGGGGCCAGAATAATATAAATGATGACCACCACAATGATATGAGGGGCAACATCTTTGAAAGACCTTAGTAGTCTGACCAAAGAGATATTGACTATGATTTCAAAAGATTGATGGTGAAAAATACCTCCCGCCTCTTGAAGGTAGATGATAAACCAGAGGCATAGAATCAAACGTGCAGTCTCGGGTAATGTGTTGATTTATTTTGATTGATACAAAGTTATTCACCAGGGAAAGACTGCTTCTAAAAAGGAAGAGGGTTAACAGACATGAAAAAATAGAACGTCAATAACATATTTTGAATGAAGCAATTGGAAGGGATTGAGGAGAAAAAATCCATTAGGGAACAATAAATAGGAATTTTCAAAATTTTTTGTACAACTTTATATAGTGTGACCCAAAAATCTCAGTAAATATTTAAACTTTAATAGCTCAAAAGTGCACTAAAACATTATCTGTGTATTTTTGTATGTTTGTATAAACATATAGATACATGTAGACATAACTATATACATGCACGCACAAATATTTGTGCATCTCTCTCTCTCTCTATATATATATATATGCATTTTTAAAGCTGCAATACAAGTTCAATTTCTTCCATAGTCTTTTTTTTTAAAAAGTGACAACCTATTTATACACAAATAATTATAGCACCTCTTTTTATGGTGACAAAGAATTGGAAATTGAAGGGATATTCATCAATTGGGGAATGGCTTAACAAGTTATGGTATTTGATTTTGATAGAACACTATTGTGCTATAAGAAATGATGAGCATAATGGTTTCAGAAAAACCTGGAAAGACATATGAACTGATGTGAAATGAAGTGAGCAGAACCAGAACATTGTACACAGTAAGACCAATATTTCTGAGGATTATTAGTTGTGAAACACTTTGCTACTCTGATTAAGACAATGTTCCAAAATAATTCCAAGGGACCTATGATGAAAAAATGCTATCCACCTCCAGAGAGAGAACTGATAAATGCTGAATGCAGATTGAAGCATATATTTTCTGAAACTCTCCATATTTGTATTGTTTTGTTTGTGTCTCTCTTGTAATATGGCTAATTTGGAAATGTTTTGCATGGCCTCACATGTATAATCAAAATCAAATTGCTTACCTTCTGAAAGAGAGTTTTGGGAAGGAATGACAGAATTTGGAACTCAAAATTAAAAAAAAAACGATTTAAAAATGTTTTATATGTAGTTGAGAAGTATTTAATGAAGTAATAGAAATAACTTAAAAATAAATAAAATCTATATTTGGAAAAATAAGTGATAGCTGACTACAAAATAGAGGCAGAAAAGTTATAAAAAGTGGAAACAATTATCTAAAAAAAGAATACTTGTTGCCAGGGACATTTGGTAGAGAATATAATGATAATCATAATAAGTGATGTTTATATAACCCTCTTAAGGAATAATTAATCCTACATTTAGTTCAATGGACCCAGAGGGCACTACCATATAATGAAAAAATTAAGTGTAGTAGATTATAAAAATTGACATTGATATTGATGACCTTATCCTTCCATGGTAGGTTAAGTACAATTTGTTTAAGAAATAAAGCAAGTTAAAATATATATTCTAAATGTATTTTAAAGGAAATAATTGCTTCCAATGGATTTGTGAATTTCATGAATGTGGGTACACCTTGTATTGGGGCAGGTTGCAGGTAATATGTGCTGTTTTTCTGAATATTTTTGCCTATGGTCTTCTCTTATTTGTCTTTATATTTTTGAATTATTGGTGTTTACATACAATTTATTTCTCTATTAATTTTCCTTTTCTTTTACATTAATTAATCAACTGGCTCAAATTTCACCATTTAGTAATTATTGATTAATATTTAAATTTGACTATTAATAATTTAATTGTAGAAACTTTCATTCCTAATTATTTATACATATTCTTCTATAACTAAATTAATATTGAGGGTGGTGAATATATGCGAAATATGAACAAGTTCAAGCAACAAAAACAGCATAAAGCAAACAACTATTTATGATATTTTTGAGGAAAAATGTTAGCCTGAATCATCTAAAATTCTTATCTTAATTGTAGATGGTTCTTCTTCACTTGTCTTCTATCAATTACTAATTCTTTCCAAATACTGATAAAAGTCTCCTAAGCATCTTATTTCTACTTTTCACATTGAGTTAAATTCAATTTCACAGAAAATGTTAGATCAAGCCTTTTACTTTTGACCTCTCCAGTTAATACAGGAAATATTCTTTTTAAAATACACTGTACTTGCCAACACATACAAATTCTTCATAGAATTTTATTTGTAAGATTTCATTGTGTTATAATAATCATTATAAGGAAGAAGTTTCACAATCCTTCCTTCTTATCTGTCTTCTTTATAGATTCCTGGTAGTCAGAGGTAAAATATATATCCTCTCCCTGATTCCACAGGAAGAAGCACTCAATAGTAATTTCTCAAAAACCAACACAAATGTCCACATTTCATTTGGCTCCCTCAAAGTTAGAATAATGATTTCTACAGTTTCTGTCATAAAGACATTAGAAACAAGGGTTATACATAATATATTTGAATCTCTTTCCTTGTTTATTTTTTCTTATCTGGATGTTACCAATGTAGTGCTTAGGTTATCCTTCTATTGATTTTTGTTCTTGCTACATGACCTTTTCTGATTATGCATGTTTTTGAAGATGTGCAATGCCACTTTTTGCTCCTTAATGCTACATGCCAGAAAAGTGAAGCAGATCAAAAATATACATTCTTTAGCTTGTGATATAGAACTGAATGAATAGACCACATCCTGTGTATGGACACTGACCTTGGTCTAAGAGCTGGTCTTAAAATGGTTAAGACTGAAAATTTATAAGAAAATGTTTTGGTACTTAAAGAAGTGAATTCTCAGAGAAACAGAGAATTCTATAGAAGAGATTCTTGTTCATTTGTGGTTCATATGGCCATTGTGATCTTGGGACTCTATGTACTCCTTCCATTTTATCTTTTTTTTTGCACTTAAAACATTGATTCATGCTGAAAGGCTGCAACAACTTTAAAGGGCTATAAATCAATAGCTTTAAACACTTTATCCATAGAAAGGAACTCTACTTTGGTTTCTTTCAGTTAAAATGTTCAAATGTCAAATTGAAGAGCAATATAAATGTAGCAGATCTATGTTTAATATTATACCACATAACAGATGCAAAGTACTTAGTGTATGCTGTACTGCAGTCAGAGCTCAGCATTTTCACATTTGTTCCCATTTCCTTATGTCTTATCAGTCCATTGACCTTATTAAAAAAATATTAACACATTTTGTTGGAAAACAACAGATTTTTCTAATGCAATGTCCAATAAAAGTACATTTCTGATAACAGTTTATCTAATAGAAACATGGTATGTGCCACTTTCCACTTTTGTATCAGTTGCTAACAGAAAGGAAAGATGTGTACTTTAATTTTGATGGGATGATATCAACATTGGCCATTGTATTTGCCTGGAATTTTGCTCTCTGATTATTTATCAACTAGGAGATGCAGAAGTTGGAGTGCTGAATTTGGGATCAGGAAAACCTGATTTAAAATCCAACCTCAGACACTAGCAGTGTGACCATGGGCAAGTCATTTATCTCTGTGTATATCAGTATCTTTATCCATAAAATGGGAATAATAATAGCAGCCACCATCCAGAGTTGTAAGGATAAAACTGAAATAATTTTTGTAAAGTGCTTAAACTGCTACATAAATGCTAGCTCTAGTATTTATTTATATTGTTATAGTAATTGTTTATTTTGTTTTTTTAACTCACTTTCTTCACCCACACTTTATACTAATCTTCCTAATTTTTTCTGAATTATTCCTATTTGCTATTCTTTATGAACAGTAATATTCCATTATATTCACATTCCATAATTTGTAGTCTTTCACCAATCATTACAGGTCCATGGCCTTTAAAGTAAGTTTCTGATGCTATATTTTGAAGAGACTGAATCTTCTTAGTAAAACAAAAATTTCCAAAGGTCCAGGCACATAGTTAATTTGAACAAAATCAACAGCTTAAGTATTTTGTTTGATAAGGTGACTGTGAATTTCAAGGAATTAGATTTCTAGATACTTCCTGCTTTTACAATCAAAAGATGGGCCATAACAAGTCTTACTGACAATTTATTGACTCTTGATAAATTTGTAAAAAGACATAGAGCATTGATTAAAAAGTATAATTTAAAATCATACACTAAGTGCTTTTTGAAAATCACATATACACGTCAATACAATTATAAAAATACTGAATACCCTTTGTATAAATCTTCTCAGGAGCCATAAACGTATACAGTCAAATAAATATCCCTCTAGGGAGATATTATATGCAAAAATATTATATACAATAAGATTACATATGCAAATATATTTATATTATAGTACAGATAAGGAGACTAGGCTTATAAAAATAAAATCACAGCATTATAGCTAATCAGAGCACTATAGTCTTCAGCATAAGACTAATTTCTCTTCATAACTAAGTACTTATGTCAACCTAGGCAGCATGTATTCAATCTGTCAACCAGACAACCTATCTTCCAGATTTACTTCTTACTAGCCCTGTAAATGTGGGTTAAGAAACTTGATGCTCCTGTGGGAAAACTTTATTGCATTATTTGAACCTGGCCCTGAAAGGCTGAGAAACCAGAGCAATTGCTTAGAGATCAGATTTGTTTATTGCTTAACTCAGGATGTAGGTTATGTTATTAGGCATATTTTCTTGACATTTGGGTTTTCATCTTTAAAAGATAATTTAATTCTCATGAGTGAGCTCAAGGCATGGTATTTTTCATATTTGAATATCAATGTAAACAATTTTAAATAATATACTTGCAAAGAGATTATATCATTATATTACAAAGATCATAAACTATGACTACGTGGTATTTATACCAGGAAGGGAAGGCTGGTTCATTATTAGTAAAATTATCAGCATGATTGACCATCTCAATAACAATAACAACAAATAAAAATCATATGATTATATGAATAGATTCAAAATATCTTTGACAAAACATAGCATATTAAAATACTAGAAAGCATAAGAATCAATGGAGCTTTACTTAAAACAAATAATATCTATGTAAAATAAAGAGCAAACATTATCTGTGATGAGGATAAACTTTAATCTTTCCCAATAAGATCAGGAGTGAAGCAAGGATTTCCATTATTACTATTATTATTTAAATATCATACTCGAAATGCTAACTATATCATTAAGAAAAGATAAAGGATTTGAAGGAATAAAAACAGGTATTGAGGAAACAAAACTTTCAGTCTTTACAAATGACATACTTAGAGAACCAATTAAAAATTAGCTGAAACAATTAACAACTTTGGCAAAGTTGCATGATATAATAATCTACATAAATCACCAGGTTTACTACCAACAAAACCCAGAAGGAAAAGACAGAGAAAGTCCATTTAAAATAACTAATACATGGGAGTCTAACTACCAAGAGAAACCCAGGGATTATATGAACACAATTACAAAATGCTTTCTATACAAATAAAGACAGTTCTAAACAATTGGAAAAATATTAATTGCTCATGGGTAGGATGAACCAACATAATAAAAATGACAATTCTACCTAAATTAATTTGCTTATTCATTACTATACCAAACTTCAAGGAATTATTTTATAGCACTCGGAAAAAAATAGTAACAAAATTAATCTGAAAGAACAAAATGTCAAGAATATCAAGGGAATCAATTAAAAAAACATAAGGAAGATGGCTTAGAAGTTCCAGGTTTCAAACTATATTACAAAGTGATAGTCATCAAAATAATATGGTCCTGGATAAGAAATAGAGTGGGTATCAGTGGAACGGATAAGGTATAAAATGTACAGTAGTAAATGGCCATGGAAATATACTGGTTGATAAATCTCCAAATCCAAATTTTGTAGCAAGAACTCAAAATTTTATAAAAAGTGCTGAGAAAAGTATAAAGCAGTTTGGCAGAAACTAGGTACACACTAACATCTCACTCTACATTCCAAGAAAAAGTCAAAATGAATAAATGATTTATCCATAAAGGTTGACATCATAAATAAATGAAGGAAGCATGGGAAAAGGTCCCTATTAGATCTATGGATAAGGGAAGAGTTTGTGACCAAATAAGAGTTAGAGAGGAATATCAGAATTAAAATAGGTAATTTTCATTACATGAAATTTAAAAAAAAACTTTTGCAAAAACAAAACTAATGCATCCTAAATTAGAAGGAAAATAGGTAAATGGGGGGAAAACTACATCAAGTTACTCTTATCAAGGCCTAATTTCTCAAACATAAAGGGAACTGAGTCAAATTTATAAAAATAAGAGCCATTTCCCAATTGAAAAGTGGTCAGTGAACATGAACAGTTTTCAGAAGAAGAAATCAAAGCTATCAATAGTCATATGAAAAAAAAATACTCTAAATCATTCCTGATTAGAGACATGCAAATTAAAACAACTCTGAAGTACCATTTCACACATATAAGACTGATTATTATGACAGAAAAGGAAAATGACAAATGCTATAGGGGATGTTGTAATGGCAAGCAAAGAAGTACTTAACACCTTGTTTCAGTTCATGATTGTATCAAGTATTAAGATCCCGAACTTGTGAATCCCACAACTTGTGAACCCTAGAACTTGTAAAGGGGAGGAGTTAATGAACAATTTTAAGGAGAGGCTCAGGCTGGAGAGAGCAAAACTGAGAGGGGAGCACTCCTGTATTGGAGAGGGAGAAAACTTGTGGCATCCCGGCAATCTGTGTTTGTCTGTGTTTTTTTTTTGTGTGTGTGTGATACTTTCTCTAGAAGCCCTGGGACCTTACTGGAAGCTGTGAAAGAAAATTTTATTGCTGTCTCTTTACAGAAGCCCTGGAGGAAGGTTTTCTTTTGAATTGAATGAATGTTATCTCCTGTGGTCTCCATGAATCAGTCATCAGGGTATGGGTGACTTATGTGGTATCTATACGGGCTTGGACATTTTGTGTCCACAGACTAGGAAACTATATCAGGGAAGTTGGGCCTATCAGGTAGGCTGGGGCCCAAGAAAGTTGCTCCTATGATACCAAGTCTCCCTTGTTGTGGGTGGTGTAATGGAAATGGGAATTTGAAGATTTTCCCTGCCCCCTAATAGACCTAGTGGGAAATTTGAAGACCTCCCCTTCTTTTAAAGTAAACTGCCCTCCAATGGGCTGAATACAATCACATGGGGCCTCTGATGGAGGCCATTTGCTGAAGGGTGCAGCAGAGTCCACAGGAAGCTGGGAATCAGAACCAGAGAGACTGTGGGAGAAAGAGGTGCTCAGGCAAAGAGAGAGGAGTTTGTGAGTAAATGTTGATCTTGTATTGGTTTGCAGGAAGGCTAAAGGATGGTGTGGCTCTCAGTGTTATTATGGTTTCTGAATATCTTTGGTGCTATGATGGAATCAGCTTACTGGTTTTGAGATTGGGTTTTCTGATGTCTAAATAAATGTTTCAGTTCTCTCCTCTACCTGGAGTATCTTTTATATTTTGTGATTGAACATCTTGCAATATTTATAGTCACAGTCTTGATCATGATCATGGGTACTCCAAATATTGCATTGGCGCTACAGGTATCTACACAATTTCTTCAGTCTACAGCATGTGATTAATATAGATTTAGTCCATCAGGTAGCCTTACAGTATCTCTTTTCCTTTAACTGATTCTAGCTCACAATGATTCCTATTCATATGACCTTGATATAATGGAATCTGTTTCCATAAGAGGAAAAAGAATATGCTTAAATGTATACTGTAATTTACACTTCTACATAGAATCAATAAAAACAATAAACCGAATGCATAATAAAACATACTGCTCAGCTACATACTCACAGCCTCTTTTTGACTAAGTAGCCTCCAGAGAATACATGGGACACTGCAAACACAGAATTTCCAGGAAAGACAGGGTTTATTTGACTTATCATTGACTCCCTTCCTCCAACTTCTGCTTTTCTTACAAACTAGCAAAGGAGTATAAAAACTCTAGCATAGTTCCTAATTAATATTTGACTCATACTACCCAGGATAATTATTAAGTACAGACAGAGGAATTCTGAATCCTAGTCTTAGTTCCCCTTCAAGGAATATATATATATATATATGTTTGTGTGTGTGTGTGTGTGTGTGTGTGTGTGTATACCTTTAAACATTTGATTTTAAAACTTTGGATTCCAGATTCTTTCCCTTCCTCCCTTGTCACCCACCATCACTGTGAAGATAAGCAATTCAATATAGGTTGTACATGTGTAGCTATGAAAAACATTTCCATAGTGGACATATCATGAAAGACTGACTGTATTTCCCTCTGTCCTATCCCACTGTCCACTTGTTCTATCCTCTACTTTGATCCTGTCCTTTTTCAAAAGTAGGTGCTTCCAACTTTCCTCCTTCCCAGCCTTCTCTCCCTTCCATCATTCCCCCTCTCTTCCCCTTCCCCTCTTCTCTCCTGTAGGATGAGATACCTTATTTAGTTTCAGAATTATATACACCTTTTCAAAAACTTATGAAAGAGGAAGGACAAAGACATGAAGAGAAATGGGATTTAAAAGCTGCAATTTGTTGGCATATTCTGTTTTAGTAGATGCCCAGGTCAATAGAACATGGCAAAAATTAAATATAAATGATCTTAAGGATCTTAAAAAGGCTGTACAGGAGAACGTGGCAACAGCTTCTTATATGCTGTCATTATTGGAAAATTTAGCAGCCACAGCTTTGACACCATATGATTAGAGGCAAACAGCTAAAATATGCCCCAGGGAACTACTTAGAGTGGGAGGCCAATTATAGGGAAAAATATCATAGCAAACTATATGATCTTTAGGTTGGCAGAAGGACCTAACACACCCAGTATTTTCATGCTTTTGGGTGACAGATCTAATACATTACCTAATTTACCTAATACACAAATAGACTATTCAGTGGCAGTATATAGTATTCTTCAAGAGTGCAATACAAGCATGGAAAGAGATAATCAATTCTTGTGAAGCAGGAAATAATTTTACAAATATCAACCTTAAGAATCATTTCATGATTTTGTGGCAAAAATACAACAAGTAGCTGTGCATACCTTAAGAAGCACTGTGGAATTGGAAGAATTTGTAAGACAAATAGCTAGAGGGAATTGCAACTTAGACCATAAGAACACTGTTTTGGCACTTCCTGCTGATGCCTTCTTGGAATTAGAAAATCTATGGAGGTAAAGTCTATTGTTTTCCAAGTACAAATTATAGCAGAAGCACAAGCAGCCACAAATAGACAAAACAAGAATTGTTATAAGTGTGGTAAAGTGGGTCATTTCAAAAAGGAATGTCAAGTGTGTGGCAGTAATAGTGAATTACGACCAAAATCAAAATGCTCCAAATGTTATAAGGGCTTCCTTTGGGCTTCAGAATGGCTATTTAGAAATTCAGGAAACAGCCTCAAGGGCCAAGTCCTGGGCCCACAAAAAACAGCAGGGACTTATGTTCAGTTCGGCACTCCAGAAGTTCAGGAGGGGAAGGCGATTTGGATCCCTCCACCCATGAAGTAACTACTGTTATCTTACCCTAAGCATTTACCCAGGCCAGGAGAGAGAAGTGCTTTTTAAGAGTTCTTCTCCTGCTCCTGCCCTGTGGGTACTTTCATCAACCTCAGAAGGGGAATACATGGATATACAATTCACTCCAACCTATGTGGAATAAAAGGACTGGGAAGATTATCATAAGATTAAAATTAAAATTAAGAATCACAGCAGCTCTGTGATCCAATTAAAACAGGAACAACAGATTTTTCTTTTTAAATATTTGTCTTTTTTTGCATTTTGGAGGTTGAGTAACTTGCCCAAGGTTGCACGGCTAGTTTGTGTGTGTGTGTGTGTGTGTGTGTGTGGGTGTGTGTGTGTGTGTGTGTGTAAATGTCTGAGGCCGGGTCTGAACCCAGGTTCTCCTGACTCCAGGGCTGGCACTTTATACACTGCGCCACCTAGTCATCCCAACAATGGTTGGGGATGGATATTTCAAATACAGAATCCAGAGGCCATGTGGTCTCAAATCATTACAACATCAAGACCCACCCTTCATATATATGTGGAGCACAGGAGAATTCATATTCTTTTAGACACTGGAGAAGACCTGACCATTATCAATAAGGAACAAGTGGACTGTTCAAAAATCAGATATAAATATGAAAGGCATAGGAGAAGTTAAGTCAACCATTAAAAAGTGTGAGGAAACTTACTTGGGAATTTGAGGGCATGTCAGGAAAATTCCAGCCATATTGTTTGACTTCCTTACCAATGGCTGGGGCAGAAATATTTTATCACAACATAAGGTCACCATCATGACAAATTTTCAGGAGGGGCCCTGATTGATGGGCAGCCAACAGCCGATCCTATTGAATGGCTTACCACAAAATCAGTATGGGTGGATCAGTGGCCCCTAAGTGCAGAAAAAAACTTGCTGCCCTATTAGACATTGTGTAAGGACAGCTGAAGTTAGGTAATATTGAAATTACAAATAGCCCATGGTATTCTCCAATTTTTGCAGGGCTTCTCTACAACCCCACAGGTTATGGAATTGTTGAAAGAAAAAAACCGTACACTTAAAACTGCACTCCAAAAACTGAAAGGGGAAATATGGAGCACGGGTACCCCAAGACAAATATTGGGGTTGTTACTATATGTAATAAATTATTTGACATTAGATCATGAAAATAAAACACCAGCAGAAAAATTATGAGGTGTTACTGACTGCACAATTAGTAATTCTAAAAGATCACAGCCCCAGGCAACCACAGCTACTGAATAGGTGATGTGGAAAAATGATAAGGGACAATGGTGCGGCCGGAACAGTGTAATATTTTTCAGCACAGGATATTTCTGTGTCTCCACTGATGACAATGAGGAAGTCTGGATACCAGAAAGGAGAACAAGGGCTGTGTCAACAAATGCAGAGACTGGACATTTGCCCCCCTCCCTCCCCCAAACCAGAAGCAGACTAGGTTGTCAGTGGAGGAAGAGCCAGACGCTAAATGAGGGCAACTGAATGGTGATCCTGCTCACCACTATCATTGCTCACCTTCCAGTAGTTGCCTCTTTAGGACACTGGGCAGTCCTCGATCATCCACCTTGAGATGTGGGGGAAGTTTCTTCCATAAAACACTTTAGCAGGAAACGGGTCAGTCCTTATTGCCAAAGATTTTGATTTTTGCTCCTAATGGGACATACTTGAGAAAGACTGACCACAGCTTTGTATGTGCTTGTTCAGGAGGGAGGTATGTATTCATGTGGGGAAATCATAGCAATGTAAATATCACTAAAACTGACAAGCATTACAGCGTCACATGTGTTAATTGTAAGGTTTCTGAATGTCATAGCGATACTTCTTCGGGACAATTGCTATTTGTTATAAGAAGACCTACTACGGTAATGATATCTGGAGAGAGTAATCATTGATTTCACTCTCATGCTGATCATTCTATTGTTGAAATTAATCAACCATTGGGTTTCAATTGGAAAAAGAGGTGTATTTCCTGTATTGTTGTTGGGATAATTGCTTTAATTACTACTATAGTGAGCAGTGTTGCTATGTCTATATCCATTAGTACTTTACAAAGTCAGATAGTGCAAGCTCAATTTTTACATAAATTGTCTGTCAATGTTCATGAGGATTTTTGTTATGATTAGAAATCAACAAGAGTTTTTATAAAGCAATAACTCAGCTTAGAGATGATTTAATTGCTATAGCTGAGAAGATTGAATTAATGCAAGTTAGACAAAGTTTAATATGTGATTACACATATACATATTTTTGTATGGTAAACAAACAATATAATGAATCAGAATATAACATAACTCAAATTAGAAATCATCTTAATGGGCTATGGGGTAACTGTAACACATCCCTTGACATAAATGATTTAGAGAATTTGTCTCACCTCATGGATCAAGAAAGTCAGCAGTCACTACTACCAAATTCGGAGGCAAAAAACATTGTTTATTGGATAATGAGAGCTCAGGGAATATTACATGGACAAGTACAGCAAATAATAACCTTCCTAGGAATAGGGTGGTATTACTGGTTTTATGTACTTGTTTACCCATCTTTATTTCCTGTTTCTCTCAAACCATTCAACAAGTGGTATACCATGTCCAATTGCATGATTCTGTCCTTAGCCTTTAAAAATAATAAATGTAGAAGATGTAGAAAAATTTCAGGAGTCTCCTAGCTCCACTAATGAAAATTTCCCCTCCCCTATATTATTACCTGAAAGGTTACAGGGCAGATTAGCAGGAGGATGTATAAACTTGTTTGGATGTAGAGAACTTTTGGGGTCCCTTAGCCCCTCTAAGGGAATATTCCCCTGCCCTGTACAGTTACCTGCAAGGTTACAGGGCAGATAAGCAAGAGGCCATGTAATCTTTTTTTGTTTATGCCTGCGAATATGGTCCTATGATATTACCCTAATAAATAACTAACCTTAAGCAAAGGTAAATAGTAAACAAGATTAAGGGAGTGTCCTTGTACATTGTCTGCATTCTTTTCACGTGTCTACATTCTTTTGAGTCATGTAGACCATTTGCTGGGGGGCATATAAACTCTGTGAGCCCCTTGCATTTTTGACTCTGTTTGAAATGGTCCTGTAATAAACAGACTATTGATTACACCCCTGTCTCAATTTTCTCACTGCTCGATAGTCCACCAACTGTGCTGGCCACAATACTTCAATTACTCTCATACTGAGAAAAGTTTCATAAGTTACAGTTATTGTTTTTCCATTTAGGAATATATGTAGCTCAACTTTGATAAGCTCCTTATAATTTCTTTTCCCTTTTTACCTTCTCAAGCTTCTCTTGCTTCTTGTATCTGAATCTCAAATTTCTATTCAACTCTGGTTTTTTCATCAAGAATGCTTGAAAGTCCTCTATTCCACTGAATGACCATATTTTCCCCTGGAACATTTATGAGTAGGTGATTCTTGGTTTTAATCTCAGTTCCTTTGACCTCCAGAATGTCATATTCCAGGGACTTTGAACCCTCAATGTAGAAGCTGCCAGGTCCTGAGTTATCCTGATTGTGTTTCCACAATATTCAAATTGTTTCTTCCTGGCTGCTTGTTATATTTTCTTCTTCTTTTGGGAACTCCAGAACCTGGCTATAATATTCCTAGGAATTTTCTTTTTGGGATCTTTTTCAGGAGGCAATTGGTGGACTCTTTCAACCTCTACTTTGCCCTCCGTTTCTAAAACATCAGGGTAATTTTCCTTGAGAATTTCTTGAAGGATGATGTCTAGGTTGTTGTTTTTCTTTATCATGGCTTTCAGGTAGTCCAATAATTTTTAAATTATCTGTCCTGGATCTATTTTCCAGGTCAGTGATTTTTCCAGTGGGATTATTTCACATTGACTTCTATTTTTTCATTTGTTTGGATCTGTTTAATAGTATCTTGATTTCTCATAAAGTCACTACATTCCATTTGCTCCAGTCTAATTCTGAAGGAATTATTCTCCTCATTCAGCTTTTGAGATTCTTTTTCCATCTGGCAAATTCGGCTTTTTAAAGCATTCTTCTCTTCATTGCCTTTTTGAGCCTCTTTTGCCATCTTAATTAGTCCATTCTTTAAGGTGTAATTTCTTCACTCAGTTGACTCTCATTTCATACTTTCCTATCATCATTCTCATTTATCTTCCCAATTTTTCCTCCTCTTATTTGATTTTCAAAATCCTTGTTAAGCTCCTCTATGGCCTGTAACCAGCTCATATTTTTCTTGGAAGCTTATGGTGCAGGAGTTATGATTGTGCTTTCTTCCTCCTCTTCTACCCTTTGATCATTTTTGTCCCCAAAATATGAATGTAAAGTTGGGTTGCTCTGTTTGCTTTCCTTCCTTTGCGTGCTCATGTTTCCTCTCAATTACTTGACTTGTGAGCCTTTTGCCACAGTAGAACTCTGTTACCCGAAATGGGAGCTTTATTCCAAATGCTGGGGTTTTCACAGCTGCTGGAGGTATTAATTGGGTGCCCGCTTTGAAGCCTCCACACACTCTGGCAGACTGCTCATGTACCCCAGGACCTCCACCCTAGACAGCAATCCAGATCCAAGTAGGTTAAAGCAAGAGCAAATACCCCTGAAACTGGTTGCTTGGTCCCCCTACAGTCTGCAGGCCAGGAGCTGAAGCTGCCACATGGCAGCAGCTGCATGGCTACGGCACCTCAGTCACTTCTCTCCCTAGGAACAAAGTCTGGATCACACTCCCAAATTCCCAGGTCCAAAAGTCCACACTGCACTTACCTCTCACTTTGTCATTGCCCTCTATAGGTTGATAATTCTGGAAATCACCACAGCTGGTGGTGATCTGAAGTCCTTCTGGCCTTCGGCTGGTCAGTCCCACCCTAATAATAAAATCTCTATCTAGCATGGGGCTTGGGTGGGCTCTCAGAACCCTGCACTGGCCACTTTCTGCCAGCCTGCCAGGCTGGCTTCCACAGGAAGTTAGCTTCTCTGTGTCATTTTGTGGGTTCTGTAGTTCCAAAGTTTGTCTAGAGTCATTTTTTACATGAATTGGAGGAGGTAGGAGCAGGAGTCCCATGGAAGTCTTGTTTCTACTCAACATCTTTGTGCTTTTATGTTTGGTTATAGGAATTGCTTTATTTTTGAAGAAGGAGAAGCAGGAGAAGGAGAAGATAAATGATAGATAAAAGATAGATAAATTTTACATTTATCTATCCATCCAAATCCAATGACCTTGCTCTCCGCTATGGTATGTCAGGTACTTGTGATATACTCAGGGTCTTGTCATGCCTACCTGCACACTCAAAATCACTCATTCTCCACGGGACAGCCAAAGTCTTGCCACTTTGCACAGAAGGAGAGGTGTTGAAATAATTCTACATTTGAAATTACTTTGTGAATTCAAATGTAAATGGTATTTGTGTGAGAATATCTTGGCAAGCATCAAATCATCATTTCTGAGTGGTAGCGACACCTGCTATAAGTCCTGACAGTGCAACTTGTGTTTTTGGGGGGTAGGGAATGGGAGGGTAATTGGGGAAGTTGAAATAGGTTAGAGGATTCTATTTAGCACTGATGTTTGTAAAGTGCTTTGCAAACTTTAAAGTGTTATATAAAGATCATATTATCATTGTTATTCTAATTATTATTTTCTCAGAGGAGAGGCAGAATGGGATGAGGGACAGAGGGATACCTTTGTAGTCAAAAGATCTGACTTCAGTCTCTACCTCTGACAATGTGTGCCTGTGGTCAATTCACTTTATTTCCCAATTCCCCAAGATAACTCTCTAGTATAGTAAATAACAGAAAAATTACTTATTCTTGGTGGAGGGAGGTTCCACATTTGAAGTTCTGCCATGATGATGAAATCACTGATTGGAGCTTCTCATCCCACTCCCTCACCCCTTACTTCACAAATACTCAGAAATATATGGATTCATGGTAAGACACGTTGGTCCATTAGTGTAGTAGTCTAGTTAATAATAATAGTAAGAGCTAGCATTTATACTTTAAAATTTGTAAATCTCTTATTTTACCTTCAAAACAACCTTGGGAGGTAGGTGTTATTATTCAACCCTGTTTTACATATAAGAAAACTGAGTCAAAAAGAGGTTAACATGCCTTGACTAGGACCACATGGTGTCAGAGGCTAGATAACTAATATTTATTTACTTTGTACTTTGTACCAGGCACTGTGCTAAACACTTTACAATTATTATCTCATTTGATCCTCACAACAACCCTGTGAGATAGGTACTATTATTAGTCACATTTTACAGACAAGAAAACTGAAGCAAACAAGTTAAGTGACTTACTAAATGTCACAGTAAGTGATTGAGTCTGGATTTGATGTCAGGTTTTCCTGACTCCCATGCCCAGGGCTCTATCTGCTTCTTCATTGTGTCGGAATCTGAAACCTGTTTTAGTGCAGTAAGATAATTGTTTAAAGTAAACTGAACAAGGATCATTCTTATCCTTCATGGACTTTTCCTCCGAGAGTACCTAACATTTTCCTAGTAAGTATTTTACTGTTTTAACCAGTTTTGGGAAAGGGTGTGGCTAAGAGACATTTCCTTAGCTGTATAACCTCCAGGCAAGTCTCTTAATCTCTCTCAAGACTCAGTTTTCACATTTACAAGGAGGAAAATTCTAGAGCTTATCTCCCAAAGTTTTTTGGAGAACCAAATGAGAAAATTGCCAGTGGAATACTTTGCAAATATTAAAATGCTATATAAATGCTAGTTGTTCTTATTATCATGACTTATTTCTCCTTTAGGCAAGGAGAGGAGCTTGAAACCCATCTGTTTGGGTGAAATATATAGTAGAACTTTTGTTCTAATAATAATAGTGCATATATACACACACACACATATGTGTATGTCTTTAAAGTTTTCAAAATGCATTATATATCATCACATTTTATCCTCACAACAACCCATACATAAGTGTTATCATTATTCTTATTTTGCAGTTGATGAAACTGAGACTCAGGGAGGCTAAATAAGTTCTACGAGAGTAGGGAGTATCTCACTTTCCTATTTTAATCCCCAGAACTTTGCATAATACTTGGCATGTGGTAAGCATGAAATAAATTCCCTTCCCTGCTAAGAGAGGGATAGCTAACGTGGCTACAGCTTGGATACATGTCACTAGTTCTGCTTAAAATATGTTCACTTAGATTAATAGACAGAAATATTATCAAATGATTATTGCTTTTACTGACCAAAATGACACTAAAGTCATTTTCAGATCATATGTTATACACCTAAAGCCTACCTTCTATTATCAATGTGCTGAAACAGTTCTCCTTAAGTTTGTTTCTTCTCAAAATGCCCTATCAGTCAGAGTAAAGTATGCTTTAAGAAAATATGATGTATTTCCAAGGGCCTAATAAATATTTTACACAGTAGTAAAAAGTGCATCCAGTTGTGGTGCTTTCCTACCCTCTCCAAGGTGGTTAACTATAAATTTCAAGTCCCCAAAATCGCTAATAAAAAACTATCACAGGGCACCCATAATATATAGCAATATGACAACTGTATTCTCACCAGAAAAATGTATGCTAAGTTCATTCAATGGGCACAACTATTCCAAGTTTTATAGTAAAATGAATTTTGCATGACACATTTGAGAGTCACAAATGTTAAATATCATTTATAAGCCAAGGATCATTGAAAAGCTAAACCCTCCTGGTTAGAAAATACATATAACTTGAGATTTTCAATAAAGGTTAAACTGAAGACAACAGTTTTAAAATTGTTATTGCAATTCAGTTAAATATCTATTGAAAAAAATATGCTAAGTAATTCCTATAATCCAACAATTGAACAGTAGCCATGAAAGAAAGGTTCTATGATTGGTTTATGCAAGGTGCTACTCAGACTTTGTAAGTTGAAACTCATGGATTTTCTTCTCAATGTGCTTTAAAATACCACAAACCAGTAGGTAGTTATCTTCCTTTTAATTAAAAGTTTCAAAGAGAGAAAGTTTCTAACTTCTAGTACTGGGTGTTAATTTTCTGAGTACCTTGGGGGAGCTGATTGCACCTAAGAATAAAGAATATTAGAGTACAGTGTTATGAAACCACCAATTACTTAAAATCTTTGAATGTAGGGTCTCCATGGAGGCTCACCTTATGAAAAAAGAACCCATCCAACACTCAAATTGCTCCTGCACAATTTTTCTCTGTAGTGACCCACCTTTGAAGTTCTGATCTACACCCTGTTACCTCCAGTGATTCTGATATTGGCAGTCTTTATTTCCTGGTTTCCCTTTTCAGCTGCCCATTTTCCTGTTGGTTTTGTCTCATGAATCATATTTACTTGGATTTCAAGATACCTATACTGTCTTTGTCTTGACCCTTTGGTACGATACCTTAGTTTCCTTTTCTTTTCTCTGCGGTTCACCAAATCTGCATTTTTTGATGAACTTGACTCTCTTAAGTTTAGGGGGACCAAACTGTTCTAACTACTTCCTTAAGTTGTTACTTTTCTTTCTTATAATGATTCCTGGTCAATTAGGTTAGAACTTTTGCTGTTTTCTACAGTAACAAAAGACCAGGTTAAAACACTTACCTCCAGATAACCCTAAAGCTAACAGAAACATGAGGTTTGAATTTCGGCTCCATCACCTAAAGTTATATCTGTAACTCTGAATTAGTTACTTCAAAAATAGCTTACATTTATGTAGAACTTTGGGCTTTACAAAGTGCTTCCCTTACATAGGAGTTAGTAAAGATGAACAAATTTAGCCACAGAAAAGTTAGACTTATTTCCAAAGCCAGGACTAAAGGTAGGTCTTTATGACCCCATATCATGTGCTAAGATGAAATCATGAAACCCGGCTAGCATCAAATTAACTTGAAAGTTGCAGAGATATGGGGACCTTCATGGACTACAAGCTAAAGAAGAATTGACAGAATGACATGGCAGCCAAAACAATTAAATCTAAAGTTGAATTACGTCTAAAAGGAAGTACAGTATTGAGTATGAGGAAAATGATAGTATCAATGTACTGTGTCCTGGTGCAATCACATCTGGAGTCCTGGTTTTGTTTTTAAGCTCTGGGTATGTCATTTTAAGAAGGACAATGATCAGCAGAGAGTATCCAGAGGAGTAACAGGTTAAAAATTAGGTTAAAAGTCTCAAGATTATGCCACAGGAGGTTCAGTTAGAGGGACAAACCTTTCTCCTGAAGAAGGGAAGACTTTTAAATGGGACCATGAGATCCATCATATTTGAAGGATGGTTACTTGGAAGACAGAATGACTTTTTGTTGTTGCTTGCACTCAGAGGGAAGAATTAAGAGCAATATGTGAATGTTGCAAAAAGACAGATATAGACAAGCAATAAAGGAAAACGTTGTAACAATTAAAAATAGCCAAAAATGGAGTGAGTCAGCTAGACATCTTCAAGTGCAGATTGGATGATCACTTTCTGGAAATATTATGGAAGGGAGTGACAACCAAATATTTGTTAGACTAGATCATCTCAGAAGTCTCTTGCAACTCTGAGAATCAAGTATAGTGTTTTAAGTTTTATAGAGTGCTTTACAAATATTATGTCATTTTATTCTCACAACAATTAAATTGCATAAATGAAAGAAATGCTAAGTTTCCAGCAGAGGTTAGTGGAAAAGCAATGTGGTTTCTCCTAAGTCAAATCCATGAACTCCTAGAAATCCATCCATAGTTCCGAACCTTAGAGATTCATATATCCTAGGTTAAGGACCACCTGATCTAAACTTATCTGAGAACTTACAGAAAAATAAGAATGTCTTATTTGATCTTACCTCCCTATGACTTGCTATCTTCTAGGAATATTGATTCAGAAATGTAGTGTATTCCTGGAACCCACTGTTAGAAAATCTAAAGAAAAAAAAAAACAATCTATCACTGCAACACTGATCAACACGAAAGTCTCCCAGTGTGTCTAGAAATATCAGAGCTATGTAAAACCAAGCACAAGCAACTTTCCAGAGGACTGCTGCTGTGAATAGCTTTAAGGTTCTGATCACCTAGTATAGTGTACTCTCCATTTATTCATCAGCAAACCAAAGCAAAACATTCACAGGAACCAAAGTACAACATTCACAATGGTATAATATCACAACTCATTACTAAAGTGGAAACATAGTTTTAAAGAAAAGATATCATTCAGTAAGTCCTTAACTCAATCATACTTAAGAAGTAAATCATCAGGGGCAGCTAGGTGGTGCAGTGAACAAAGCACCAGCCCTGGAGTCAGGAGGACCTGAGTTCAAATCTGGCCTCATACATTTGACACATTTACAAGCTGCGTGACTTTGGGAAAGTCAGTTAACCCCAATTTCCCTCCAAAAAGCAAAAAAAAGAAGTAAATCATCTTTAAAGGATACAAAATACAAAGATCTCCCACCCCTAGGTCACATTGCCTTAATCACATCAGTTGGAAAGCCTTCTTTCTTCTTGATTGGAGACTAGCTTCCAATCATCCTTAAGGGATTCAAAGTGCAAAGTACAAAATTCTTCCACCCCTAGGTCACAGTAAATCCTGATCTTGTCAGACAGCTCTTAAGTACCCAAGGAAAGGTCCTTTCATCTTGGCTTGAGGTTGACTCACAAATTCCTTGGTTCCTCTTTCATGCCCCCAGCTCTTGCCTGAATTCACCCAGCTATCACCTGGATTCACAAGTAGGCAGCTTTAAGCTCCCGGTGCAGCTCCTCATCCAGTTCCTCATCCAGTTCCTTTTCTATTTTGAAGCTCATGGTGAGCAGTCCACTTCAAGCCCTTCTCAATTTCTGTTTCTAGGAAGGCAAAATTTAACAGAGCCACAACAACATTCAAACACATTGCTGGCACTGTCATCTCAATTCACTTTCTGCCGGTGAAATCAACACAAGTCAACAGACAGGGTTCATCTGTCTGACAAAGTAACACAATTCAACAGATAGAATTCTTCTACCTGACAAAGTAACACAATCAACAGAGTTCTTCTATCTGACAAAGTAACACAACAACAGGTAGAAGACTTCTGTCTGACATAGTATAGCAAACTCTCTATTCAATAACAAATCAGAGCAAAATACACACACATGTACAAATCAACAGGTAGGACACTTCTGTCTGACAGTAACACAAACACAAATCAACATAGAACAGACAGAGAGCTGGACACCACAAGTGTTCTCCTCATTTCTGCTCTGTTCCAGTTTGTGCTCCTGCTTTTATATGGTGGTCCTCCTTCCTGTTCCACCCTTCCAGTTGTGTCAGCAAGTTCCTCCCACTTTCAAATCACAGACAGGGTTCAAAGGCAATCAAAGAATTGAAACAAGGTGCTAGATAATAACTGAAACAAAGGGCTAAGTATTCCTTTGCTTGCCATTACAAGGTATTAGCCAGCCATTTTGCTGATGGTGTGAGAAATAACTCCTTTGGACTTGGTAGGGATGAATTTAAAAGCCAACTTAATTAAACAGTTGCAAAAGTGGATGTCCCATGGAATAAGTTCTCAATGTAGAAAGGAGAGAAAGACTTTTATTCCTGATCCAAACACAGAGTCCCTTACCCTTTTTCCCATTTGCTGGGTGCTGCAGAAGGCACAACTTCCTGGTACATCTATTACACATTTACCTGCTATATGTAAATATTCGTGAACTTACTATGCATGAACATTCCAAGTAAGGCTTAACTTTTGCTCTACTTAGTTGACTTCTAGTCCCTGAACCAGATAAAACCAGTGGTTTCCTGTTTAAGTAGTTCTTCTGCTGTTATGCTGAATTTATGGAGACAAACATTTCCATTATATCTCTCAATTTCCCCTTTCTCTTTCAATACAGATTTTGTATCCATAATTTTTCAATCTCCTCCTTTGCTCTCTCTTTGAACTTATGGAGAAGCTCAATATACTCATCTTTTTCTTCAGTCTTCTTGGGACTGGGTTTTCCCTTTACCTCCATAATTGAGAAACCTTGCTTTGTCCTTTTAGATAAAGTGACAGCTTGCTTGCTCTCTACCACATGTGAAATAAGTTTTATTAAGCAATGTTTAAAACAAGGTATAAATAATAATGCTCCTAATCCTAATAGAATTATCACTCCAAGTTACTCACACCATAATTCTGTCAGCCAGTTAAACCAATTTGAATCAAACCATCCCTTCCACTTTTGAACTGGCACATATGCCACCTTACAAATTTTTGTAGCCAAATTTTTAACTATTTGTCCATTAGCATTGCTTTGTAGAAAACAATTACTCATATTGATGTAAAGCCACACATGAGTAGCTTTCCAGAGGAATGCTGCTGTGAACAGATTTCAAGGTTCTGATTACATAGTATAGCAAACTCTCTATTCAATAACAAATCAGAGCAAAACATTCACACAAAATCAAGGCACAGCATTCACAATATTACAACTTACCACAGAAAATAAAAATACAGCATTTACTGTATCACATTTTAAGAACTTATAACTAAAATGGCCACATAGTTTTCATCAAAGTGGTCACATAGTTTTGAGCAAGGTACAATCATTTAGTAACTCAATCATTCAGTCATCCTTAGGGAGGCCTCCTTAAGGGGCACAAAGTACAAAAGATCAAAGTTCTCCACCCCTGGATAGAACATTACAATTTCATCAGTCACTACTCAGTACCCATGGAGAGTTCCTTTCATCTTGACTAGAGGTAGGCTTTCAGCTTCCATGGTCCCTCTTCCATTGTCCCAGCTCCCACCTGAATCTAAACAACTGCCACCTGAGTTCAAAGGCAGACGGCTGCCACTTCCTTGTCTAGCTCTCCATGCAGTTCCTGCTCTACACTTAAACTCACAGTGTCCAGTCCATCTTAAATCCTTCACAGTCTCTGTTCTGGGGAATGCAAGGTTTAACAAAGCCACAGTAACATCCATGCATATTAACAAAATCACAACAACATTTGTATGGTGTACCAGCATCACAGTCATGCTTCTTCAGTCTTCAGCAGCTTCAGCTGGCCGTTGGAAGTACTTGGCAGCTCTGGCTGGCCCTTAGAAATCCTCAGCAGCCTCAGCAGCTCCAGCTAGCCCTCTGTAATTCTCAGCAGGATCAGCAGCTCTGGCTGCCCTTCCAAAATCCTCAGCACCATAAACTCTGTTCTCAAAAACAAATTCACTTTATCCAGTCTCCATGTGGCTTACTCCAAGAAATTCTGTCTCAGTTCTCAATTATCATTCTTCTTTTCAGTTCTTCTCAATCCTCAGTTCAGTCTTCAGTACAGCAGCAGCTGCCCTGCCTCCATGATGCTTATCCCAGGAAATTCTGACTGTCCAGCTTGTGCTCTTCCTTATATATGGTATAGCTCCTCCCTGTTTAGCCCCTTCCTGTCACTTCAGCAACACGGGTGCACACCACCTGTTTATTTACAGAGGTTTAATTTGAAACTAGGTGCTAAGTACCTGTCAGTTTTCCAATAAAAAGGGATCTTCAAATTCCACTATCATTACAATTGAATTTTCCGCAAATTCCCCCTTCTTCTACTGGAACATAATCTATGTTGATACACAGCTACCTGTGTCTGTGTGGCTTGAAAACAAAAAGTAGCAAATCTTGTGCACTTTGGTTAGTTATGACATCTACCACTGCCTGGTGCCTAATTAACCTCTTAAGGAGATAGATGGGATTCTATACTCCAAACTCCCATCCATAGGTTTGAAATATTCTTTCAGGTGGCCATTCATTCCCCCAACTATTGGTACCCCATTATTGGGTAATACTGGTGTCTAATGTTCTTCTCTGTTGAAAATCATAACATAATGGGATCTCAAGGTCATGTCCCTTTGGATCTTCTAAAAAGAATAACCTGATCCCACTAATCCTATACAACATTCTCCTGTCCAATTGAGGGTCAAATGCGTATAGGTGGTGAAACTACAAATCCAATTTGAATGCCCCTTTAAGGCAGATTGTTCCTTTTTAAACATCAGGGTCCCCTATGTTACAGTGGGGTAACTCAGATCCCAACGTCCCATATACAATGTAAATAGAGTTACACTTCGAAAGACCCTGTTTTTTCTTCACTGACAGCTTTACCTGTTCTCCTGTGTATGGCTAACCTCACTCCAAACTTCTTTAAACAGGAGCCTTAAAGTTCCATTATTCCCATATCCACTGAGGAACCCTGGAACTCTCATTAGGACTTGTCAAGTTAGAATTGGGCAAAATTATGTCAGCAAAATTATAATAGATCAAGAAATAATTAAAAAATGAATGATTAAAAATAGAAGAGAAAGTGAAACATTTTATAAGAAAAAACAACAGATTTGGAGAATAGATCAAAAAGAGAAAGCATAAAAATAATTGGAATAACTGAAAGGTATGATCAAAAGAAGAATCTTGATATAAGAATACAAGAAACAATTAAGCAAAATTATCCTGAAGCATTAGAACAAATGCGGGGAGTAAAAATAGAAAAAAGATCCATAAGTCACCACTGAAAAAACATCCTATGAGGAAAACTCCTTGTTCTGGGTAAACTAGAATCTTCACCATCTGGACATAGCAGATAAGAGTTAATGAAAAGAATGAAGCAGTAAAGAAAGCAAATAGCTCAGTTTTGCCAGTTTTAATGATGCAATCACAATCAAAAGAGGTTGCATCCCTGGTGATAAGAGGCTTAGAGACCTCCATGATAAGCAGCCTGGTGGTGAATGTAAGGGTTAACAGTTGTTTCTCTTCGTTTGTTTGTATCTAAAGGCAATCCAGACTCAGTGCCCTGATTTCTTTTTATACTCCCAGAGAAAAGTCCATAACCAACTTTCCAGACCTTCTCATGCTAGAACATTTCCATAAGAGCAGTAACAATGGTACCTCCCATTTACAGTCTGGGATCAGCTATATTTGAGTCTATTCTCTTTTTGTTGCAGTTATAGAAACTAGTTTAGATATTCTCATTCTTTAGTGGTCCTGAATTTTTCAGTCTCTAGTTTACTGAAATACCAAGGCTTCTAATGTCTTCCCAGAATATGTGTCAGCTCCTCCTCTAGGTGTAAGCTGATGTCTGAATGTTCAAGAGGCCTCTCGAGGGTCATCTCTGTGATAGGTATACTAGGCATGCCGAACTCTAATTCAGTTACAGTGATATCATCTGGTCTCTGCTTACATGTGAATGAAAGTGGTACATTGTGCACCATTTTGAACTTTGATCTCCCTAGAAATAAGCTCACTACACACACGATGATAATGTTGTTAGATCATGCAACTTTCTAAAGAACTTTGACCATTCCAGATATTTATGTGTGCTGACAGTTTCACACAGAAAAAATGAAGGACATATTTGCCTGAGTGAAGGAAATTGAATCTTTAAGAAAGATTTTTAAAAATCACTTCTTAATAGAAATTTATTTGTTCCTTTTCAAGTCAGGCCAACCAAGTTTCCTTTTTGCTGTTGATGGGGAGGAAACCAATCTGCATCGTGGACTTTTGTTCTGTGGTGTTATATAGCTAGGTCCAAGTTAGAAGGAATAATGAATCCCTGCAAAATGATTTTGTGTGTTTTAATTTATACTATTTGAAGTTAAAATTATTTTATAATGGTTTATAATGGAGCTACACATTCTGAATTACTGAACTACCTTGAAGATAGAATTTCCTGTGGAAGATTGCTAAAATATGTACCCCCCTATTCCCTGTCTCCTATCACCACAGATTGACTATATTCTCTGTATGTCTCTCTTTTTGCTTTGTTTTGTGTGAGCAGGTGAGTGGGTGTGGTTGGGGTGCGAGATACAGAAATAGTTCATTGCCAGTATATCCACAACTCGGAAATGTCACATCACTTAGAAATTTCTTGATGAGGTGGTCCCAAGGAATTCCTGAGTTCAAAAGCCCTTTCATGTTCAGTCAACTAACCTATAAATGACTTCCATTCATTTGCTCCATTTCTTTGATTTTCATCTACAATTGCATGGATTCTATATAGTTAACAAATTAGGCTCCATGATGCCTAACTTAGAATATGGTTCTTCATAGCATGCATTCTTCTGAAAGAACAATTTCCAGATGGGCTTACATGTTATGTTATGTTAAAATGTTGTCTTTTTACATGGGATGAGGAAGAATCCTTTCTAAAAGAAAGGAGAGGGAAAGAATATAATAGCTGTGCTATTTCAATGCCTTTCTCTTTCCTCCTACATGCAGATCAGCTTCAGACTTATCTACTGCAAAGAGGCAAACAGAAGAAAAAAATAGAAATTCTCCTTGCCTAGGAGGAATAAAAAGGAAATAATTGTTAATAAATATCAGGTTGCTTTAACTTTTCTTTTGAAAAGCCTGGAAAGAAATGGATGTAAAAACATCTGGAAGAACTCAGTGAATATGGAACTTTCTTTATTTGCTCCACTGGATGACTTTGCTCTTTTCTTTTCATCCTTATATCTAAACATTGGTTTTACTTATAATATTTTATTTTAGAAAGAAGTAAGGCAAGATGGCAGTGTAAAAGCAGGAAAACTCCATGAGCTGACCCCATAATCACCTCAAATACCTATAAAAATGACTTCATACAAGCTTTAGGGCTACAGAACCCACAAAGTGACAGAGAGAAACAAATCTCCTACTGAAGGAAGCCCGGAATGCAGACAGAAAGGGTCCATTGCAGTGCTGTGGGAGCAGAACTGAGCCCCACATGCAGTTTTAGGCTCAGGGTAGCCATGACCAGCCACTGCTGGAGGGACTTCAGGAGTGGGAATACAAGCTGCTGTAGCTATTACCAGAATTATCAACCTATAAATACCAAAGACAAAGTGAGAAGTCAGTGTGGACTTTAGGGACAGGGGTTCCAAGAGTATGGTCTGGCCTCTGTCCCCAGAGGGAGAAGTGACTGAGGCATGGGGTCCTGTAATGGTTGGACAGTTTGGAAAGCTGTCTACTTGATCTGTTTCTGTCTTGATAATTCTGCCTGTATACTTTGAAGTTCAGGGTGCTGACCTTTTTCCCTTGAAAGAGGTAAATGATATATGTTTGACTGATTAAAGGGAGCTTGTTAACCCATTTTGAGTTGTTTTCCTTTATCAAATCAGATCCAAGAACTTGTGTTGGCAGACACCCTGGGGACGCTGGGGTGCTTGCTGCTACAAAATGGCATCACGAACAGGATCTGCAGAGTAAAAGGAAAGTATGGGGGCTGGGATAATTGTTTGTTTCCCAGTTGTGGTAGCTGTGACTCTGTGGAGCCATGGACCAGGAGAGAAGAATGGCCTGCATGCAGACTTCGCTGAGCTGAGAGCTGGAATGGTGAGCTGCCTGCATCAGGACCTGGGCAGAAGCCAGGAGCAGCTGCTGCCTGCGGGAGGAGAAGGAACCCAGGAGTTCGGAATTCAGCCACAGGAAAAGATAAGAACTGAGCAGCAAAGCAGGGGCACTGAATGTGTTTTCTTGCTGCATCCCACAGTTTGGGACCTAGGGGGAGGATGGACTTGTGACTATGGTGGGTGGGATGAAGTGCCTTGGATCCCCAGGGACCCCACCTTGTTCATTTTGTTGCCCAGCTCTCTCTCTGTACTTGGAAGCTGGGGCTGGAGCTGTGTGAAGGGAAGGACACCCCCTTCCCCCCAAGAGAACTTTATTTGGCCTATTGTTTTGAATTGAAGTGGTAATACAATGTACTTTGTGTTTGTTTAAGGCCCAGTGTCCACTTTGGTAACTTTAGTTCTGTGTCTTGAAAATGTGACCTAAGAGATGTTTAGTGCTGATTCAAAAGTAAATTGTCTATGCTATGGGCATGAAAGATCTTGGGGCCGAATGTAATGGCAATGTAAATTTTAAAATCTTCCCTGCCCCTAGGCTAAAGTGCACCTGGAGCCTGGGGTGGGAGGCTTGTTTATCAGTAGATACTTTTTGTTTGGCCAGTGGGTCCAGAAGGTTGTTACATTCTCTGAGCCAGGAGAAGGCTATATAAGCCCTGATGTGTAGCTTTGTTTTGGGGCTCACTTTGAGAAGTGTTCTGTGATTTGATCTGGATTATGGGAAGCCGTTGTCCAGAGCGCCCCCCCCCAACCCCCCGGCTTTGAAAAACCCAGATGTTGAAACCCAGATGTTGTTTGGTATGGATGTAATGGTTGGACAGTTTGGAAAGCTGTCTACTTGATCTGTTTCTGTCTTGATAATTCTGCCTGTATACTTTGAAGTTCAGGGTGCTGACCTTTTCCCCCTGAACGAGGTAAATGATATATGTTTGACTGATTAAAGGAAGCTTGTTTACCCATTTTGAGTTGCTTTCCTTTAACAAAGCAGATCCAAGAACCTGTGTTGGCAGCAAACCCTGAGGACACTTGGGGTGCTTGCTGCTACAGGCCTGTCGCTGTGTGGCTGATTCAGAGTTCCTGGACTGCAGATTGTAGGGGTTCCAAGCAACCATTCTGAGGGGTAATTGCTCTTACTTTAACCTGCTTGGATCTGGATCTCTGTCTTGGGTGGAGCTCCTGGGGTGTGTGAACAGGTACCAGAGGTGGTGGAGGCTTCAGAGAGGGCAACCTAATAGCTCCAGCAGCTGGGACAACCCTAGTGATTTGGGACAAAGCTCTGGAAGACAAATCTCTCTGGAAGAAGAGTTCTATTGCGGCAAAAATCTCAAAAGTCATGTAATTGTATCAGCAATGCCATATTCACAATGCCTATAGAGATTACAAATATGCTGATATAATTATCCATCACAAAATCTGTCAGGTTTGCCATATGGGGAAATAAACTAGAAAATTTATTAAGATACCAAAAGACTGAGTCCCAAAACCAGAAAGTGAAAGCCATCAGAGTAGTTATGATATTAGCACAGGTAGATAAAGTAGAAAGCACCCACATTTTCAAGCCTTTAAAACAGAACAGGCTACCTCAGGCAAAGGTCCTCCTCTCCCCACTCACAGCAACCACCCAGCGTCCTGGAAGAGCTCCCAGCAGCTCCGGCCCCTGGCAGTCCTCAGCAGGAGCCCTAACTCAAAAAAAAAAAAAAAAGGCAACCGCCGCCAACTGCCAACCGCAGGACCGTTAGCTCGGCTTTTCACTTTCTCTTGCTCTGCTATGTCAGCACGTCCATGGGGCATGGGAGATTTTTAAATCCCATAACCCTTACAGTAATTGAGTGGCAATATGAGCAAGCAAAGGAAGCAAAGCAAACACAGCAATCCTACTTTAGATTACTATATTGGGGACAAAAAGGATCAAAGCATGGAACAGAAAGGAGACAACAAAGTCAGAACTTCTGTACCAAAAGCTTCCAAGGAAAATATGAGCTGGTAACAGGTCATAAAGGAGCTTAAGGAGGATTTTGAAAATCAAATAAGAGAAGTGGAAGAAAAATTGTGAAGAGAAATGGGCACGATGCAAGAAAATAATAAAAAGTGAGTCAACACCCTGACTGAAGAAAATAACACCTTAAAAAATAGACTAATTGGCATGGCAGAATAATCTCAAAAAGAGCAATGAGGAGAAGAACGCCTTAAAAAAGCCAAATTTGCCAGATGGAAAAAGAATCTCAAAAGCTCACTTAAGACAATCATTGCTTCAGAATTAGATTGGAGCGAATGGAAGCTAGTGACTTTATGAGAAATCAAGATACTATTAAACAGATCCAAACAAATGAAAAAATAGAAGGTAATTTGAAATATCTCATTTGAAAAACCACTGACCTGGAAAATTGGTCCAAGAGATATAATTTAAAAATTATGGGACTACCTGAAGTCCATGATCAAAAAAAGAACCTAGAAATCATCCTTCAAGAAATTCTCAATGAAAATTTCCCTGATGTTTTAGAACCAGAGGGCAAAATAGAGGTTGAAAGAATCCACTGATCACTTCTTGAAAAAAGATTCACCCATAAAAACAAAAAACCTCCTAGGAATATTATAGCCAGGTTCTAGAGTTACCAGATAAAGGAAAAAATGTTACAAGCATCCAAGAAGAAACAATTTGAATATTGTGGAAACACAAACAGGGTAACACAGGATCTGGCAGCTTCTACACTGAGGGATTGAAGGGCATGGGATATGATATTCCAGAGGTCAAAGTTGTTGGGATTAAAACCAAGAATCACCTACCCAGCAAACCTGAGTATAACGTTTCAGGAGAAAATATAGTCATTCTGTGAAATGGTGGACTTTCAAGCATTCTTGATGAAAAAAAAATCAGAGCTGAATAGAAAATATGATATTCAGATACAAGAAGCAAGAGAAGCATGAGAAGGTAAACAGGGAAAAGAAATGATAAGGAACTTATCAAAGTTGAGTTATTTACATTCCTACATGGAAAAACAATAATTGTAACTTATGAAACTTTTCTCAGTATGAGAATAGTGGAAGGGGAATATAAATGTGTGTGTGTATACAAGCACACATATATGTCTGTAGGAGGGTATATGGGTGTATGAATACATAAGTGAATGTGTGTACATATGTGTACAGGTATACATAGACAGAAGGCACAGGACCAGTTGAATAGAAAGGGAATGATACTTAAAAGGTGAAATTGAGAGGTGAGAGAGGAATATAATGGAATTCAGTTTTAAAATCAAATGTTTTAAAAATTGTATTATTATTATTTTACATGCAACTGGGAAATAAAATATACAAGCACTGGTTTATAGTGATCCATGTTGCCTTACTGGAGGGATCTGGGGGAGGATATAGCAGAGAACGGATTGGGGGAAGGGGTATACAGTGGGATTGCTGTTTTGGGGTGATCGATAGGGACAAGATGGGGAGAAGATTTGTAACTCAAAATCTTGTGGAAATGAATGATGTAAACTAAAAATAAACCAAAAATTTAATTAAAAACAAAGCATGATATGTCAGTAATGTAACTCAATTATTTAAAATTTATTTTATAAATATTAAATATATATTTATATATTATATATTTATTTATATTTTAAATATAATATATTTATTTATGTATATAAAAATAAATATATGATTCATGTTATAAATATATATTATGTATTTATATATAATATAAATATTAAATAAACAAATTATTTAAAAATTAAGGTCCTACTATGCAATGAGGGAGATGCTAGTGGAGAGATTAGGTAGGATAGAGATGATAGTAGGGAAAGTGAAGGGACAGTGACAATAAGGACACTGCCAAAATGCTTGCCTCCTCATGGTAGAACTAAGGTAAATTACAGGAGAAGTTGTAATGATTCATATTTAGGCTTGATGAAAAGAATAACTGCTACCAATCAGAGATATCCCAAAGCAGAACGAGTTAATTAACAGGCTTTTAGACATGGATTTCCTTTATAATTCAATATTCAAATGTAAGGAAATAAAGCAAGCACAGTAATAACTCAAATACAAAATAGAATGTGATAAAGACATAAAACCTCTGAATAAGCTATGAGAGTTTGTAGGAAGGAGGATCCCTTCTAGATGGGATGAGATGCTTTTCTATTTCTATTCCTAACACTTAAAACAGTACTTTTCATTTGATGCATGCTTTTTAATTCATTAACTAATTCTATATTAAAATAAATAGTTCATCATTAATTTTTGGATTTGTATCTTAATTTTCAAAATCTCACCAATGGTTTCTTGGTGATATTCTACCACAGTTACAGTATGGGACTACTCTATAGCATGCGAGAATTCACTAGAACCACTCTGGAAAATGGAAAGGTATCTTAATTTTATGACTGTTGAAATAAGATACAAAGAACTTTAAAAATCTAGTCTTTTATAAATATATATATTTTTATTTTTAGTTATCAACATTCATTTCCACAAGATTTTGAGTTACAAATTTTCTGTCTCTCCCCTACCCCCTACCCCAAGATAACAAGCCTACTGAATATCCCTTTCCCCATTCTGTTCTTTCTTATATCCTCCCCCATTCTTCCACTTACTTTCTTGTAGGGCAAGATGCATTTCTATACCACAGTGCCTATATAACATATTCCCCAGTTGTATGTAAAAAACAATTGTTTAACATTTGTTTTTAAAATTTTGATTTCCAGATTCTTTCCACACTGGGAAGACAAGCAACTCAATATAGGTTGCTCATGTGTAGTTATGCAAAAGATTTCCATACTAGTTATATTGTGAAAGACTAACTATGTTTCCCTCATCCTATCCTGCCCCCCATTTATTCTATTTTCTCCTTTGACCCTGTTCCTTTTCGAAAGTGTTTGCTTCTAACTACCCTGTCCTGCAATCTGCCCTCCCTTCTATCATCCCCCCTCTTCTTATCCCCTTCCCCTCTACTTCCCTGTAGGGTAAGATACCTAATTGAGTGTGTATGCTATTCCCTCCTTATGTCAAATTCAGTGTGAGCAAAGTTGACTCATTCCCTTTAACCTTCCTGCTCTTTCCCTTCATTATAACTGTTTTCTCTTGCCTCTTTTATATGAAATAATTTACCCTACTCTATCTCTCCCTTTCTCCTTCTCCCAATACATTCCTCTCAAACCTCTTATTTCTTTTGCTTTTTTTGGAGGGGGAAGGTAGGGCAATCTGGGTTAAGTGATTTGCCCAGGATCACAAGACTAGGTTGTGGTGTGTGTCTGTGTGTGTGTTTGTGTGTGTTAAGTGTCTGAGGTTGGATTTGAACTCAGGTCCTCCTGACTCCAGGGCCAGTGCTCTATTCACTGCGCCATCTAGCTGATCCCACCTCTTAATTTAAAAAAAAAATCTAGTCTCAAGGAAAACTCAAATGGTGACAATTCTGATCGCTGGACATAGAAAATATTCATTTTTTTATAAATTAGATATTCTTGTGAGATCTAGGCTAGATCTGGTTAAATTATTTCCCTTCTCACCCTGAATAAATTTAGCTCATTTTTATATAGTTATTCAGAACTCATGGAGCAGTTGGGTCATGTGTCTTTCATAGAGTGTCCATTAACCCAACAATATATGAGACTTCAATTTCAATCTGACTGCACCCTTCCTTTCTCTAAGAGAGCATTCGTTGTAGTTATCAGTTAAAGCCACTAGGGGTCAGACTTTTACATCAACAACAGCAGAGGTGTTTGCCACAGAGACATCTAGTTATAGTACTATCTTAACATTTCATCTCTTTGCAGTGTTTTTCATCTGGGGGATAGGAAAATCTCCTTGGACACTTAGAAAGTAACACACACATTTTACATCGTTTGAATTTTCTTACTACAACCTTGACTGTGTAACTCTCCAAGGACTTCTGGATATAGTCTAACTGTTCTTTTTTCTTAGAAGCTTTTTTTTTTCTTCTGTTGTTTCAAAAACTTCATCTAATTAATATGCAGGAACAAGAGAGAAGTTGACAACAGCAACAAAAGAAAACAGACCAATATATTCTCAAAACCCTTATCGACAGATGACACTTTGTTTGCCAGAGGAATCAACTAAGGGCATGACGAACGGTGCAGCAGGTGAATCTATGACAATTAACACATTTCCTAATTGTTCACTTGCTGTTATTGCATTTCTGGTCTAAGAGCTCTTTTCACTGAACTCGTTTGTGGAGTTTCTAGTGAATGCTAGCATGTCAATCAGACCTCTTACACAGCTGTTCTTACTGTTTCCAAATGGAATGGAATCTCCTGCAAAATACTGACCAAAGGTCAGTGGTATATTTTTCTATTTTTACCATATTTTTTAATAAGGAAAGAAAACTAGAAGAGCATAATTCTTTGTGAGTGATTTGAGATGACGTAGTCAATGCCTGTCCTGGGTCAGGGTAGTCGCCTTCCTCTATTTAGCAAAAAACAAATGAAAACATATGTGGAACATAGGAAATAAGTGCACTTTGTTTTCTGACCAGTAAGTTCTTATTGTAAGGCAGCATGATGGTATAATGGATATAGAATATGACTTGAGTCAGAACTGACAAATCCATCTTCTAATACATACTGTCTAAATATGGTTCTTCATGTGGGATCTGTCAATTAAAATATGTATTTTGATAATTGCATTTCAATGATTGATTTACTTTGTAATCTTATATCTTTTATTTTATACATTTTAGAAAATTATTTTGAGGAGGCTATAGACTAAATTTTGCTAGACTGCCAAAGGAGTCCTAGACATGATCCTGCGCAAGCAAGTCACTTTAGCTCTCATAACCACAGGTAATCCTGGGCATCACTTTAGCTCTTATAATCATAGGTAACTCTTGAAAACTATTACACACACAGTTGGAGAGTAGTTTCTGTTATATCTTTTTGGTATGAATTTCTTCATGATTAACTTCATACATTAATGAAATCACACACAAGTCTCATAGAGCAGAAAAATTCTCCTTGTTATTCTCATCTTATAGGTGAAGGAATTGAGCATCGGAAAGGTTAAGTCAAAGTTACATAGCTAGGAAATATCAGGTATTAAATCCCAAGTCTAGCTCTCTAACAGCCAGGTTTGGAAGTTGGTGATATATGATATATAAAATAGTATAGTATAGTATGGTAGGGTATGGTACGGTACGGTAAAGTATAGTAATAGTATAGTATAGTATAGTATAGTATAGTGAGGTATGGTATGGTATAGTATAATATAGTATGGCATATAATTAACATAATATATAGTATGATATAATATAGTATAATATTACAGTATATGTTTACACACACATATATATATGTGTGTGTGTGTGTGTATACACATATATACACATACATATATACCATAACTTCAAAAGAGTAATGGGGGAACTTAAGGAAGAAAAACTTAGGTGTCTAGAGTCCAAAACAAATACTCTTTTCATTGCAAAAAGTAAAAACTACTTGTAGGACACTTCTCACCTACAGTGTAATTCTCAGTTTAACAATTACAGAGCTTAAAAAAACAAATCTATAAAAGAAAATTTTTAAAAAGTAAAGGAAATTCAACTAGTTATATGTAGTGGAAGAGCTGGTAAACTTTTGCCTCTGTGCCTAGGACTCAGTTTCAGTCGGGGTTAAGCTCTAGATAACAATACAAAGTGGCTGGGTTGACTTCTACCACCTTACTTTTTCCCTTTTAGGATTTCTTCCTTTTTATAAGTCCATTCTGAGTCTTCCCCTTCTGGTATCACATATATACCACAACCATCTATCTTACCATTTGCTAGCTGCCAACTAATCCCTTTAGGAATTACCTGATAAGAACTTATATATTTGGGTATTAATAGTCCTCTGGAATGAATAAATCTTCATACTTTTCTTGAGTGACTGCCATCTACAAAGCACTGGGTGGTGCAAGAGATACAAAGTGGAGCTATAGTGGCTTTCCAAATCTTCATGTTAAGAAGTCATTGATCTGGACCTCATTTTACTTAACTGTAGGAGAGGGAGGTAGACTAGGTGCATAGCACTTAGGCATGAAAGAAACTGAGTACTTGAACTGTCTAGGGTATAGCTTAGAAGGTTATTTCTGCACCCCTCCCCCCATAAAATAGGTCTGGACACATACCCAAATCATCTATAATCACATCATTCCTGTAGGAGACACTTGAGACCTGTTCTTATCTTATCTCTTATCTTATTCTTATCTCTTGGGAGATAAGAGAGCTGGCATGTATGTGCACATTTTGTGTTGCCCTACAATATACTTGGGAGCAGAATTTTTTCATTGGCTTCATAGCCAGAACTGACTTCATCTTTAAAACTATTTAATTTAAGCGAAGTTGCTTTCTTTTCCAGTATGTGTGTGTATGTGTGTATTAAAGATTCCTTTACTCATAATAAGTGACATAATGTGGTAAGGGAGAAAAGGCAATGAGGATTTAATTCACATGACTTTGAGAAACAGACTTGTCCTTTTCAGGTCTTGGTGCATGGAGAGTAGTCCTGACTTGGAAACTATATATATAGGCATCTTGGAAACTTGGATGTTGTAGCCAGCCTAGTGAAGAAGCCCTGAGAAACAATGGTTCAGTGAAATTTTGGTCTTCAGACCATTGGTGGGCACTATGTAGGCTAAATTAACTGGTGAATCTTATCCCCCTCTATGACACCAGAGACTAAGATGATATGGATGAAGAGGGGCATGTATTATGCCACTGAGGTGTTAGGAAAATGTTTGTATGTATGTTCTTGTTTTACTCTTTTTTTACAAAGTTGATTTTCTTTTTATTAATTTACTAATTTTTTAGTTTTCAGATTGTTGTGTGCTAGAGATTTGTTTCACTCTGTCATTTTGTGGGTTCTGTAGCTCTAGATTTTGTTTAGAGTCATTTTTAAACAGGTATTTGGTGGGGTTTGGGGGAAGGGCTCAAAGAAGTCCATGCTTTTACTCTGGCACCTTGGCTCTGCCCCAAGTAACATTCTTGCTTTACTCTTAAAGTAAATATTCCTTTCTAAAATTTAATCTAATGTTAAATGGTTAAATGGACTTGAGGTGCTACTCACTAACCTTTAAAATGGGGGAAGACAATTGGTGGGGACTAAAGTTAATATAATAAAAGAAAAACACTCTTCCCTTCCCTCCCCCCCCCCAAAAAAAAAGTACTTTAGAAGAATGAGAGGGTTGGGCTGAGGGGAAAAAATGTAATAGGCATGACTTGTAGAGTGAAGTTGAGAAAACTCATGTTATACACAGAATCAGAGTCACAAAATTAAAAGTTCAAAGGGACACAATGGGCCCTTTAGTTCAACCTACTCACTAAAACAATTCTGACTATAATTTACTTTAGTAATAGTAGAAGAGAAAGAGTTTGAGAAAATAACTGAATTCCCTAGTCACTCATGTTTAAAGACATCCCAGGACAAAGAACCAACTATTACCAGAGAGTACTCCATCTACATTAGGACAGTCTTGATCATTAGGAAAGTTCCATGTCATCTAGTCTAATTTTGCTTGTTGCAACTTTCATCTACTATTTCTGGTTCTGTCCTCTAGGATTAAACAGATCAGTTCTAATTCATCTTCCAGTTTATAACTCTTCAAGTCCTTTATAGGATAGAATTCCATTTCTTCTAAAAAGTTTATTTAAAAAACTAGTTTTGTTGTCCTTATCTCCCCTTTCTGTTCATTTTCCATGCTGAGATTACTGAGGTCTCGGAACTGTATTATTTATTTATAAGACATTGGGTAGGCATGGCCTTCAGCTTATGCTGAGCTTTGGTGGTCCTGACACTATTTTTCAGAACTTCAATATGCTCTTATATTATTTATCCTCTGTTATCTGGATAATCTTCCATCTACTGTACATTTCTTCTTTAAATTAAGCTTCTATTTAGTATTTTATTTTCCCCCATTGCATGTAAAAATAATTTTTAAGGTTCAATCTTTAAAACTTTGTTCCAAATTCCCTCCGCTCTCTCCCCACATTGAGGAGGCAAGCAATTTCATATAGGTTATACTTGTGTAGTAATGTAGTAATATATTAATAATAGTCATATTGTGAAAGAAAGCAGATGAAAAAAAAACCTCAAGAAAAATAAAGTTAAAAAGAAAGTATGCTTCTATCTTTATTCAGATGCCATCCATTCTTTCTCTGAGGATAGATAGTGTTTTTCATCATAAGTCCTTCGGAGCTGTGTTGATCACAGTCCTGCTGAGAATAGCTAAGTCTTTCATGATTGATCATCTTATACTATTACTGTTACTTTGTACACAGTGCATTTCACTTTGCAAAAGCTCATGCAAGTCTTTCCAGGTTTTTCTGAGAGCATCCTGTTCATCATTTCTATTAGTTCAATAGTATTCCATCATAATCACATATCACAAATTGTTCAGTCTTTCCCCAGTTGATGGGTATACCCTTTACTTCCAATTACTTACCTCCAAAAAAGGGCTGCTATAAATATTTTTGTACATACAGATCTTTTTCCTTTTTTTAAAATCTCTTTTGGGATACAGAGCTAGGAAAAGTATAACTAGGGTAAAAGGTTATACATGGTTTTGTAGCCCTTAGGTCATAGTTCCAAATTGCTTTCCAGAATGATTGAATCATTTCACAACTCCATCACCAATGCATTAAAGTCTCATTTTCCCCACATTCCCTCCAAAAATCTGATATTTACCATTTTTGTCCTATTATCCAATATAATAGGCATGAGGTAGTACTTCAGAATTGTATTAATTTGCATTTCTCCAGTCAAAAGTGAGTTAAGGTATTTTTATATGGCTACAAATAGCTTTGATGACTTTATCTGAAAAATAATCATATCTTTTTTTAAATGATCATACCTTTTGCTCATATAAATTTAACTCAGTTCTCTAAATATTTGAGAAATGAGGCCTTTATCAAAGAAACTTGCTTCAGAATGTTTTTCAAAGTTTTAATTACAAACCAGTATTTCCTTCAATCCTATTCCCCCCACAAAAAGCAATATATATATATATATTTATATACATATACATATATATTACTTTTTGGAGGGGGAGGGCAGGGCAATTGGGGTTAAGTGACTTGCCCAAGGTCACATGGTTAGTAAGAGAGTAAGTGTTAAGAGGCTGGATTTGAACTCAGGTCCTCCTGACTCCAGGGCCGGTGCTCTACTCATTGCACCACCTAGCCACCCCCCTTACCTTGTTTATTCTATTCTCTCTATTACATTCTCTGTACTCAAAAGTGTTTTGCTTCAGACTACCCCTCCCTCAATCAGTCTTTCCTTCTATCAATCCCCAGCCCCCTATCCTTCTCTTATCCCCTGTAATTCTAATGGAATCTAAGATCTTCCATGCCCCTTGAACTTACAGACTCAGCAGGAAGGGGTGGGGCAGGAAGGAGCCAGCATGGTGACTGAGTTAGGGGATGGACTGGAGCCAGCATGGTGACTGGAAGGGGCTCTGGCAGCAGTGGATGCAGTGGCAATGACAGCACAACCTTCTTCTGAAAGCCAGCCAGAATTTCTACTGAGGATTTCTGCTGAGGATTATTGGGGACAGGTACTTTGGGGAGCTGAATCTCCTAGTAGTGAGCTATGTGGAGGCTGAGTAGTTACTGTGAGTGAGGAGAGGAGGATCTTTGACTGAGGTAGCTTGTTTTGTTTTGAAGCCTTGAGATTGTGGTTGTTTACTGTATTAACTATGAGTGCCAACTCCATGGCTACTGTGATGGCTTTGATTTTCTGGTTTTGTGACTTAGTTTTCTTGTATTTAAATAAATGTTCTAGCTATGTCCCCCATGTAGACAGCCTGTTATATTTTGTGATTAATAACTATATCAACATGTTTATAGTCACCGTAGGCATTGTGAATACTGCACTGTTGTTACATTTGGTGACAAGGGAGGATCACAAAATGTCAGGCCTCTATTTGTAAGCAGGAGGGTTTAGAGGGAGAAATGGCTATCCCAGGATGGGAGGATTTGCCTTATTCCTCTCAAGCCAGAGAATGGGCCAAAAGCACAGGGCCCTGTGAAAACTGGGAATCAAAGCTACAAGAGGGAGAACCCAGACATTTGGAAAGATGTTTGCCAGCAAAACCCATAGAATTAGGCAAAGAGCTGGCAGGAGTGTGAAGGAGAGTCTGGGTCCTGCTAACAAGTTATAGTCTTACATGTAAAAGTAGAGATAAGCTGCTGAAGGAAAAAGTTCAGATAGCAAGGGAGTTGGCTGGTTTGTGTGAGGATTCTTTTGTACCACAGGATTCAGAAGAGCAAGTTGGAGGGTCTCAGTTGGTGGAAGAACAAGCTACTGTTCATGTAGCTAAAAAGAAGCAAAAAACTAGCAGAAAAAAATGTGCGTGTAGCTTTTGTACAGGCTGGGCAGAGTTGCCCTGACAACTGCCAGGAGAATGTGTGTGCAGAGAATAGAACAAGGTTAGATGAGGAGTCTTCTAGTGTAGAAGCTCTCCTCATACAAAGAAGAAGACAGGAGAACTGCCAGGGCCAAACAGAGTCCAGGGAGATAATTGAGGATTTCACTCAACAGGAAGTTACTGATATATTGAGAAGATTCACCCAAAGAATGGGGGAGTCTTTAGTCTTTAGTCTTGGATGGTAAGAATCACTGGTGAAGGAGCTGGAGGAATAGCACTGGATAGTGTGGATTGCTTAAAATTCATAAGCAATAATCAGGATCCTTTTTGCACACCAAGGTTTTAGGGATCACCACATGTGAGGATGCCTCAACAGAACTAATGTGTTAGCTTTAGCTGCAGAGGGATGCAGAAAGCAATATCCTACTGACTCTATGTGGCCTAGGGGAGACAGACCCTGGTACTCACTTAAAGACTGTATGGGAAAGCTAAAGGAGGAGGTAATGAAAACTATTATCATGGTTGGAGATGCAAACACATATCACAATATCCCCTTAGCAATTCCTCATAGAAATATCATAGTGAAGACTGACTCCTCCTGCTTATAAGCACCTAACTCTGACTCTATTAATTGGGGAAATAGGGTACTCTCTTTCAGAGGTGCTGGATAAGATTTCACAATTAAGTGACTTAGGGGAATGGGGAAAATATAAATTTTCAAGAGTAAATAGACAGAGGATTCAAAGAAAAAATAGGCTGACAAGAAGAGAATTTTCTCTATTGAGAGCAGGGGTGGATTTTAGAAGAATAGATAGTATTCCAACTGAAGAGCTGTATAAGATGAACCAAGAAAAGGTACTTAACATTAGAATGAATAGGGAAGCAGGAACTATCCCTACAGATACTACTGATTCATTGTATCCAAGTTTGCCCCTCCTTCAGGGAGAATAGGAAATAGATGGAGCCCCATCCCAGAGTAAAGAAATATACAGTGGAGATTGCAGACCCCATATTGGTTTAAGAATATATTGGAAGAATGGATCAACTACTGTATTTAGGGTGTTGCTCTATAGGGGACAAAGGCCACCCTTACCTATGGAAACCCTGATAAGTTTAAACATGGAACTTCTATTACCATCACAGGGCTAGGAGTCACTGAGATATCAGACAGACAAGTTAAAATAAAAGTGAAAATTGGGCAGTTACCTAAGAAAGAATATATGATGGTTGTTGTATCCATTCCTGCATACTTCATTGGAATAGATACATTTAGAGGCATGACTCTGAATTTACCTGAAGGAAGATACCCATTGGCTGTAAGGAAGATAGGAATTAATACAGTTTTAGTCGGAAAAATAAAAATGGACCCAATCACTTTACCTGAACCTTCTGAAGTAATTACTTTAAAGCAGTATTCTGTGCCAGGTGGGCAAGATGAAATTACTGTTACTATAAAGGAATATGTTGTAGGAGGAGTGTATGTCCCAACTGCCACACGATGGAATAATCCTGTCTGGCCAGTATGAAAATCAGATGGGACATGGAGAATGACCATAGATTATAAACAATTAAATAAGGTGACTCCTACTTCATATGCTGCTGCTCCAGATACCATCACCTTAATAGAAAGGATCCAGAAATATGATGGGACTTGGGATGTAGTTATTGACTTGGCAAATGCCTTCTTTACCATCCCAATAGAAACTAAACAATGGGACCAGTTCGCTTTCACCAGTGGCAGGGTAGACAATATACTTTCACCCACTTGCCACAAGGAAACTTGCATAGCCCCACTCTTTGTCATAGGATTGTGACTGAACAGTTGGATGAATTAAAGGTACCTGGTGTACAGCTTACCCACTACACTGATGATATCATGATACAGGGGAAAGATTCAAAAGAAGTGGAGAGAAGTTTGACCCTTTTAACTGAGCATAAGAAAAGTAAAGGGTGGGAAATTAACCCTGCAAAGGTTCAAGGACCAGCTCAAAATGTAAAATTTGGGGGTATACAATAGAACAAGGGACTGAGAGAGATTCTTCCACAAATCTGACAAAAGATTCAGGATTTTTCCACCCCTACTAACAAGAAGGAGGCCCAAGAGATCATAGGATTGTTTGGATACTTGGAGGCACCATATTCCATATCTGGTACAGATTTTAAAACTTTATATAAAGTCACTTGGAAAAAATATGAATTTGATTGGGGACTTGAGCAGAGTAAAGATTTTGAAGGAGCCAAGGTTGCCATACCCTAGATTTATGGCCCATGCAAAAAGGCCTGGTGGAATTACAAGTGACTGTACAGGATGATTACACAAAGTGGAGTTTGTGGCTAAAACAACAAAGCCGAAATGTACCCTTGGGATTGTAGTGTGGTAAACTCTCTTCATCTGGAGTTCAGTAATATGTATTTTGAAAAACAGTTGTTAGCTTCATATTGGGCTTTGGTGGAGACTGAGCAAATGACTCTGTGTCATGAAGTGATATTAAGGCCCGGAAACCCAATTATGACCTGGGTAATGAGCATCCCAGATTCTCACAGAATTGAACATGCCCAAAGAGGATAGTATAATCAAATGAAAGTTTTATATTCAAAATTGAGCTAAAACAGGCAAAATTGGAGTCTCTGCTCTACATGAATCTGTAATAAACATAGAAACTGAGGGGAATGATACACCCTCTGAGCCAAAGCAACAGTTGGTATAGTCTTCTGTAAAATGGAATGAGGGATATGATGTATTAACTGAGGAACAAAAGAGACATGCATGGTTTACTGATGGGACAGTGAAATATTTGGGCCAAAAAAGACATTGGAAAGCAGTGGCCTATAACCCATGTACTGGAAGGACTTTGGAAAGTACTGGGATAGGTGGAAGTAGCCAATATGCTGAACTTATGGAAGTACATCAGGTCATTAAAAGAGAACAAGGAGGACAGTGTCACATATTCACTGATTCATGGGCGGTAGCTAATGATTCAGCTACATGGATGCCCATGTGGAGAAATGAAAATTGGGAAATTTATGGCAAACAAGTCTGGGGCAAAGAATTATGGGAAGATATCTGAACATGTCTTTGGTTACTGATTTATCAGTTTTCCACATAGATACTCACATGGCCTCACCATACCAGAAAGTGAGTACAAAGCTCATGCTGATTGACTGGCAAAGATTGCTACTAAACAAATTTCCTCTACTTTGACAACAACTGATGATCCGGTATTAGCAAAATGGGTCCACCAAATCACTGGTCATTTAGGGGTCCAGGCCACACACCAGTGGCACAATATCAAAGTATTAGCATCTCTCATTCACTGTTAAAACAGATAGCAGAAGAATATCATATATGTCAAATGGAAAAGGAGAGAAATGTCCATTGGGTAGTAACTGGGGAAAAAGCAAGAGGAAAGGTTCCAGCCAAATCTGGTAATTAGATTATATTGTTTCACTACCACAAGATAAAGGATGCACATTTATATGTACTTTTTTTGACACCTATTCAGGTGTACTAATGGTTTGTCCTTATGAGAATGCAACTCAGAAAGACAACTGTAAAACTTTAGATCTCATAAGTCTATATTATGGAACCCCAATACAAATTCAAAGTGACAGTGGGTCACTTTTCAAAGGTAATGAAATGAAGAAATATTGTATACTAAACAATATGGAATAGATACATCATATTCCATATTATCCACAAGCATCTGGGTTAATTGAAAGAATGAATGGATTATTGAAATAACAGTTAAGGAAGTTGTTCCAATAATTCATATCAACATTGGAAGAATAATTTGTTCATGGCTTTATGTAATTTGAATAATAGACCATTGGGAGAAAGTACACCGCTAGCCCGAATGATGACCCCAAATCTGCAAATTACAAAACAGCAGACACATAAGATCCCAAATACTGAGGATTGGACTGTGAGGCCAGCACCGTATCCAGGAACACCTGGTTCAATGGGGTATGATTTACATTGTTTAGAGTACTTTTGATTGGACATAAAATAAATGAGAAAAATCTCCACTGGAATATGCATAAGAATCCATAAAAATCACTTTGGATGGATTTTACCCAAATTCAGGTTTAGGAGCTCAAGGAATACATGTACTGGCTGGAGTAATAGATTCTAATTATCAAGGAGAAATTATAGTGACATTCCATAATTTAGGTGAAGAGCCCATACAGATTTGTAAAAATTATAGAATCCCCAAGATTTTGGAACCCTAATTGTTTGGGGGGGGGAATGATGGGGAGCTTGTGCTCAAGCCCCACCCTTAAATTTTGTTTTCTGTGTTTATTGTGTGCTATCCTTGATATATTGTTGTAAAATTCTGTTGACACCAGTTATTCCTAAAACTCCCATTAACTAATACAATCAAATATATTGTTGATATATTTTTGCCATGTGAGGGACGTGAAATATCTTGGGGATGAATGTAATGGTGATTGAATTTGAAGATCTTCCGTGCCATGTGAACTTGCTGACAAAGCAGGAAGAGGTGGGGCAGGAAGGAACCACAGCTTAGTAGGGGCTGCACTGAAGCCAGCACAGTGACCAGAAGTGGTGGTGGCAGTGGCAGAGCAAACATCTTCTGAAAGCCAGCCAGAACTTCTGCTGAGGACTGCTGGGGATGGGAACTTCAGAAAACCGGAGCTGATGGGAGCAAGCTGCATGGAGGCTGAGCAGTTACCGTGAATGAGGAGAGGAAGATCTTTGCCTGAGGTAGTCTTTTTTTATTTTGAAAGCTTGAGAATGTGGGTGCTTACTGCATTAGCTATGTGTGCCAACTCTGTGGCTACTGTGGTGGCTTTTACTTTCTGATTTTGATACTCAGCTTTCTGATAATTGAATAAATGTTTTAGTTATGTTCCCCATGTAGAGAGACTGTTACACTTTGTGATTAATAAGTACTTCAGCATATTTATTGTCACTGCAAGCATTGTGAATACTAATGTAATGGTAATGTAATTTAAAGATCCCCTTGTATTGGCTTGGTTTTCAGGTTACCTGTTAAGACCCAGAGCTTGTGAACTCTACAGTAGGATGGACTTGTTGACATGATGAGAGGGAGTGAACTGGGAGGACCTGGTGCCATGTATAGGGAGAGACCCAAGCTGAGAGAGGTCAGAAGATCTTTTGGGAGTAGCATCATGGAGGCAGAGAGAGAGAGAGAGAGAGAGAGAGAGAACTACCAGTTGGAGCTGTCCAGTGCTTCTAAGAACTGCTTCTCAGAGCTGCCAAGAACTGAGGAGGCATGACTATGGTGCTGGTACTTGTTCTGTCTGTTTTGATATTACATTGTTAGATTTGTTTGTTGATAGAAGCCTCAGATCTTATTGGGCCCAGGTTGATTTCACAGAGAGAAAGTGAATTGAAGAGGATGCTGGTTATTGTGTTTTTGTTAAGCTTTGTCTTCACAGTAACAGAAACTACTGAGAACTTGCCTCGGGTCAAGAGCAAGAAAAGACCTCTCCTTGGGTATTGAATGCTGTGATGCTATTGTAACCCTAGGGGTGGATGACCTTTGTGCTTTGTGACTGACCAAATGAATGTACTTTGTTTATGATTGGAAACTAATCTCCAATTGAGACTATCCAGGGGTGGAGTGCTTTGACTTTGTACTTTGTGATTAAACTGAGGACTTACTAAATGATTGAGTTACCCTATATATTGGTTGGTTTTCTCTTTTCTGTGAACGTTTTGCATTAATCTGTTATGGAATAAATGGAGAGTTACTATGCTAGTAATCAGAACCTGGAAGTTGCTTGTGCTTGGTGTTACATCCCCTTCCCCTCTTACTTTCCTGTAGGATATGTAAGATGGATTTCTGTACCCATTTGAGGGTACATCTTATTCCCTCTTTGAGACAGTTCTGATGAGAATAAATTTCACTCACTCCACTTTAATTCCCCCCTCTTCTCCTCCACTGTAAAAACATTTTCTTACCTCTTTTATCTGAGATAATTTATTCCTTTACACCTCACCCTTTCTCTTTCTCCCAGTACATTCCTCTCTCACCCATTAATTTTTGTTTTTAGATATCATCCCTTCATATTCAACTCACATCTGTGCCCTCTGTTTATATATGCTTCATCTAATTACCCTAATAATGAGAAAGTTATTATGGGTTACAAATATCATCTTCCCATGTAGGAATATTTAAACAGTTTAAACTTATTAAATTCCTTATGATTTCCTTTCCCTATTTACCTTTCCATGATTCTTTTGACACGTGTATTTAAAAGTAAAATTTTCTATTCAGCTCTGGTTTTTTAATCAAGAATGCTTGAAAGTTCTCTATCTCACTGAATATCCATTTTCCCCGCTGAAGTATTTTACACATTTTCCTGGGTAGCTTATTCTTGGTTATGATTCTAGCTCCTTTGCCCTCTGGAATATCATATCCAAACCCTTTGATCCTTTAATGTAGAAGCTGCTAAATCTTGTGTTATTCTGAGTATGGCTCCACCATACTTGCATTGCTTCTTCATGACTGTTTGCAAATATTTTCTCATTGACTTGGGAGGTCCCGAATTTGGCTACAATATTCCCAGCAGTTTTCATTTGGGGATCTCTTTCAGGAGGTGATAGGTGGATTCTTTCAATTTCTATTTTACTTTCTGGTTCTACAATATCAGGGTAATATTCTTTGATAATTTATTGAAAGATGATTTCTGGGCCCTTTTTTAAAAGTCTGTGTTTTCAAGGAGTCCAATAATTTTAAAATTATCTCTCCTGGCCAGTTGTCTTTCCAATGAGATATTTTGCATTATCTTCAATTTTTTCAGTCTTTTGGTTTTGTTTGATTGTTTCTTGATTCCTCATAGAGTCATTAGCTTCTATTTGCTCCATTCTAATTTTGAAGAAGTGAGCTTTTGGACCTTCTTTTCCATTTGGCCAACTCTATTTTTTAAGACATTCTTCTCCACATTTTATTTTTAACCAAATGGCCTCATCTGTGGGGTTTTTTTTTTGGCCTTTTGGAGGACAATTGGGGTTAAGTAACTTGCCCAAGTTACAAGGCTAGTTTTGTGTGTGTGTGTGTGGGGGGTGTTAAGTGTCTGAGGTTGGAACTGAACTTGGGTCCTCCTGACTCCAGAGCCATCGCTTTACTCACTGCACCACCTAGCTGCTCCATTGTCTGATTTATAAGGATATTTTCTGCATTTTTTTTGGTATCTCCTTTCCCAAAACTATTGATTCATTTTTCATGATTTTCTTGCATCACTCTCATTTCTCTCCTCAGATTTCCCCCTACCTCTCTTACTTGATTTTCAAAATCCTTTTTGAGGTCTTCCATGGCCTGTGAACAATTCATATTTTTCTTGGAGCTTTGATGTAAGAGCTTTGACTTTGTTGTGTTCTTCTGCATGTATCATGTATTCATCTTCCTTGTCCCCATAGTAACTTTCTTCAGTCAGAGTTTATTTCCCATTGTTTGCTCATTTCCTAGCTTATTAGTTGAGCTTTGTCTTTGTTTAAGTAGGGCTCTGCTTCCAGGGTGGAGGGCCCAGTGTCCCAAGTTTAAGGGGGACAGCTTTGTGCAGCTGTTTTCAGAATACTTCTAGGAACCTGCAAGTTTTCAATTTTTCCAAGGTGGTACGATCTAAGGAGAGGTGGTTTGTGAGAGACCATAAACACTGTTTCTGCCCTGGAACTGTGAGGAGGGTCTCCACTCCCCCACTATGGTTGCCAACTGTATTAGTAATGGAATTTAAAGATCTCCCTGTATTGGCTTGGTTTTGGGTTTGATTGTGTTAAAACCCAGAGATTGTGAATCCCACTTGTGGGATGGACTTGTTGACGTGAAAAGAGAGGACTGAACTGGGAGGAGCTGGTGATGTAAATTTAGAGAGACAAGAAAAGAGAGAGGCAGAAGAACTTTTTGGAAGCAGCATCTTGGTGGCAAAGAGAGACTGAGAGGATTGCTGAGGGCCAGTTTGAATTGCCCAGGACTTTTGAGAGCTGCCACCCAGAGCTGCCAAGTACTGAGGAGACATGGCGGTTATGCTGGTACTTTGTTTGTCTGTTTTGATGTTGTTTTGCCAGATCTGTCCACTGGTGAAGGACAGTCCTGTTGTTGCAGAAGTTTGGGAACCTTGCTGTTGGTTCAGAGCTCCTGAAACTGTTCTGCAGACAGAGAGTAAATTCTTGAAGACACTGGCAATGTATCTTGTGGCCTTGCTAGGCTTTGTCTCCCCAGGAACAAAGATTGCTCAGAACTTGCCTTGTATCGAGATGAAGAAAATACCTCTCTTTTGGTATTAAATGCTGTGCTTAAGTTTGTTGTAACTCTGGGGTAGATGGCCTATTCATTTGTAATTCAAGGGTGGGGAACTTTTGACTTTTTTGTGCTCTGTGATTGAACAAATGAATGTACTTTACTTATGATTGGAAACTAATCTCGATTTGAGAAGAGGGGCTTTGTGGTTGACTAAATGATTGTAAGCCTAGGGGTGGAGTAGTACTTAGAAGAGGGTCTTTGGGATTGACTAAATGAATTATAATGTCCAGGGGTGAGGTAGTACTTGATTGAATTACACTTGGCAAATGCTGTATTTTGAATGATGCTATATTTTGATTTTCTCTGTTCTTAATTTTTCACTGAATAAAATGGAGAGCACCCATGCTAGTATTTTGAACCTTGGGAATTTGCCTTTGCTTGGCATTACACCAACTCTGATATGCTAATTTTCTTTCTCACTCTGGAATTGCTGTTTAGGACCTAGATCAGGGTATGAACAAAGTATCACAATCCTGCCTCAGTGCTAGCAAAAAGACCTCTGTAATCTCCTTATCAGTCAGTTGTTCAGCTCCTTGACCATCTGTGGGCTCAAAGAGACAGAAACAGCCCCTGCTGCTGCTGCTGCTGCTGCTGATTCTGTCATTCCCAAGGCCTGCTCCTGGTTTGCTGGGGCCGTGGCTGTGCTGGTGTGGCTTGTGCTGGATTGTACTCCACTTTCATTCAGGTGCAACAGACCTTTCCTACTGGCCTTCTAAGTTGTCTTTGGTGCCTGCTCCTGGTTTGCAGGGGCTGGGTCTCTGCTGTTGCAGCCTGCTCTGGGCTCTACTCCTCTCTCCCCCTGATGCCACAGACCTTTCCTTCCCACTTTCCAAGTTGTCTTGTGCTGGAAATTTGGAAATTTGGTGCATTGGTCTTTTGGGGGTTTCTGTGGCTCTAGAATGTTTTTTTTAGTCATTATTTTTTATTTTTTAAAATTATATATTTACTTTTAGTTTACAACATTCAGCTCCACAATCTCTTAAGTTTCAAATTTTCTCCCCGTCCCTCTCCTCCCTCTCATCCCCATTGTGGCATGTAATCAAATATAGGTTCTACAAATACCTTCACGTTGAATGTTAGTCATGTTGTAAAGGATTATAAACAGTGGGATGAACTATAAGAAAAAGGGATAAAACAAAACAAAGCACAAACAAGAGAGAACAAATAGTTTGTTTCAAACTGCAGATTCTGTAGTTCTTTCTCTGGATGTGGATTTTTTTTTCCATCACGAGTCTTTTGTAATTGTCTTCTAACCTTGTATTACTGAGAGGAGTCCAGTCTATGAAAATTAGTCATCACACATATGATGTGTCTGTAATTGTGTACAAAGTTCTCCTGGTTTTGCTCTCTGTTTAGAGTCAGTTTAAAGGCATTGGTAGGGGTTTGGGAGAGTTCAAGCAAGTCTCTACCTTTACTTCATGATTTTTTCTCTGCCTCTTGTATTTTTTTTCCAATTTAAGCTGACTGGTGAGTTCTTATACATATAAATTCATCTCTTGAGACAAGTTTATTCTTTACTTCTTGATGAAGTAGCTTTCTTTGTTTTATTCTTTCTTTCAGTGTTTCATTCTTGATTATCTCCCTTCCTCTTTGACTTTTCCATAGAGTTTTAGTCCATCAAAAATGGAGTAATTATCCTATCCTGAACCCTTTAAATACCTATTTTTCCCAAACCTAGGATGCGTGACAGATTATGCTTAAATTTCCTCATTTCTATCACAAACCCTAGGAGAAAGATGGACAGATTAGATAGATGGACAGACAAAAGATAGATCAATAGATAGATGAATATGTTAGTAAAGTGTTTATTAAGTGCCTGTTATGTGCCAGGATTTGTGTTAAATGCTAAGAATATAAAAAATAAAAGGAAGGTGGAAATGGGGTGGGGCACATGCATGGTAGCATGACAAGAGATATCTAGGAGATACTGTGCAATCCTAGTAAGATTAAGCCAAAGTTGACGTGTCAAAAACCAGAGTGATTCCAAGCTAATATTAAAAAATATATATAAAGTGGAGGCAGTGAAGATGAAAGTCCCAGTGGAGTCAAATAGAAGCACCATTGATTGGATATGTTAGAGAAATAGGAAGGAGTATTTTTTTTTCCCCAAGGATATCATTATTCTTCCTCCAGCAACTAGTTCTTCTCTGTTAGTGAGAATCAGATCCAGAATAGAATTTTACTTTTTTTGTTTCTTCCAACCTTTGAAAGATGAATTTATCATTGCATAAAGTTAAAAAAAGTAGTATCTGCTCTGCTTTTGGCAAATAGTTGTAGAAGATCATTGAATTCCTTATTCATAACATATCATTATCAACAAAGTAACTGGCACATCAAAAGCAATTGAGAAGTATTTGTTGGTTTTATGAATCATGAAGAGTCCTTTAAGAGAGGCTTGTGATCGGTTTCTCAAATGATCCATTCAGTACCTATTTAGGTTTAGGGAGTCTATGATATACTCTGACAGCAAATTCACTTCTGCTTCTCAGTTCCTTCACTTTCACCTGTTGTTGTTATCATGTTCAATCATGCCTTACTCTCCATGCCCAAATATGGGGTTTTCTAAAGATACTGGAGTGGTTGGTCATGTCTTCCTCTAGTGATTTAGGCAAATGAAGCTGAAGTGACTTTCCAGGGGTCCCATAGCTAGTAAGTGTCTGAAGCTGGGTTTGAACTAAGGTTTTCCTGACTCCAGGCACAACGCTCTATCCACTGAGCCATTTAGATGCTTCCTGCTTTCATATAATTACTAATAATACTATCAAAAATAATAAATGAAATACCATTTATATAGCACATTGAGGTTTGCTTTACAAATAAAATCTCATCTAGTTCTTACAAAAACCTTGTATGGTAGGTGTTATTATTTTCCCCATTTACGGATGAGGAAACTGAGCTAGAAAGTGGTCACTTGTTTAGGGTCACAATGCTATTAAGTGTCTGAAGTCAAATTTGAACTCAGATCTTCTTGACTACAGGTCAAGAATCTACCTACTACATTGCCTAGCTGCCTCAAATTCTCCCTACTATGGTTCTTTCCTCTGGTTCCTGGATTTCCTCACATGAGTAGACCTTTTTAGTACCCAACATTGTTGTACAAATGAGGATAATTGTACTAAGTTCTGAAGTTTGCTATTGCATTTTTGTGTATGCTGAGTGCCTTCTCTCATGAAAGTAGTCCAATCAATAAGGAAAAAAAAATTGTCAGATGTTCTATATATGAATGACATAATTCTAAGCTTTCAGTAAATTTCACTGGGAAAAAAGAATCTACTTGATATGTTCATGTATTGTATATGTGACGTTAGGAGGGACATGGGGTGGTATCCAAGAGCATCTGTGTATGATTTTTATAAGAGTGGGAGTGATTACAGAACAAAAATGGGGGAATTATATTTGGATGCAGAGTCTGACAGGCATTTCTTAAATCACCCCTCACAGTTGATTTAATGATCTGAATACTTGAATAATGGACCCTACTGGGTCAACAACTAGAACTAAAGCAAAACCTTGAAAAAATATAATGATAGCTATAAAGTTAGCATGACACAGAAAATAGAGGTCCAAATTCACGGTTAGGAAGACCTGGGGTTAAGTTGTGTGTCTGATACATAATTATTATGTGACCTTGAGTATGTCATTTAACTTTTCCATTATCCTTGGGACTCTTAAAGATTATAAATTGCAGAGCAGATGATGATCAACAATGGTAAAGGGAATTTCCTCATTAGGAATTCCTTGTAACAATGAAATGAAAGGTTTGAACTAAAAAAAAAGTTAATAATGCAAGTTGAATGAAATAATCCCTAAGAGTCCTTTAACCCACTTGTAGATAGATGATCATTATAGGAGGGAGGCTACATTCCTATTTCTTTTAAAATAGATGCTAGTAGTAATGAAGAGTTAAAGTGATTTTGTGCTTCAGTATCTAACATGTTATGGAGTGAACAGAGACCACCAAGTCATTTCATGGATTTTCAGTTTTTCCCTTGGCTTTCTTTTTGACGTTCTCAAAGCGTATTCTCTGCCAGAGTCAGAGTCACTGATGCTGAGCTGGTGAGATAAGACTTTGAGACATAAGACCCCTGATGATTAACTGATGGCAAGTCAAGATTGCTTGTCGAATGTAATACAAGTAAATATGAGTCCTGTGAATATTTCTACCATTACAGAAACAGAGATTTGTGCTTCATTTGAAAAAAATAATCACTCTTTACACTTTCTATCCATTCTCTCCCTCTCTTATCCCTCCCCACTGTGTTAAAGGAACACCAGTTCAGAATCGCTTTTTATTCCCATAACTGCAAAGATATTTTTGTTCATGTTAATGTCAATTGATTTTTATTCCCATTAGGGGAAAGGGATCTTCATTTTCTTCAGTATGGTAGAATAGGAATGCTGGAAATATATTGATAAGAAAAGACCAAATAAATTAGTTAAATGAATAAAAACAGCAAAGAAAGCAACTGACTTTGGTTAACGATTTTTATTATGTTTGTGTAAAAAATCTCCCCCAAATTTTAAAATTTTGTTGGGTACTAAAAATTATTATCACTTTCCCTCATCATTACTTTACAACTTTCCTGTCATCACCTATAAAACACATATTTAATGATGTGAGTCACCAGGCCATAGAATCAGAAATTTGAAGCAGTAAATATTAATGATAATGATACTTATGTTATACCAGTCTTTATCTATACCTCCTCAATTGTGAAATAGACCATAACAGATGTATTCTAAACAAAAATACAGAATTAAAAAAAAATTGAGCTTAGAAAGATGAATGCTTTCCTGCAAAAAAGAGGATTAATGAACATGTTAGAGCACATTATAAATAGATCAAATACCTTCAGAAATACCGTTGGAATAAGCAGACATTACTACATCGTATAATAGTAAAGTATGGTGATAAGTACATATCCTTGTTATTAAATGTTATCTAAAGCAACTTACATCCAGACAGAATATAATAAATTACTAAGATCCAAGAGTAGACTCAAAAGGCATGGGTGACATCATGTGGACATGAATTCAGCCAATTCAGGTTGACAGAGAAATATCACAGAAATAACTAAGCCAAGCAGATTTATTTGTGGAGAAAGGAATTTGTAATGGTTATTTAAAATTAGGCCATTGTCACCAGATATTACAAAACAGTTGCTAAGAAGCCCAAATTTAATGATCAGAATAGGTTATTCAGGGCTATGGTGGAGGCTATGTAACATATTATAGCTTATGACTGTAAGCTTAAACTTATAGCATATTACATGACTTGGTTCACCAGAATTATACATATGATGCGCATTATTTTTCATGAACACACAGATGATAAATCCTCTGTTACAAATATAGTATTGCAGTTGGTTTATTATCACTGTTGTTTATGTTATCTAAAATTGCCTAAATGTACTATTGAGCCATACAAATTTGTTTTTAATAGATGTTGGTCTATAGGACTTTAAAAAAGTCCTACTTTGACCCTCATTGAGACACAGCTACTGTGCATAGACCTAGAATGAGGAAGTACTCCAAGGGTGATGGACATTTATATGTGTTAGCTATAATAATTATAACTTTATTTTAAAATTATTTATTTTTAGTTTTCAACATTCATTTCCTTGAGATTTTGAGTTACAATTTTTTTCTTCCCCCCCGTCTTTCCCCTAACCCCCACCGCAAAATAGAAAGCCTACTGAATACCCTTCCACCAATCTGTTCTCTCTTATGTCCTCCCGCTTTACCCCCTAACCTTCTAGTAGGGCAAGATGGGTTTCTATACCCTAGTACCTGTATATCTTATTTCTCAGTTGCATGTAAAAAAACAACATATTTTTTTTTAAGCAATCAGGGTTAAGTAACTTGCTCAAGGTTACATGGCCAGTTATTTCTGGGTGTGGTGCTAAGTGTCTGAACCCAGATTTGATCCCCAGGTCTTCCCAACACTGGAGCCGGTGCTCTTACTCGCTGAGCCACCTGGCTGCCCCAACAACAACATATTTTTAAACACATGTTTTAAATTTGAGCTCCAGATTTTTTTTCCTTCTTCCCTCCTCACCCACCCCCACTAGGAAGATAAGCAATTCAATATAGATTGTACATGTACAGTTACCCACAGTTCCTTCTGGTCCTTTACTAGTTTTGTTCAGAGCAAGAAGCAAGAAGAGTCTTTGGCAGTAAAGTAATTTGAGCCTGGATTGTTTCTGCTTATATATTGAAAAAGTTCTCCTTCTAACATTAGTCTTTAATTATGAGTCCTGCTCCCCTTTCTCCTCTGCCCATCCCTACTTCTCACCACATAACTCTAAATCCTCTTTTTTTATTTTTAGGTTTCTTATGGATCTTGACCCAGTCTGAGAGGAATGGAATCTTTGACCTGCTCCCACCTAGGTTGTTTCTCCCCTCCTTAGGCAACTTAGTAATCCCTCATTCCCAAGGCAGGGAGAAATGGAAAGCTCACCATATTAATTTCAGACTTAAGGGTGGACACTTGATTGACTTTTTCCATTAGAGCTCTAAACTCTCAAGTTAAAGAGATTGCCAGCTTCAGCCTTTCTTAGGAGAAAGGATTATAGGTATATACCATTCCCAGCTCTTCTAATGCTTTTGAAGATGTAAAAACACTAACTGGTCAAACTGTGTGTGCCCGAGCTCATGGATAGTATTTTCTGAATACCAATTGACAAGGGCATATGAGCACAGATATGACAGCTTTTTCCAAACTTACAATTCAAGTAACTTTTCCTTAGAAGGTATTTAAGACTCAGTGGCCTTAGATGTGAACATCTACCTATTGTCTGAGGAGAAGCTATGATAAGGCAGTTTTCAACAATAAACTAGAGATGATATGCAGTTGGAGGATGAGCAATCTGTCCAGCTTGGAAACTAAAAACAACCTGAGAATAAACATGACAGAAGTAAATGTTTTCTTAGAGGGGATGGGGTGAGGAAAGGTGAGGCAACAACTTAAGTAAAAGAAAGATGAAACGAAAAAAATTGTACTTTTGACCAGTAAATTTATGAGTGTAGGTTCAATAAAAACTTGATATGCAAAGGAGAGAACTACAAAAAAAAACACCACACACACAATAAAAAATGTCTTCTACTTTAAGAAAGATATCTCCCAAAGAAGATATTCACTCTTGCAGTTTTGGGAGACAAAGAGTAGTCAGGCAGTTCACAGTCAGTATATGAATCATTATTAATCATTTACTGTGTTTCAGGTTCTGTGCTAATCACAGGGTGTCCCTTCAAAAAGCTCACATTCTAATGATAGAAATAATGTGCAAACAATTATGTATATACAAAATATATACCATGTCAATAGAAGGTAATTTCCAAGGGAAGTCAGTGTCAGGGAAGGTGTCCAGAAGTGGGAAGAATTAGGACTAGTGTCGTGCCTGAAGTGGGATTTCAGCTGGGTCTTGAAGGAAGCCTGGGAATCTAGGATCCATAGGCAAGGAGACAGAGCATTCCAGGCATGGAGAAATCCAGAGAAAAGGCATGAAGCTGAGAGATGGAGTATCATGTGTGAGGAACAGAAAATCAGTATTGTGGGATTGTAGGCTACATAGAGGGGAGTATAGAGTTAGGAAACTGGAAAAGTAGAAAGGAAGCCAGATAAAGGATTTTATATTTGATCCTATTGAAGAAAGAGATGGCGTGGTCAGTAATAAAAAATGAAATAGTTAAGTGGAAATAACAACAGCAACAACAATAATAATAACTATCATAGATAGTCACTACACAGACAGTGTAGGGTATACACATCTCTTCCTGTCTGAAGATTATTTTCCTTTACTCTTAGAGAATTTCCCTGCAATAGCTTGGTTCTACAAGTTTTTTTGTTACAAAGCATATTTTCAGAATCATCCTTATATATTTTAGAAATGCCCAGTTGTTATCTCACATTTTTAAGAATAATCACCTCAGAGTAATTATATAAACCAAAGTATTAGAAACATGTATGAATCTCTATAATGTTCTAATAGGATATGTGCATGTATTTATATGTGTATTTAAATCATATATGTAGTATGTATGTATATTGAAATATATATACTAAATATACTTGTGTAATATATTGTATTATCATTATAGTGTATTATATTACATATACTTATATACATATATTTGCCCTTAGGTGACCATTTGAAACCTTGTACCAACTGTGGGATAATCAAACTCAGTACTAATTTTCTACTTGCATAAATTACTCAACTGTCCATTTTGAGGGTTTGTTATCTCTTTTAGATTTCAAGGTTATTGTTTAGGGACTTGAAAAAAAAATAATTATTAGATGATGTCCTAGCGTTTAGAAAGAGCTAAGGACACCTGAAGTGATTTGTTCTCTCCTGGAAATAACTTTCACAGTGAGGTGGATCTGACTGATTCCAAGTGTTGCCTTGACTTTTTTTTGTCCCCCAAAGGGGGACCTACCCTTCAACAGTTCCAAAATTATGGAATGATTGAACTATTACTTTCATAAAGTAGGTATCTCTTAACCCAAATGAAGCTGGGTTTTCCCTTACAAACTCTATTGCACACATATGTAAGTCAGTTTGGTGATATATAGTTTTTACTTTATAATTCATGAATCATCATTTAAAAGGTCAGCAGTTTAAACAGCATTATCAATATGACTGTTAAAAAAAAAAAACTTGTGTGGCCAGGTAGCACAGCGAGTAAGAGCACTGGCCCCAGTGTTGGGAAGACCTCAGATACTTAGCACCACACCCAGAAATAACTGGCTTTGTAACCTTGAGCAAGTTACTTAACCCCAAATTGCTTAAAAAAAACAAAAACATAAACAATGAACTCCACAAACTCACAATTGATAGCAGGCTTAAGAATTTTCATTTCTTCATAGCTTGATTTTCAATTCTGTATATATATAACAGGAAAAAAAGGGTGAGAAGTCTCAACATACTGCATTTAAATTAAAATAAAAGTAATTAAAGTAACACGTGGTTCATCTTTCTATATTGATGAATGAAATGAGTAAAAATGCTCTCATGTCATTTAAAAGGTTCTTAAGAGTAGCAATTATAAAATAAGTCCCTATTGTCTGATGTTTAGCAACAGCAAAAACTTGTTTACAAAACTTATTTTGGTTCACAACAGAAAGAAACTGAATTATCTGACTTGACTGTTTGCCAACTAGAGGACTCCCAAAGTATGAATCCTTATCCTTATGCTTTAGGACTCTAAACTTTAAATGAACTCCAATATATTAACTATAACGATATTTTAAAATGAGATGCCCCTACTTATATTATATCCATATGTGCTGGCCTGTAATTGGGAAAAATTAGATTTAATATTTACAAGAAGTTATTCCCAGAAAACAGCTGTTCCTAAGACCTATGTCCCTACTGGGTCTTTACACTCAAATGTCCCAGAGTACATATTCCTCTTATCTCTTCCAAGAATGATGAAATGCACTTTGAACAAGCGGGAGCTCTGGAAAAGGACCAAATTACAAGCATTTTATAAATACTTTTGTGGATTACCTTAAAACATGTCTTTTAAATACAATTGCTGAACATAGACCCTTTCACTTACATTGTTGTATGTCCTTGAACAATGAATGCTCATACACTGAAAGTAAACAATCATAGAGTGTTTACATATGTTGCAAAATGATGCAAAGTTTGTAGGATATAATGTAAATCACTTGAGGTTATAGGCTGTTTGTAGCATTTATTTTTTCTGGTACCTTTGGAATGGCATAAAGGGTTCATTTGTTTTTGTACAACCTATTAGGTCAAGCAGTAGGCTGAAAATTCTAATCCTATTATAATGTTAATTTCCACTAGAGTATTTCCTTAAACCATTAATGGTCTCCATGCTTTTTTTTTCCCTTGAGTCTTTGAATTGGTTATATCCCTTGCCATGCCTTTATGAAGCTGGGTAAAGTATGGACCATAGCATGCCAAGACCTTCCATTTCTTGAAGTCTGTCCAAGTTCATGTTTGTTGCTCTCATAACACTATCTATTCATCTCATCTTCTGCCATCCCTTTTTCCTTCGATTTTTCCCAACATCAGGGTTTTTTTCTCCAATGAGTCCCATCTCCTCATTATATGGCCAAAGTATTTAAGCTTTAGCTTTAGTATTTGACCTTCCAGTGAATATCCTGAATTAATTTCTTTAAATATAGAGGGATTTGGAAACAGGGAAGGAGGGCAGGGTGTTCAGTCTTTTCCCACTCAACTGTCTGCTATTCCTTAGACTTTTGTGATTTAAAAGTTCATGAGGTGAAAGCTCCTGAGGCTGTGAGGTGAAAGTTTACAAGGTGAAATTTCTTGAGGCCTACAGCTGCTTCCTGACAGAGCTGCTCCAGGGCCTGCTGCTTGTTGATTCAGTGGAGATGACCTGTAGATCACTTCACTCAAGCCAAACCTCAGCTCCTGGACGTCCTGTTTTTTGTTTGTTTGTTTTTCCTGAGGTTCTCTCAAGTTTTCTTAGGAGGAAAATTGCTTTACCCCCTTTATTTTTGCTGTTCTACATGCATTTTCATGGAGATTTTCTGTCTGTTTGTGGAAGAAATATGGAGAGCCTGGAAATGTCTGACCTACTCTGCTATCTTACAGCCAGGACAGATTTGATCTCCTTGCTGTCCAAGGGGCTCTCACATAGCACCACAATTTGAAAGCATTGGTTCTGTGGTGCTCAGTTTTCCTTACAATGCAACTCTAATGGCCATAGCTTGCTATTAGAAAACCCATACCTTTGACAACCTTTTTCAGCAAGGTGATATTTCTGCTTTTTAGTGTGCTGTCCATATTTGTCATAACTTTCCTTCCAAGGAGCAATTGTTTTTTTTTTTTTAATTTCATGGCTGTAGTCACTGTTTGAAGTGATCTTTGAGGCCAAGAACATGAAATCTGACAATGTTTTCATTTCTTCTTCCACAATTTGCCAGTAAGTGATGGAATCAGTTGCTAGGTTATTTTTTTATGTTAACCTTCAAGCCAGTTTTTGGACTCTTCTCTTTCACCAGCATTAATTCTTATTCATTTTCTGCCATCAGAGTAACATCATATGCCTATTTGATATAGTTTACATTTTTCTTGGCATCCTTAATCCCAGCTTTTTATTCATTCAGTCCATCATATTTCATGATGTATTCTGCATATAACTTGAATAAGGTGACAATTTGTAGCCTGGTACTTCTGTTCCAATCTTAAACCAATCAGTAGTTTAATGTTCAGTTCCAACCATTGCTTCTTTTTTCACATACAGGTTCCTCAGGAGGCAAAATGATCCAGCACTCCCATCCCTTTGAGGACTTGCCACATTTTGTTGTGATCCAACCAGTCACAGGCTTTAGTGTAGTCAATGAAGCAGGAGTAGATGTTTTTCTGGAACTCTCTTTTTTTTCAATAATTCAGAGAATTTTGGCAATTTGGTCTCTAGTTTCTCTGTCTCTTTGAAAACCTACCTGAACTTCTGATAATTATCAGTTCACATATTGCTGAAACCTAGCCTGCAGAATCTTGCCAGCATGTGAAATAAGAACAATTTTTTGATAATTTGAACATTCTTTGGTTTAGTCTTTTTTAAAGATTAGGATGTATACTGATCTTTTCCAAGTCTCTGAAGCCTCCACATGCTCTGGCAAGCTGGTTACACACCCAAGGACCTGCACCCTAGACTGCATTCCATATCCAAGCAGATTAAAGCAAGAGCAATTACCCCTTGGACTGGTTGCTTTGTCCCCCTACAATCTGTAAGCCAGGTGCTGAATCAGCCATGTGGCTTTGGCTGCACAGCCACTGTGCCTCAGCCACTTTTTGCCCCTCCGGCAAAGGCTGACTGTTCTCCCTAGCTACTGGGTCCCAAATTCCACACTGCACTGTCCTCTCACTTTGTTCTTAACATCTATGGGTTGATAATTCTGGAAACCACCATACTTGCTGGTGATCTAAAGTCCCTCCAGCCTGAAGGCTGGATGTGGAAAACCTGAGGCTAAGGCCTCTGGCTCTAGCAGGGCTGGTGTTGCCTCCCAGAGTGCTATGCTTGCCACTTCCTCAGCAGGATGTTAGTTACTCTATGACATTTTGTGGGCTCTGAAGCTCCAAAGTTTGTTCAGAGTCACCTTTTACAGGAATTAGAGGAGGTGGAAATTGGAATCCTGAGGAAGTCCTGTTTCTACTCCATCATCTTGACTCTGCTCCCAGATATATGTTTTACATATATAAAAAGTAAATAGTGTGTCCTTATGAATTCCTTATAATCAGTCTTTGATATGTGCCTTATATTTCCCTTGGTTCTTGTGTATTGAATCTACTATTTAGTTCAAGAATTTTTTAAACAAGTTCTTGGGAGTATGAAAGATTATTAAAATTTCATTTTTTCCCCTCATTCAGGATCATGCTTAACTTTGCCACACTTCCCTTGCATTCCCTAGGCAAATATTTTTTTTTTACCAGAACCCCCGTTCTTTTGCTCTTCAATATGTTGTGTTCCAAGACTTGTGGTCTTTTATTGTCTGTGCTTCTAGATATTGTGTAATTCTAAATGTGACATCATTGTATTTAAATTGCTTTAATCTTTTTTTTTAAGATTTTGCTTTTTTCTTTTTGGAGGGGGGGAGGTAGGGCAATTAGGGTTAAGTGATTTGCCCAAGATCACATGGCTAGTTTTTGTGTTAAGTGTGTGAGTCCAGATTTGAACTCAGGTCCTCCTGACTCCAGGGCCAGTGCTCTATTCACTCCACCACTTAGCTGCCCCAAATTACTCTAATCTTGATGGTTTTAATATTTTTTTTCATTGAGCTGGGGTTTCAGAATTGAACTATGATATTCCTATGGATTTTCCTTTTAGAATCTTTTTTGAATAGTGATGGATAGATTTTTTTTTCTATTTCTACTTTCCCCCCTTCTAATGCTTCAGGACAGTTTTGTTTAATTCTGATTAAATTATTGAATAAATAAATGAATAATTTTCTACTAGTAAATTAATAAATAGAATACATATTTTAAAATTATTTTTGTATTACTGTATCAAGATTTTTTGTTTGTAACAGTTAGTCTGTATTTTTATATTTTCTCGTCTGGATTTATTCTACAAATCTGTTGTTTTTCTTATAAGATATTTCACTTTTTCTTCTATTTTTTCATTATTCATGTATTCTTTAATTATTTCTTAATCTCTTAATTTTATTGAATTCACTTTGACCAGTTCTAATTTTCAAGGTGTCATTTTCTTCCTTAATATTCTGGATCTTGTGGGTAGAGCCAAGAGAATGGCTTAAAAGCAGGTACTTGTAAAGAACTTTCTGAAGTCTCTCCACTTTGCTAATGAAATGTGCCCCTCCCCTATATTATTATCTAAAAGTCTACAGGACAGACAAGCAGGAGGATGTATTATGAAGGGAATGTTTTGGGGTCTCTTGACCTTTCTAAGGTATATTCCCCTGTCCTATGCTGTTACCTGGGCATATAAGCAAGAGGGCATGTAATCTTTTTTGTTTATGCCTCCGGATATGGTCCTAGAATAATACCCTCATAAGTAACTAATCTTAAGCAAGGATAAATAGTGAACAGGATTAAGGGAGGCTCCTTCTACATTATCTGCATTCCTTTGGTGTAGGATCTTTCTACATTGTCTGCATTCTTTGGGATGTCTACATTCTATTGGGGGGGCATAAAAACTCTGTGAGTTCTTTGCATCTTTGGCTCTGTATGGTCCTGTAATAAACAGACTATTGATTGCACCCCATCTCGTTATTCTCACTGCTGGCTAGCCCACCAATGCACTGGCCTCATTAAGTACTTGTTTGGGCTTGTCTTCCAGTTACCTGCAAATCCCTGTGAAAAATGACTCTGAACAAATTTTAGAGCTTTAGAACCCCCCAAAAATGTCAGGGTGAAATGCATCTCTAGCTGAAGTCAGCTTGGCAAGCTGAAAGAAAGGGTTTATCCCACCAGTGTGGGAACAGAGGACAGTCCTGTGTGGGCCGCACTGGCCCAGATCAGCTGCATAGACACTCTGGAGCACACTTTAGGAGAATGAATCACTGGCAGCTGTGGTGGTTTCCAGACTTCTAAACCCCAAAATGCCAAAAACAAAGTAAAAGCTCTGTGGGGGAACTCTTTTCGAAGTGGGTGAGAGAAGAGCAGGGTCCAGCCCCTGCCCCTGGAGCAGTGTGTAGCAAACTTTCAGAAGTTTCTTGGCTTCGCTAATGAAATGTTCCCCTTCCCTATATTATTATCTGAAAGTCTACAGGGCAGAGAAGCAAGGGGATGTATTATGAAGGGAATGTTTTTGGGTCCCTTGACCTCACTAGGTATATTCCCCTGTCCTATAAAGTTACCTGCAAAGGTTAAGGGGCAGATAGCAAGAGGGCATGTAATCTTTTTTGTTTATGCCTCCTGATATGGTCCTAGAATAATACCCTAATAAGTAACTAACCTTAAGTAAGGGTAAATAGTAAATAGGATTGAGGGAGATTCCTTCTACCTTGTCTGCATTCTTTTGATGTAGGATCTTTCTATATTGTCTGCATTCTTTGGGGGTGTCTATATTCTCTTGGGGGGCATGAAAACTCTGTGAGCTCCTTGCATATTTGGCTCTGTATGAAATGGTCTTGTAAGAAACAGACTATTGTTTAAAACCTGTCTTGTTATTCTCACTGCTCCATTCAATTTTTCATAGTCAGAGCTCACACAGACATAGTATGGGAGGAAACTTAGTGAAGGGCTTAAAAGATGAAGGAAAAGATCTGAGAATATTAAAACTTATAATGTGTAACAAAGGGATTTCAGTTAAAGAAACAGATTCTGAAATTTTTTTTAATAGTCTATCAGGCAGCCCCATGGTTCCCTAGTGGCTTTTAGATCAGAGGACCTGATTGGGAAGCAGGGGGAGAGGCTTTAGTTAATTACTTTAAGGAGAATGAACAGGAGAGTGACTCTGGTTCCATATTTACAATTTATAATGTCATTAAAGTATGCCTAGAAGACAAAACAGGTCTTAAAGAAATATTGAGTGTTGTGGGTGAGAGGGAAGGGAGTGATCAGGAAGAGACTCCACCCCCTGAATTTGTGGGAAAAAGGCCCCTAGAAAATACTAAACCTCTTAACCTCAGCCCAAGTCCACCCTATAATCCTGCATGGGGATCCTAATGGCAGTCCCACTGTAGTTTCAGAATTATATACACCTTTTAAAAAACTCATGAAAGTGGAAGAACAGTCATTAAGAGAAATGGGATTGGGGCTGCCAGGTAGCACAGCGAGTAAGAGCACCGGCTCCAGTGTCGGGATGACCTGGGGATCGAATCCGGGCTCAGACACTTAGCACCCACCCAGAAACACTTGGCTGTGTAACCTTGAGCAAGTTATTTAACCCCAATGACTTAGGGGCAGCCAGGTGGCTCAGCAAGTAAGAGCACCAGGTCCAGTGTCCGGATGACCTGGGGATCAAATCCAGGCTCAGATACTTAGCACCACACCCAGAAATAATAACTGGCCATGTCACCTTGAGCAAGTTATTTAACCCCAATTGCTTAAAAAAAAGAGAGAGAAAGATAAATGGGATTTAAAGGCTGCAATTTGTTGGCATACCCTGTTATATTAGATACCCAGGGCAATAGAACATGCCAAAAATTGAATATAAAAAATCTTAAGGAGGTGAAAAAGGCTGTACATAAAAACTCTGTGAGCTCCTTGCATATTGTATGAAATGGTTTTGTAATAAACAGATTATTGCTTACACCCCCATCTTGTTATTCTCACTACTCGCTAGCCCACCACCTGTTCTGGTTGCAGTAGCAGTGGAGGTTTCAGTGGTTGTGGCTGCTTGCACAGTTTTTGCACCTGCTCCAGCAGTGGCTGCTTCCAAAACTCTAGGCCCACAAATTTTGCAAGAAGCTCTCTCCTGGCACTGAGGTAGGATTCTCTTGTTTTTCCTTGCTTGTATCGGTGTCACAGTCTTGGGTGAAGTTCATGGGGTGAGGAGTGCTGGCATGGGTGAGCTAGTTGAGGCTGTGGAGAGGCAATACTTCTCACAATTCTGTGGCAGGTTTCTAAAAATAATACCTTAAAAATAGACTAACTCAAGTGGCAAAAAGTCCCAAAAAACCAATGAGGAGAAGAATGCCTTAAAAAATTGAACTGTCCAGATTGAAAAGGAATTTCAAAAAGTCACTGGAGAAAATACTTCCTTTAGAATTGGATGGGAGCACATGTAAACTAATGACTTCATGAGAAATCAAGGTAGTATAAAATAGATCCAAACAAATGAAAAAGATAGAAGGAAATGTGAAATGTCTTATTGGAAAAACAACTGACCTAGAAAACAGATCCAGGAGATATAATTTAAAAATTATTGGACTACTTGAAAGCCATGATCAAAGAAAAAGCCTAGACTTCATCTTTAAAGAAATTATAAAGGAAAACTGCCTTTATATTCTAGAACCAGAGAGTATAATAGAAATTGAAAGAATCCACTGATCTCCTCTTGAAAAAGATCCCCAAAAGAAACCCCTAAGAAATATTAGAGCCAAATTCCAGAGTTCCCAGGTCAAGGAGAAAATATTTCAAGCTGTCAGGAAGAAACAATTTGAGTATTGTGGAAACACAATCAGAATAACATAAGATCTAGCACCTTCTGCATTAAGGGATGGAAGGGCTTGTAATATGATATTCCGGAGGTCAAAGTAGCTAGGATTAAAACCAAGAAACACCTACCTAACAAAACTGTGTATAATCCTTCAAGGTAAAATAGGGAAATTCAATGAAATAGAGGACCTTCAAGCATTCTTGATGAAAAAACCCAAGCTGAACAGAAAATTTGTCTTTCAAATATAAGAATCAAGAGAAACATGCAAAGGTAAACAGCAAAGGAAATTATAAGGATCTGATTAAAGTTGAGCAGTTTATATTCCTACATGGAAAGACAATATTTGTAACTCATGAGACTCTTCTCAGTATTAGGATAATTGAATGAAAAAAATATATATGTGTATATATATATATACACACACATATACATATATGTATGTGTGTGCACATGCATATGCATATGTGTATATATTTATATGTGTGTATATGTGTACATAGGCAGAAGGGTGAGAGAGGAGTATAGTGGGAGAAGGAAAAAGGAGATAGAATAGGGTAAATTATCTCACATAAAAAAGATAAAAGAAAGCTGTTACAATGGAGGGGAAGAGTAGGAAGGTGAAAGGGAATAAGTCAGTCTTACTCTCATTAGATTTGACTTGAAGAGGGAATAGCATGCACACTTGGTTATCTTACCTTACAGGAAAGTAGCGGGGGAAGAGGATAAGAGGGGGAAATGATAGAAGGGAGGTCAGATTGAGGGAGAGGATAGTAAGAATCAAACGCTTTTGAAAAGGAACAGAGTCAAAGGAGAAAATAGAATAAATGGGGAGTGGGATAGGATAGAGGTAAATATAGTTAGTTTTTTTACAATATGACTACTATGGAAATGTTTTGCATAACTGCACATGTATTACCTATATTGAATTGCTTGCCTCCTCAATGGGGGTGAGTGAAGACAGAAGAACGGAGAGAATCTGGGACTCAAAGTTTTTTTTTAAATTTAATTTTATTAAATTTGTTTATCTACTTTGAGTTTACAACATTCAGGTTCACAATCCCTTGAGTTTAAAATTTTCTCCCTCTCTCTCTCCTCCTCCCTACGCCCCATGGTGGCATGCAATTCAATATAAGCTCTACAAATACCTTTGCATTAAGCATTATTCAAGATGTATAGAAGAATTATAACTAATGAAGTGAACACCATGAAACTCATAGTTTTCAAAACAAATGTTAAAAAATTGTTTTTACATGCAAGAAGGAAATAAGATATACAGTCAATGGGATATAGAAATCCATCTTGTACTTCAAGAAAGTAAGGGGAAAGGTGTAATGGTAGTGGGAATTTGAAAACCTTCCCTGCCCCTTGTATTGGCATGCAAGCAAGTACTTAGTACCTTGTTTCAAATTCATGATTGTGTCAAGTATTAAGATCCAGAACTTGTGAATTCCACAGTGGGGGGAAGTTGCTGATGTGAAGGAAGGGGCAGAACAAGAAGGAGCTAATAGCATATATAAGGAAAAGCCCAAGCTAGAGAGCCAGAACTGCTGGGAAAAAGCAGCATGGAAGCTGAGCTTCTACTGCTGGAGAGAGAGAAGAATTTCTTCTGAGAGCTGCTGAGAATTTCTGAGAGCCAGCCAGAATTTCTGGTAATGAGATTTGCTGAGAGAGGGAACTTTTTCTGAGAACTTCTGAGAGCCAGCCAGAGCTGCTGAGAACTTCTGAGAACTGAAAAGAGACTTGAGAAGAAATGAGAAGAGAGGAGAATTGAGAGGAAGCATGACTGTTATGCTATTACTTTGTCTGTCTGTTTTGATGTTACTTTGTTGGATTTGTCTGCTGATAGAGGATGGTACTGTTGTTATAGAAGCCCTGGGACCTCACTGCTAGTTCAGCAGTCCTGAAAGAGGATTTTCTTGTTGTATTATTACAGAAATCCTGGAGGAAAGTCTTGCTGACAATTTCAGAGGTCCTGAGACTATACTAATGATTTGTGTTGATTGCTCAGACCTTGTTGTTGAGTCTATGTTGATTTCACAGGCAGAAAGTGAATTGATGAGGATGACAGCAATATGTATGAATGTTATTGTGGCTTTGTTAAGCTTTTTATTCCCAGGAACAGAAACTGTGAAGGACTTGAGGTGTACTAGACACTGTGAGCTTCAATATGGAAGAGGAACCATGGAAACTGAGAGCCTGCCTCGCATCAAGATGAAAAGACTTCTCCTTGGATATTTAAGGCAGACTGAGAAGATCATGATTTACTAAGGCTTAGCGGTAGAGAACTCTGACCTATATATTTAGATGATTGAGTTAAGGCCTTCTCCAAATAAGAGGAAAGAGGACTTTTTGATTGAAGAGATTAAGACAATGTGAAGTAGGGATAGAGAACTTTGACCTTTGTACTTTGTGTTTGAATTAAGGATTTACTAAATGATTGAGTAACTAAATGAATTCTTTCCTTTGTTTAAAACTATGTGACCACTTTGATGAAAACTGTGTGGCCATTTTAGTGATAGGTTGTTATGCCATAACATTGTGAATGCTGTACTTTCATTTCTGTGAATGTTTTGTCTTAGTTTATTACTGAATAAATAGAGAGTTCACTATACTGTGTATTCAGAACCTTGAAGCTGTTCACAGCAGCAGTCTTCTGGAAAGCTGTGCATGCTTGGCTTTACTAAGGGGGGAAGGTGGTATAGGGGGGATAGAAGAGGTGATCCATATGCTTACCCTCTTTTGTGGGGGGTAAAGAGATTGGGAGAACATTTGGAACTCAAAATTTTTTGGAAATGAATATGGAAAACTAAAAATAAATAAATACAAAAAAAGGTTTTGAATCTCTAATTGGTTTACTTTCCTTTCATACCCTTCTTTTTTTTCTTTGATTATTCTTGTTGCCGTTTAAACCCAGGGACACCAAAAACTGTTGGGCTGGGGCTCTGCCCACCCAAAACTGTTGTGGTTTCATGATGTGTTGTGGTGGAACCATCTCCAAGACTTCAGAGTCAGACCACCTCTAATCCAAGTATAGGCATTTATTGAGATTGACTCCTCTCATGAAGCGGGCTAAGTTGCAAGAGGAACCAGAAACTTTAGAGAAAGGAAGATGGATTTTTATAGGGTAAAGATGCAATTACACAACAGAAATTTACATAGAATAGAGGATATCATTTATGTAAAAAGGCAGGAGGAGTTTGTTAAGGGATTAGGTAATGGAGGCGGGATCCCATCTATGGTTCCGTGGTTAAACATTCTAGTCATTCTGCCCTCCAACTGGCTACATAATGTGGTCCTATCTTAGGCTAGATGGATGTTGTGATTGTGATTGAATACAATAACACACCTGTTTCTTTGGGTATGGGTCTGGGGGCAGTGACCAGGTAGAGGCAGTAGCTAGGTTCCAATCATATGGACAAACCTGCTGTTTTTGTGGGAACTAAGAGATCAGGGACACACCTGTTTTTTTAGTTAGCAGTGAGGCATAAGTTAGGGCATTGGCAGGGGGGGGAAGGTGGGGAGGGCTAGGTAGATACAGTGGGCTTGCTGTTCACTAGGGCAAGGCCTATCATAAAGTTAGAATATTGGGGCTGGGGACAACTTTATTAGTATGCCATCATTCTTATTCTTATTATTTCTTTTTTTAAAGTTTTTTTTCCCATCATTTCTGTCATTTGATATTTAAAGTCTTTTTAAAGATCTTCTATGAATTCTTTTTGGGCAGGTGACCATTTGTTTTTACTCTTTGGGGGTTTCTTCACTTCAATATTGTCATCTGAAAATGAATCCTGGTCATCTTGATTCCCATAATAGCTTTCTATGGTTGTATTCTTTCTCCTTTGCCTGTGCACATTTTTTTGGCAATAGTTTAATTTTTGCAGTCACCTCTAGCCCTGGGGTATGTGAAATGGTGCCTCTTGACCCAGATCTTCAGCTCTCTCCCTAACCTTGAACCCAAGTCAAACCTCAAACCTCATGTAAGTGCCCACAATCAAGGGCTTTCTGCCTTACTGCTTCTGCACTCACTGTCCGTGTGCTGGTTCCTTCTTGCTCCCACCACTCTTCCCAACAGAACTGGGTCTGGCATTCTTAGAGTCAACAGAGGTTCCCTCGATCTTCTCAGTCTCAAATGCTCAATTCCCCTCACTATCTCAGGGGTGAATATTCCTGGGGCTAATGCAGCCTCTCAAACCAACTAACCCCAGGGCTTGCTGCTTGTAGTTTATGTGGCTTGGAGCTTGTTGTTAAAATGGAACCTAGCCTGGAGGTGTTTACACATTACAGGGACCAAATCTTGTACTGGGATTTTTCATCAAATCTTCACAAACTGTCAGGGAAAGATTCTAGTTGTGCCTTTATTCTTATTTATCTCCACCTATACTTTGTCACCTAAGGTGCTATTTTAACTCTTTTGTTGGAGAAAATCTCAAGAGCTTGGAATTTTCTGACCTACTCCACTATCTTCCCCTCAATAGTTTTCCTAATTTCAGTTTTATTAATCTCTCCTTTGGTTTTCTGTATTTCTAATTTGGTATTTAATTGGGGATTTTCAATTTGTTCTTTTTCTAGTTTTTTCTTTTCATTTGCATGCCCAATTCACGGATCTCCTCTTTTGCTATTTTATTCATGTAATCATTCAGAGATATAAAATCTAAGAATCACTTTTGCTGCATTCCATAAGTTTGGTATGCTGTCTCATTCTTTTCATTCTCTTGAGTAAAGTTATTTATTGTTTCTATGAATTGTTGTTTGACCCACTCACTCTTTAGTATTCAATTATTTAGTTTCAAATTAATTTTTTATCTCTTTCCATGGCACTTTATTACACATATTTTTATTGCATCGTTTTATGGAAAAGATGCATTTAATATTTCTGCCTTTCTGCATTGGATTGTGAGGTTTTATGCCCTAATACATGCTCAATTTTTGTGTAGGTTCCATGTACCACCCTTGTCTGTTGTTCTGTGTTGATTTCTCAGACAGAAGGCCTGTCTGTTGTTTTGTATTCATTTGTCAGGCAGAAAGTGAATTGAGATGATAGTGCCAGTAATATTGTTTCTAAATTCTAAATATTGTTAAGCTTTGTTTTGCTAGATAGAGAAAGTGCAAAGAACTTGGAGTGGAGCAATCCAAGTGAGCTGAGATATGCGACAGGAGCAAATCCAGGGAATAGTTGTGGACAGTCCACCCATGAAGGAGGAGCTGTGGGGTTTGTAAGGCAGCCTTGAGTCAAGATGAAAGAGAACTTTACTTTGGATAGTCTGTATTGACTGGAGATTATAACTTATTGTGACCTAGGGGTAGACGATGTTTGTACTTTCTCCAGCGCCTTAAAGGTGACTATAAAATATACTGAATGATATGTTTTCTTTAAGATTATGTGACCACCTTTGTAATAAGTTTTTATGTTATGTTGTTGTAAATGTTATGATTTTGTTTCTTGAATGTTATTCTTTAGTTTATTGCTGAATAAATAGAGACCCTTCAAGTTATTCACAGTAGCAGTCCTTAAGAGAGCTGCTTGTGATTGGCTTTAAACCTCCTTCTCCTCTTTCCCTCTATTGTAATAGGTCTCTGCATCATTTCTTGCTAGGAGCTAGGAGGCTTTTCTTGCTCTCTACTTTCCTCTTTTACCTGTACAATCTATTTTTTTCCCCTTTGATTCATTTTTAATCATTTCATCAAAGTAAACTTATATCCACACTCTATGCATTACACTTCTAAATATAATAAAGATACAATTCTTAAGTGTTACAAGTATCATCTTCCCATGTAGGGCTATAAACAGTCTAACGTTACTGAATAACATGTGTTTTTTCTTCTTTTCCTTTTTACCTTTTTATGATTTTCTTGAGTCTTTTATTTGAAGATTAAAATTTCTGTTAAGCTCTGAAATTTTTTTTTTCAAGCAATCAGGGTTAAGTAACTTGCTCAAGGTTACACGGCCAGTTATTTCTGGGTATGGTGCTGAGTGTCTGAGCCCGGATTCGATCCCCAGGTCATCCTGACACTGGAGCCGGTGCTCTTACTCACTGTGCTACCTGGCCACCCCGATTTTGAATTTTGTAGTGCTCTCTATCTCTTATTTGGTCCTAAATTCTTCCCCTCTCCATAAATATGACAAGTAAACTATTCCTTGTTCTCCCATATTGCTTACAGTATCAACTTTTATATCTAGATCATGAACTCATTTAGATTTTATTTTGGTATATGATATTGGTCTAAGACAGTTCAGAATATTTTTAAAAGAGATAATAGAGGTCTCTTCCTGATGAAGTCCCATTTATTCCTGATTCCCTTCATTCTTAATTTAAGAAAAACAGGGCTGGGTAGCATATTTGAAATGGAAACAGGAGTAAAGAGATATCTAGAAAGGAGAGACAAGTATCCCTTCAGAATTTCTAAGTCTTCTAGGGATGCAGAGGAAATTAAATAAAACAAAAAGAGAACCCAGATAATGTTTTTGTTCTCATTTGCTAATTTTAAGAGAGTAAAGAAAAAGTGGGAAAAGGGAATATATTGGGTAATAAACTAGGTAGGTGACGAAAGAATTTATTTCCCATAAATGGGATATGCAAGATCAAGAGGATATATAATGGAAAAAGGGGTGGGATGTTCATCTTATACCTTCTCTTATATAAACTGAGCAAATGATGATTGAAAACATATGCATACAAACATACAAATATGGAGCTTAGTGTATAAATACATTAAACTCAGCAGTGAAACAAGTGCAGACAGGAAGATGGGAGGGAGATTGAGCAAAGAAGGAAAATTCGTGAGCAAAGCAAACATCAACTGCAGAGGATTGATCACAAAACAGGGATCAAAAAAGATAAAGAAGGTGTAAGAATCAGTCTGGGTGTTAATAAGAGAAGAGGGACTGAAGATTAGGAATAGACTACTTCAATTATACATTAAAAGTGTGATCAGATTCTTCATTTCTCTCAAGCCTCTTCCTGACAATTTTACGTAAATAAAACTATACATTTAGTGCCATATCCATCAGTTTACCAAAAATCTACCTTATAGAGCTAGAAAAAATAGTAACAAAATTCATTTGGAAGAACAAAAGGTCCAGAATATCAAGGGAATTAACGGAAAGAAATGCTAGGGATGGTGGGCTAGCTATACCAGATTTTAATCTGTACTATAAAATAGCAGTCCTCAAAACTACTTGGTACTGGCTGAAGAATAGAGTAGTGGATCAATGGAATAGATTGGGTACATGAGACTCAGCAGTCAATGACTATAGTAATCTACTGTTTGATCAACCCAAAGACCCCAGTTTTTGGGATAAGAACTCACTATTTCACAAAAACTGCTGGGAAAACTTGAATATAGTATGACAGAAACTGGGCATAGACCATTATCTAACACTATACACCAAAATCATATCTAAATGGGTTCATGATCTAGGTAGGTATAAAGGCTGATAATGTAAGCAATCTGGGAAAGAGAGGAATAGTTTACCTGTCAAATTTGTGGAGAGGGGAAGACTTTATGACCAAACAAGAATTATAGGGCATTATAAAAAGCAAAATGGACAATTTTGACTACATTAAATTTAAAAGCTTCTGTACAAAGAAAGCCAATGTAACCAGGAATAGGAGGGAAGTGGAAAATGGGGAAAGAATTATTAGAATCTATGTCTCTGATAAAGGACTCATTTCTAAAATATACAGAGAATTGAGTCAAATCTATAAGAATACAAGTCATTCCCCAATTGATAAGTGGTTAAAGGATATGAATAGGCAGTTTTCAGAGGAAGAAATTAAGGATATTTATAAGTATATGAAAAAATGCTCTAAATCCCTATTAATGATTAAAGAAATGCAAATCAAAACAATTCTGAGGTACCACATTTCACCAGTCAGATTGGCTAAGATGATGAAACAGGACAATGACAAATGCTGGAGAGGACGTGGACAAATTGGAACACTAATGCATTGCTGGTGGAGTTGTGAACTGATCCAACCATTCTGGAGAGCAATCTGGAATTATGCCCAAAGGGCTATAAATAATTCCATACCCTTTGACCCAGCAATACCACTTCTAGGGTTGTATCCCAAAGAGATCATAGAAGTGGGAAGATGACCCGTATTTACAAAAATATTTATAACAGCTCTTTTTGTGGTAGCAAAAAATTGGAAATTAAAGGGGTGCCCATCAATTGGGGAATGGTTGAACAAGGTTTGGTATATGCATGTTATGGAATACTACTGTTCTATAAGAAATGAGTAGATTGACTTCACATTTACCTGGAGAGGCTTATAAGAAGGATAGGCATGAGGAAAATATAAAAGTTTTGTTGAACAAAATGCATAATTACCAATCATGATAATAAGTGTGAATAGGTTGAACTCAGCTATAAAATGGAGAAGGAAAAAACTATATTAGAAAACAGAATCTAACATCATGTTGTTTACACACCTGAAATGTAAAGATCTATTCTGAATCAAAATAGGAACTAGAGGAGCATTTATTTTGTTTTAGGTAAGGTTTACTTTTTTCTTTTACTAATTTTAAGCAAGAGTAGCAGTTATAATCACAGTCAAGGCAACAGTAAAATGTTTAGGGTCTATCTGTCTGTCTGTCTATCTATCTATCTATCATCCCTATTATCTATAATATATCATCTATATCTGTTATCTGTGGTCTCTATTGGCAACTAGGTGGTACAGTGAATAAAGTGCCAGGTCTGATAATCAGGACCACTCATTTTCCTGAATTTAAATCTAGTCTCAGACACTTACTAACTGTGTGATTCTGGACAAGACACTTAACCATGTTTGCCTCAGTTTCAACATTTATAAAATGATCTGGAGAAGGAAATAACAAACCACTCCAGCGTCTCTGCCAAGAAAACTCCAAATGACACAAATAGTCAGACATGATTGAAAAAAAAACCCCAACTAACTTGAACCTCAAAATTATCTCTATTATCTCTCATCTCTCACTTCATCTCATCTCGTCTCGTCTCTCTCTCTCCTCTCCTCTCCTCTCCTCTCCTCTCCTCTCCTCTTCTTTCCTCTTTCTCTCCTCTCCACTCCTCTTTCTCTCCTCTCTCTTCTCTTCTCTTCTCTTCTCTTCTCTTCTCTTCTCTTCTCTTCTCTTCTCTTCTCTTCTCTTCTCTTCTCTTCTCTTCTCTTCTCTTCTCTTCTCTTCTCTTCTCTTCTCTTCTCTTCTCTTCTCTTCTCTTCCCTTCCCTTCCCTTCCCTTCCCTTCCCTTCCCTTCCCTTCCTTTCCCTTCCTTTCCCTTCCCTTCCCTTCCCTTCTCTTCTCTTCTCCTCTTTTCTCTTTCATTCTTCCTCCCTCTCTCTCCCAATATAATGGAATATTATTATGCTGTAAGGATGAAAAGGATGTTTTCACGGAAACCTTGCAGGATTTTATATTAACTGATGCAGAGTAAAGTGAAAAGAACCAGGATCACAATCTATACTATTAGTACCTCTCTGGGGTTACTCCCAAGAACTCTGAGAGATGTGAGGTACCCTCTAAGAAACCCAAATT